>NC_136917.1:140817441-141274996 GCF_949752795.1 Hyperoodon ampullatus | reverse complement strand
TTCCAAACCCCTTCACTTAAGAAAACCTTACCAATTCTAGCATGGCTTCTAGCAGCCTAAGGCCAGGTCCCCAGGGATGACCCAGCCCCCTTTTGAGTTTCCTGTCTGCAAACAATCAGGGGACTGTCAGAAGAATTTATTGATACTAGCCAATGTCCTGGCTCCTGACCTCCCTTACTCAGAGCATTCACTTACAATTATGAATCCTTCCTCTGTCCCCTTTTGCGATGTATACATACCTCCTACTACTCAGAGGTGTCCCTTCTCCAGGACCTGAAAACTATTCCTTGGAAATATAATTATCAGGAAGAAGTGACCCTTTGTCTCCCAGTCTCAATGGGAGGATAGATTTCTAATTTCCTTAATTGCCAGCTAGCAGACACAGGTAGCCTAATGACTTTGATACCAACCACCCTTAGTAATTTTTCACTTCCTTTCCTACCTGAGCCCCGCTCACTCCTCCTTACTCATCCATTCTTCCATTAAAATGCCCAATCATCTCTGCACTAATCAGATGGAGCTCAGCTCTTGCCCCTGCAGTCAGTAGTTACTGAATGAAATCTGTTTTCAGCACTTTAATGTCCAGCTTTGTTTATCTTTGACACTGACAATATAGGAACAGAATTTTCCACGTAGTTCCAGTGTCATCACATGCTTAGCAAACTAAATATAATTTCTGTAAATATGCTTTAAAGACAGATTGTACTTAAGAAGATGTAAGAATGTAAGAAGATGTAAGAATGTAAGAAATGTAAGAATTTGTATGTAAGAAAATGTAAGAATTAAACTTCCTAAATAAACAACGTGGAATTAACATGGGATTCAGCAATTCATATGCATGTGAATTTAATATGTGTCAAAGTTGGTCCTTTTAATTAGTAGAAAAAGATGAGCTAGTTCCTAAATTGGTGTTAGTATATATGAAGTAAGTGAAGTATGTAGAAGTAAATGTAGAGGAATTATTTTATAATATTAGGATGGGAAAGGCCTTTCCAAACAAGTCATAAAATCCAGAAGCTATAAAGTGAAAGATTGATAGAGTCAACAAAACCACAAAAACTTTAAAGTTGTAATCTCACACTCGTGACCAAAATTAAAAGACAAACAACAAAGTGGGAGAAAGTATTCTTCACATGTAAATCTGACAGTTAATAGCCATAATTCTAATACCTGCAAAGCAAAAAAGATAATCACCAAAAAAAGAAAAATGAACACATATAATGGAAGGATAAATGTAAATAAGCAGTTATTATATGAAAAGATGGTCTAACCAAGGAAATGCAATTTCAAATAATGAGATGTCACTTTATGTTTATTAGATAGGCAAAAATTAGAAAGATTAGTTATAAACAATGTTGTCAAGGATGTAGAAGAAATAATCCTCTCATATTTTGTAACGCAAAATATCATTTTAAATTTCCACCTCCTTCAACATTTCCACCTCCTTCAACATTTCCACCCCTTTACTGTGGGATAGTACACAGCAGTAAAAAAGAATGAGAGGGGTCTTCACGTACTTACAGTAACACTTCACCAGGACATAGTTAAATAAAGGAATCAAGGGGGGACTTCCTTGGTGGCGCACTGGTTAAGAATCCACCTGCCAATGCAGGGGACACAGGTTCGAGCCCTGGTCCGGGAAGAACCCACATACCGCAAAGCAACTAAGCCCATGTGCCACAGCTACTGAGCCTGCACTCTAGAGCCCGTGCTCCACAACAAGAGAAGCCACTGCAATGAGAAGCCCGCGCACCACAATGAAGAGTAACCCCCTCTTGCTGCAACTAGAGAAAGCCCGTGCGCAGCAACAAAAACCAAACACCGGCAAAAATAGATAAATAAATAAATTGATTAAAAATAAATAAATAACACCTTAGGAAAAAAAAAGGAATCACAGGACTTCCCTTTTGGGCAAGTGAGTAAGACTCCACACTCCCAATGCAGGGGGCCCAGGTTCAATCCCTGGTTGGGGAACTAGATCCCACATGCATGCCACAACTAAGAATTCTGCATGCCACAACTAAAGATCCGACATGCCACAACAAAGATCCCATGTGCCACAACTCAGACCTGGTGCAGCCAAAATTAATAAATAAATAAATAAGGAATCAGATTTCAGGATAATGTGCATGATGTGATTCCATTTATGTAAAAAATAACAAATGAAAATTATATGTTAGTGGTATTTGTATAGAAATTAATAGAAAAGTGAAGGGAATTTAAAATTTTCCATCTGTATATGTTGCATTGTTTTAATTTGTATTATATTTAATACATATTATTTGTGTAATTTTAAAAAGGGAAGAACCATTAATTAGTAATTTCTTAAACTCAATTTTATAAGCTCAGCAATATTAAAAAGAATGACACATTTCAATATCTTCAAGACATTGACATGTCATAAAATCAGGTTAAAAGCCTATAGTTTTGTTCCATGATAAAAGTTTTGCTTTTGTTTATGCATAGATGTCTGGAAGGATATTTATAGAATTTTAATAGTAACCACTTTTATTTAAGGTGATTTTGACTTTATTTTTGACTTTATTTCTTTTTTTTTTTTTTTGGCTGCACCTTGCAGGGGTTGGACCTACACCCTCAACAGTGAAAGCGCGGAGTCCTAACTGCTGGACCGCCAGGGAATTCCCTTGACTTTATTTCTTATGTTCTTATAATCTATGCCTTTTTTAAAAATATTTATTTATTTATTTTAGTTTTGGCTGTGTCGGGTCTTAGTTCCGGTACATGGGATCTTTGTTGTGGCATATGGGATCCTCCACTGCGGCGTGCAGGCTCCTCGTTGCGGTGTGCAGTCTTCTCTCTAATTGTAGCGTAAGGGCTCCAGGGTGCATGGGTTCTGTAGTTGCGGCACTCAGGTTCTCTAGTTTTGGCCCAAATGCTCAGTAGTTGCAGCACAGGGCTTAGTTGCCCCACAGCATGTGGGATCTTAGTTCTCTGACCAGGGATTGAACCTGTGTCCCCTACTTTGGAAGGTGGATTCTTAACCACTGGACCACCAGGGAAGTCCCAATAAATGCCTTTTATAATTTCATTGTGGATAAAAAGGCATATCACCTGAGAAGTGATAAACAGTTTTAAAATTTCAAGTCATCAGACATTTGTTGTAGAGCAGGCTCTCTTCTACACAGTAGAAATATAAGAAAGAATGAGATCTATTTCCTTCTTTCAGGGAACCAGAAGTCTAGTTTTTGTAAGAAATATTTTTTTGATGTTGCCTAGGAAAGATCTAGAACTTAATGATTTGTAAACAAGAGTCACATTCTTGCTGTTTATAATAATGAAATGCACAGAATAAAAAATGTCCTTTGTATTTTACAATAAATAATCTGTGGCCCTCCTTTCTGACAATGATTGAATAGCTGTGCCAATTATCTACTGAAAGCCAATCCTAGTAATAAGAAAACCAGACTTTCTGCATGTAGGAGAAGGCTTATTTTTACCTCCTTTTAATTGAGGAGAGCAGAGAGGGGAACAGGGGCATTCCGCATAGCTAGGTCATGCATAAGTATACCCACCAAGTCATGGTAAAAGGAAAATCCATCAGGAAGATTTAACAATTATAAACATATATGCCCCTAACGTGAGAGCACCAAATACATGGAGCAAAAACTGACAGGAATGAAGGGAGAAATAGATAATTCAATAATAACAGAGATTTCAATATTCTACTTTCAATAATGAATAGAATAACTAGGCAAGAAGATCAATAAACTTGCCTAGTTATGAATTAATGCATTAATTTTCAGCAAGGGTGCCAAGACTATTCAATGGGGGAAAGAATAGTCTTTCCAACAAATAGTGCTGAGACAACTGGCTATCTACATGTAAAAGAATAAAGTTGGACCCTTTCCTCACACCATATGCAAAAATTAACTCAAAATGGATCAAAGACCTAAATGTAAAATGTGTTAAACCACAAAACTCTTAGGAGAAGACATAGAAGTAAATTTCATGACCTCAGATTTGGTGATGGATTCTTAGATATGACATCAAAAGCATGAGCAGCAAAAGAAAAAGTAGGACACCATTAAGAAAATGAAAAGTGACCCACAGAATAAGAGAAAATATTTGCAAACCATACATCTTATAAGGGATGGGATAAAGAACTCTTACAACTCACTAATAAAAGTATTCATAACCCAATTTTTTAAATGGGCAGAGATTCTAAATAGACATTTCTCCAAAGAACATATACAGCTGGACAATAAGCACATGAAAAGATACTCAACATCATTATTTATTAGGGAAATCCACATAAAAATACAATGAGATACCACTTTACACATACTAGGAGGGTTAGAATCAAAAAGTGAAATAATAACAAGTGTTGGTGGAAATTTGTAGAAATTGGAACCCTCATGTACTGCCAGTGGAAAAGTAAAATAGCACAGCCACTTTGGAAAACAGGCTGGCAATTTCTCGAACAATTAAACATAGAGTTGCCATATAACACAGCAATTCAACTCATACCCAAGAGAAATGAAAACATATGGCCACACAAATACTTGTACAGGAATGTTTATAACAGCATTATTCATAATACCCAAAGGTGAATACAACCCAAATGCCCATCAACTGATAAATACATAAACAAAATGTGGTATACCCAATCAATGAAATCTTATTTGGCCATAAAAAGGAGTGAAGTATTTGATACATGCCATAAAAATGGATGAACCTTAAAGACATTATGCTAAGTGAAAGAAGCCAGTCACAAAAGACCATATAGTATATGACTATTTATATGAAATGCAAAACAAATATAAACCATATCCATTATCACAGAAGGTTCTATTGGACAGTGCTGGTCTGTCGAATAGTAATAGAAAGGCTTGTTATCCTTTATGTATGAAGAGTTTCTAAGAAGTCTGGTAAGAGTTGGAAGAACTACTACAAGTTAAATTCTTAGGTAAGAATTTGGGATGTAGAGAGATTTGACTTTAGAGAGAAGGTGATGTGATAAAAGCATAAAGAGATTTGATGATGCTACACTGCTAGCTTTGAAGACAGAGGAAGGGGCCATGAGCCAAGGAATGCAAGAAATGCAGCTCTAGAAGCTGGAAAATTCAGGAAATGGATTCTTCCCTAGAGCTTCTGGAGTGAATGTGGGCCTGCTGACACCTTGACTTTAGTCCAGTGAAACTGATTTTGGAATACTGACCTCCAGAACCATAAGAGAATAAATGTATGTTGTTTTAAGCCACTAATTTTGTGACAATCTGTGACAGAAAGTAGTAGAAAACTGATACATGGAGGTTGTAGGGGAGAATCAGTTTCTTGCCTTTCCAGCTTCTAGAGGCTACCTACATTCCTTGGCTCATAATCCCCTTTCTCTATCTTCAAAGTTAGCCATGGCAAGTCAAGTCCTTCTCATAAGGCATCACTCTGATCTCCTCTTCCCCCATCTTCCATTTTTAAGAACACTTGTAATTACATTGGGATCACCCAGATAATGCAGGATAATATCATTGTATTAAGGTCAGCTGATTAGCAACCTCAATTCCATCTGCAACCTTAATTGTCCTTTGCCATGTAAGGTAAAATATTCACAGCTCCAGAAATTAGGAAGTGGACATCTTTGTGAGGCCATTGCTCTGCTCACAATGGGTTAGTCATTCTCTTAATAAAATTGAATATGTTAATCAACACTCTGGCTTGGATAGTTCCACACCTCTATCCAGAAATGGAAAGAAGGTGAAATATTCAGGTCTCTGTCTGGTTGGATTGGACTGGAGTGGGGCTGAGTGAGTGATAGGATTCAAGGATGACTCCACAATAGGAACTGTGGATGCACAGAAGAGCAAGGGATTGGGGATGATGATTCTGCGTTTGGACATTTTAAATTTGAAATGCCTATGGCATTTACAGCTGAAAATGCCCAGTAGGCAGTTTTCTGTGAGTATATGGAAGGGTGATGCTCAGTTAAGAGGTTTGGGTTGGAGATGGATTTGGGAGTCATTAGTATAGGTGGTAGCTGAAACCATGCGAGTGAGGTACGTTAAGCAGAGCAGAAGGAGAGTAAGAAGCAGAAAGAGCGGTGAGCTGAAGATGGAACGGGAGGAAACTTCCCACTGTAGAGGAAGCTATACTGCACCGTCACAGTTCCCCCCCTTCACAACCAGGGCACTCACTTCCCCAGCTTCTGGGAGCACTGCCTACTGATGGCTCACAGCTGTATGACATCTATATCACTTCTCTAGAATTGCCCTCCGCCCAAGGGAGATGCTTTACCCTACTTTGAGCCCATTCTCTGGGGAAATCCTTCATCTAACGAATGATCAGTGTAGAAATACAAAGCCTTGGCCTCTTTGCCTCAGTTTGTGACATCGATTAAGGGCTACCTTAATTCAAGAACTCTCTGTAGGATCAGCTGAGGCCTCTGTTGCAATTGCATCCCAGTTCAACTTCTCCCCTGCCCAGTCCCACCTCTCCCACAGATAATCTTCCTGAGAGCACTCCAAAAAAACCCACCTGTACACATCTCCATTTTAGTGTCCATTTCCAGGGGATTCTAATGCTAATACACTCACATTCAGTGGGAGGGTAGAAAAAGTTAATTCTGTGGAAGGGATGGTAAAGTAATGATTTACAACAGAAGAACAAAGAGAATCAAGAGAGTATAGAGTCTTTGAACCAAGGAACTGTAGAGAGTTCCCAGAGGAAATTGTGATAAACAGCGTCACATGCTGCAGAGATGTTCAGTGAGATAATGACTGGAAAATGATGAGGAAAGAAGCCAAACTGAAGTGTGTGGATGACTTAATAAAGGATAAGAAAGAGGAGACAGGAGTCAGTGACTGTAGACTACACTTCTGCAAAGTTCGGACGTTGGGGCTGGATTCAGAATGGAAAGGAGGCAGAGAGGAACACAGGGACAAGAAATGGGGGAAGCTCAAGCATCTTTAAGGTACGTTCATTCATTTTAAAAAAATAAATATCTAATAAATTAATTAACATTTAATAAGTTAATAAATATTTGTCTACTCTCTGTAAGTCAGGGGTATATGCAAGGGATGCAACCACCCCTGAGGTATTCAATCTGCCATCAAGCAGCTTGCTGTCTGAGCGAATGTCACCAGAGGAAGCTGACTAAGGACAAGTGATTAAGGACTGCCAGGCAGCATGAAGGCTCCAGCTCATTATATAGTGGAATCAATCTGCATGGCAATAAGTCTGTTGTGCTTCAGAGCTTAACATCTGAGTGGCAGGGCAGAGGAACATTCATTAAAGATTGGTTGGGTTTTGTAGAGTGAAAAGTTCAGTTGACCAATCTTGTTATCCAGGGTGAAAAGGCCAGAAAGGAGCTAAAAGGATTGAGAGAAAATTTCACCAAAGGGTTTTTCTAGATCAAAAATCTGCATTGTTGTGAGATCATGAGAGAATTGTAAATGATATATGAGACGTAGTCAGAGACTGAGTTTTGGAGTTTAAGGCTTCTGAGGTCTATAGCCTGGTTCACTGGTCCACCAGGATGTTGGGCTATTTTAGGATTATGGCAGGGTTTAAGGTGAAGATAAATTATGTAAACGAAGACTCAGTGTCTTTACTGAGTGTGAGAGGGGGATCCAGAGGTCAGTAGAGGGTAAGAGGGGAATGATCAGGGAGCTTGACCTCAAGCAGATGAGGTATTAATAGCTATGTCCACTGAAATAAATAGATGAAAATTTGGAGGAGATGGGGGCCTCTATTAACATTAGAGCAAGAGTTCCAGGGTGCACAGTGAAAAAGATGGGAGGAAGGTGATTGTTCGGAAGAATCTTGGGAGCAGGTGTTCAGGATAGTAGGGGGATGAGGGCATAAAGGCAGGTTGGAGCTTGTGGAACTTCCCTTTCCTGAGGGCCATAGAGCTTAGAAATATGGTTGAAAGTGACTGACCTCAAATGACTTAACTTGGGACAAGTTGTCTTGAGCCAGGAGAAGTTAGCTGCATTTGCCAGAGGCAATTAATTGTTATAGCTGGTAAAGTCAAAGGGAGGTTTCTGGATCAAGTACAAGAAATGAAAGTGTATTAAATTTTGGCGATGGACGAAGTCGAATTTTTTAAATTAAAAAAGTATTAAGTTCTCTTTTATATTATATTTTATTGTCTGTGAATTTTTGTTGATAAATTGAAAAGAAAAACTAAAAAACTTTGTGCCTGACCAAAGTACATTAAAATCATTTTTTTTTACATATCTGAAGTTAATATAAACAATATTATAAACTAATAAATAAAAAAAAATAACAATATTATACAGTGGGATAGGGAGAACTTTTACTTCAGTAGATTAAATAGAAATTAAATAATGGAGTTTTCTTATTAACAGGCACAAATTAATGCTCTTGGGCTTTAACTTTGTACTAAGTTAATGATCAATTCTTGGTCAGAATCCTGATTTTGTACAGATTTCTATTTTCACCCTCTTCAACACACTCCTCACAGGTTTGGAAATGGAACTTGTGACGGTTACTTTTATGTGCCAACTTTGGTAGGCTATAGCATAATATTCAGTTATCTAATCAAGTACTAATCTAGGTGTTGCCGTGTAGTATTCTGTAGATGAGGTTAGCACTATGACTTGACCTTAAGGGGATTATCTTTGTGATATATGTGTGTATACCTGTATCTATATTTCTCTCTAGATATATAATCACTTCTTGTGATTATCCTTGTAATGTCTATCTGTCTATTTATCTTCCCTATCATTTTAACCTTGTGTCAGTAATTTACCGTCATGTGACCCAGATTGAACGAATGAAGTGTGAGGAAATGTTTGATCTGGAATTCTGGAGAAGTTCTTTGTTATAATTCTGTGAAAGTTTCCAGTCGTACCTGCTTCTTTCTTCCTCTGACAGTATGAGGCTTGGAATGGCAGCAGCCCTTTCACTGTCAGGTTGAGCATGAAGCCAACAGACAAAGAAGGCAGAGCCAAGACACTCGCAGAGACATGGAGCCGGGGCTGCTGGCTTAAATCAGCCCTGAATCCTGTCTTGCCTCTGGGATTCATTTTCCAAACCATGTGTTTCCTCACTGTTTACGTTGTAGTTCGGTTTTCTGAGATCTGCAGCCAAAATTATTCTACTTAATACAACGCTTTCCCTTAAGGTAAGTTCTTTAGGATATTAAGAAGCTAGTGTGTCTGGTCTGTCAGTTGAGATTCATGTCCTGTGTGGATGTTTTTACAATATTTGCTTATTAGGGATTAAAAACCTGATAATATAAATCAAAGTGTAGCTTTTAATGGAATCTTTGCAAGTTAAATAACAGTTATTTGTAAGGTTTCAATGTGTTCTGTTAATTTGTTTTAGAAGTATTAAGATTCTTAAGGACTTCCCTGGTGGTCCAGTGGTTAAGACTCAGCGCTCCCAATGCAGGGGGCCTGGGTTCGATCCCTGGCCAGGGAACTAGATCCCACATGCCGCAACTAAGAGCCCGCATGCTGCAACTAAAGAACCTGTGTGCCGCAATGAAGACCCAGTGCAGACAAATAAATAAATAAATATTAAAAAGAAAGATTCTTAAGATTCGAGTGGCCTTGTAATAATGTACCCAATCTTTATATGTCATGTCACTGACAAAACACAGAACTTGGAAATTATTTGATACTGTAGCAGTAGTGCACACTTACTAGAATTAGTTTATCTGGCAGATATATCTTGTAGGTAATATGGATATCATTAAAAATGCTAAAGGGGGGCTTCCCTGGTGGCGCAATGGTTGGGAGTCCGCCTGCCGATGCAGGGGACACGGGTTCGTGCCCTGGTCCGGGAAGATCCCACATGCCGTGGAGCGGCTGGGCCCGTGAGCCATGGCCGTTGAGTCTGCGCGTCCGGAGCCTGTGCTCCGCAACGGGAGAGGCCACAACAGTGAGAGGCCCGCGTACCGCAAAAAAAAAAAAAAAAAAAAAGCTAAAGGAAACAGCAAAATAGAGCTGCCCCCAGAACAGGGAAAACGATTAATTACCTTGGAGAGTGGAGGAGAAGAAACGGTTTCCTATAACATAAAATGAGACCTAGAAAACCTAAATGGCACAGCAGTCTTTCTGCTCTGTTCCAGAATGAATTTATTCTAGAGCTTAAATTATATGTTTAAGTTCTTATTATTCAAGATCCCTTTAATTATCATGCCTTTAACATTCCCAGTCATGGACTTCCCTGGTGGCGCAGTGGTTAAGAATCCGCCTGCCAATGCAGGGGACACGGGTTCGATCCCTGGTCTGGGAAGATCCCACAAGCCTGGGAGCAACTAAGCCCGTGCGTCACAACTACTGAGCCCATGCACCACAAATACTGAAGCTTGAGCATCTAGAGCCCATGCTCCACAACAAGAGAAGCCACCGCCATGAGAAACCTGCACATAGCAATGAAGAGTAGCCCCCACTCGCCTCAACGAGGACCCAACACGGCCAAAAAATACATCTATATTTCAAGTCCTTTTACACAGCAGCTGTTAATTACCAGTAGGCCTATAGGGGATGTTGCTCTCTTTCTCTCTCTCCCTCCCCAAGGTAAACTTCAAAAATTAATTGTTGATTATTTTTAGATGAATGTAAAAACTTATATTAGATGAAAGTTTTATTCAGCTTGGATTTGCATAAAGAAGTCTAGAAATCAATAAGACTGAATTGATTCTTGCTTTCCCTCACCAATCTTCTCCTCCAGATTCATCTGAGTCAGCAAATGTCGCTGCCTTTGGCCAAGTAGCTCTCTGCAGAAACCTGGAAGACATCTTTGACACCTGTTTCTCCTTCCCTCTCACATCCAATCCCGTCACCAAGTCCTGTCAATTCTACTTCTATAGTGTGTCAAACGTAATCCTCGCTATTTTCGCTGTGCTCATTCTGACAGGAATTACTTAATTTTCTTCCAAAGAACTAGTCTCCCAACTAAGCAACTACCCAATTCTCTCTCACACTTCTGTTGTTCCATTCTCCTCAGCAGCCAGAGTGAGTCATTAAATACAGTTTGATCATATCAATCCCTTGCCTAAAATACTTCAATAGCTTTTTTCCCATTTATGATAAAGTCTACAATCTTTAACATGGCATCAGAAGCCCTGCCTGATCTGCCTCTACTGTTCCATAATAAGCTCTATTATGTTTTTGTTTTCTTTTTTTTTTATTGCATGCAACAGAAACTGACTCTAATTAGTTTCTAGATACAGACACAGGAGACTATCAAGGAAAAGCTGAGCAAACAAGACTCAGGGAGGTAAAGAAATCAACTCCTCCCCCAGGAACCTCTCCAGCAGCAGGTGGATTTGTCTCACTGGAGTGCTGACATTGATGTGATTAGTTTTCTCTCTTAAATGTCCCAAATGACCAGGAGAAAGAATCTGATTGGCTTGGCTTCTGTCAGACTTTTACCCCTGGATCTGTCTATCCCTGAATCTATCTCCACAAAGGCAGGTCTCTCTTGTTTATTACCATATTACATGTGTCTGGCATAGAGTACAGGCTCATTAAATATTGAACTAATTTATGTTCACCTAATTGAATAAAGGAATTCGCCATGGTCAGAAGATAGAGACAATTGATATAGGCACAGCTGATGAGGGCTCACACTGGGGTGTGGAGTCCATTTCCATGGTTGAGGGTGAGGCGTCCACCTCAGGAGATAACCTCTACATGTGCTCTTCAGCCTCACCTTACTCTACTTTCCCCTCGCACCAGGAGCCTTTGGCCTTCTTTCATCCCTCGAAACTGCCAAGCTCTTTCCAAACTCAGAGTCTTTGCATATGCTAAACCCTGTGCCAGATATGTTCTTCTCCACTGTGCTGGTTATATATTTATTGCCTCTCAGCTCCAAATGTGTCCTTTTTGCCTGTTTTGTGAAAAAACATATGAGCCCTTTAAATAATTTTTGTCAGCTGATATATTAAACTTTGTCAGTAGACGGAGCTAGAGAGACATTGCAGGAGACAAAAGGTTTTCGTCCTGGTTCTGTGCTTGGCAGGCTTCTGCAGCAAGGCCAGCAGCTTCTCCTGGTGCCCATCTTGGGCAGTTTTGTAGCAGAATGCCTCCTGTGAGGTACCTCACTGTGAGCAGCTTTCCCAGCACCTTGGAGGGCAGATTTCTAGCACATCCCAGAGGGTAGAGTTCCAGCAAGTTCCACTGGTGTGAACTACTCTACTAGCCAGCTACCCACAGCCAGGAATTCTCCAACAAGGTCTAGGTCTCTATCCCAGGAGCAATGACTGCCCATTATCGCTGCTATTCCTCTATTCTTACTTCTTACTAGCCAATCCATTGTGACTTCAATCCCGTTAATAACTCTGTTTTTTTGGCCGTGCCTCGCAGCGTGCAGGATCTTAGTTCCTCAACCAAGATCGAACCCACGCCCGTGCAGTGGAAATGCGGATTCTTAACCACTGGACTACCAGGGAAGTCCCTGTTAATAATTCTTTATATCAAACTTTCCCTGTTTAAATGACCATGTAGCTTCTTTCTCTTGATTGGACACAGACTGGTACGCACGCCTTCTCTTCACCTGTCTAATTTTATTTATCCTTTAGGTGATAATATCATTTCCTCTGAGAAGACTTCTCTGATATCTCAAACCAAATTATCCCTTTTCTTTTCCTTCATAACATCTTCCACAGTTTTAAAATTATGCATCCATTTGTGTAATTATTATGTCTTTGTCTTCTCCCACTAGGTAACAGGCTCCAGGAGGGCAGTGATCATGTTTATTTTGTTTACTGCCATAAATCCAGTGCCTATTATACTGCCTAACCCAATTATGGGTCATTAAATGAAAAAGACCTCATTTATTGAGGTCCTGTTACATTCAAGTCACTGGTGGCAACTAAAAAAAAAAAAAATAGTACTCAATCCCTGTTCACAGGGGATTGACAAATTTATATGAAAGAATAAGACCCACACAAAAAATGTAAAGCAGTAAAGGGAAGGTTTCAAAAGAATGGTACAAGTTGTAAGTACTAGTAATTCAGAGGCAATCAAGAATTTATTCTTAGGGGCTTCCCTGGTGGCGCAATGGTTGAGAGTCCGCCTGCCGATGCAGGGGACACGGGTTCGTGCCTCGGTCCCGGAAGATGTCACATGCCGCGGAGTGGCTGGGCCCGTGAGCCATGGCCGCTGAGCCTGCGCATCTGGAGCCTGTGCTCCGCAACGGAAGAGGCCACAACAGTGAGGGGCCCGTGTACCACAAAAAAAAAAAAAAAAAAAAAAGAGAATTTATTCTTAGAAAGACTTTGTATTTTGGGGGGGCTTTCCTGGTGGCGCAGTGATTGAGAATCCGCCTGCCAATGCAGGGGACACGGACTCAATCTCTGGCCTGGGAGTATCCCACATGCCGCAGAGTGGCGGGGCCCATGTGCCACAACAGCTGAGCCTGGGCTCTGGAGCCCACGAGCCACAGCTGCTGAGCCTGCATGCCACAACTACTGAAGCACGTGTGCCTAGAGCCCGTGCTCTCCAACGGGAGAAGACACGACAGTGAGAAGCCCATGCACCGCAATGGAGACCCAACACAGCCAAAAACAAACAAACAAACAAATTAATTAATTTGAAAAAAAAGACTTTGTATTTTTTATAAAATCCCTAGAAATTAATTTCTTCTTAGCTAATTGGATTTTATCTGTTATATATCAATTGGGAGGGAAATGGTCCAAATGAGATCAATTATTTATTTTAGAAGGTACTTTTTGGTAGGTTCATAATGAGTTATTAATTTCAATGAGTTTTTAAAATCTAGCATTATATTTGTATTTGTTCTATGCATTGTAGGTTTCCTAAAGTAGAAATAATTAACTATAAAATTGGAGAAGTTACTCACATTTCCTCTTTTCTAGGACTGGGTCTCTGGCTTTAAGCCCTTTCTTCAGTGTGCATTGGTGAGGGCCAGCTGTTAGCTGTTTATATCTATGGTGAGGGTCTTCTACACATGCTTACTTTGGTATGATTTTGGACAATTCACAGTATCATGTATTCTAGGATTTGGAGCAGTTAATAGTTAAATTCTGTCCAGTTTCTTCAGCCAGAGATGAGAGGCTGTACTATATGTTCTCAGATCCCTTCCAATTCTCTCTGAAGACATGCACACACTTACTATCAGTTGAGCAATAATTCCCAGTGTCAGGTATGTTTCTCGCTGAAAGTCCATGGTTGTTTAATGAATCTCTGGAACTGTAAATTTTATTTAATACATATACTTAGTGAGGTTTGGCATTTTGAGATGTCAAATGCTTATAAGAATTTTGATTCTTTAGCCCACATTGATCACATAATGCAACCTTCCTGGCCTTCAGCTTCCTGATTAGAGAGTAATATATTGACGAGATAACATGAAATTTTTGTTCAATTAATAAACTTTTCCTGAGTATTTACTATGTATCAGGCACTGTAGGAATCCCTGAGGATACAAAATTAATACCTGATTCCTGCTCCCTATGTTTAGGGAGAATTGAAGGAGGAAGAAACTGGTGTTACAAAGGTCAACTAGAAAGCCATTGTGGTCAATTACACTATTTCCTCATGTCAACTGCAAAAAAAGTGCACAACGTGAGAGTTGTGAGTTAAGTTTTATTTGGAGCTTCATGAGGACTATAGCCTGGACTGTAGATAGCTCTGGGGAACTGTCAGTGTATATATGATTTTAGTGAAGGGGGATATGTGCAGTCAAGCACACATTTTGGCAGAAGGTTGCTGCTAGTCACGAGGAGCAGATGTCTCCATTAATGATTTTACTGGTTTTCTAGAAATGAGAAGACACAAGAAATTGGGCTCACAAAATCTTCTCCTGAAAATATCTAACTATCTGAAGGTCTGTTCTGCAGTTTTTCCCAGAGTAGAGTGTGCCTCGTTTCTGATCTCTACCCTGAACTCCTTTCAGAGTGTGTTGAAGGTCAGCGACTACAGTGGCTAGTGACTTCATTTTTGAATGGCAACAGATGACAAGCGACAACTTTTAGTTGGCACCTACTTTTAGCATTTTCTATTAAATAAAAAACTATCTTTCATAAGAAAGAAGATAGGATGGAGATTATTCATGATATACTGTGTCAAACTGAAAAACGAAAAAAACGAGTTAAAGATTTGTTTGACCAGAGGCAAGAAAATAGGGACTGCAAAATGGAAGTTAGACTCCTGAGTGCTTTGAAACTCACAGTTGAGAGGATGAACTTTTCACACGAAGGGCTTTAAGGCAGGGTCTTCAGATGTATGGCAATAGCAATTTTTGTAAATGCAAAATTTTTGTACTATTGGACGTGAGATGATGATGAATATGTTAAATGTGAGCTAGACAAAGCAGACCAGAAATGAAACAAACCCAGCTGCTAAACTTAATTTTTTTTTTTTTTTTTTTTTTTTTTTTTGCGGTATGCGGGCCTCTCACTGCTGTGGCCTCTCCCGTTGCGGAGCACAGGCTCCGGACGCACAGGCTCAGCAGCCATGGCTCACGGGCTCAGCCGCTCCGCGGCATGTGGGATCTTCCCGGACCGGGGCACGAACCCGCGTCCCCTGCATCGGCAGGCGGACTCCCAACCACTGCGCCACCAGGGAAGCCCTAAAATTAAATTTTAAAACAGCGACACTCAACCGCTTGGACTGCGAATATCCACCAGTGTTTGGAGGTCCCCACCTAGACGCACAGTAACCTCTTAGAGACTTGGATGTTCTCCAGGAGAGCCAGTCTTTTTTTTTTTTTTTTAACCAGAGAAGGAATGATTTATTACTTGCGGCAAGGAGGGAGAACACCAGGGATCTTTCCCAAAGCAGTGTCTCCCAGGCTTTCCATATTTTAGGCAACCAAAACCAGCCAGTCCTATTTTCAGACTTTCCTGTCTGCTCTATTGACTGCGACTGCAGCCCTGAACACAGGGCAGAGACCAGCCAGCCACTGCGGCACTCTCTAGTCAGAGCCCCCGCCAACCCCCCTCCCACCCCAACCCAGAGATCTGGCTTCTCATTGGATCAGCGTGGGGACATGGGCGGCTTCCGATTGGTTTAGAGGAGGGGAGGTGCGTCCTGACGTCACGCCCGCCCCCAAAAGTCGGCCTGCTGCTCAGGGTTCTGGAGAGAATTCCGAGAAGGAAGAAAATAACCCGGAACAACCTGTGCGGGCCTGAGCCTGCCCTCTTTTGGAGCTGGGGTCCCCTCCCACCTATCAGGAGAGCTCCACCCCCCCACTTCCCGCCGGCGCCGGGGTATCAGGTGACCTCAGGCCGGCACAGTCACGTGACTAGGCGCGCCCGCCCGTTGTGGCCATGGCGGCCTCAGGCTCCAGTGTGGCGAGGCGAGTGGAGGAGCTCGGGGACCTGGCTCAGGCCCACATACAACAACTTAGCGAAGCCGCCGGCGAAGATGGTGAGGGAGCCGAGGAGAGGGAGGGAGGCGGGCGGGCGGACGGTTGTTCAGAGCTGGCGGTCGACGGCCGTAGGGGCTGAGGCTGCGGCCTGTTGTCCGTGTGGATCCCAGGCCAGGGCTGCCGAAGGTGTTGCCCTTCTGGCCCCGCTGCGGGGTCGCTGGTCCACCTCCAAGAACTCGCAACGCCTAAAGGCAAGGCGTTTGCTTTGAGACCCCATTTTTCATAACCCGTGAAAAGCGCTGAAATCCCAGTCATATCAGTGCTGCTTGTCTTTAACTGTCTCGGTAGCAACTGGGAAAGGGGCAAGATCTGGATGGAAGTACACATGGAAGTTTAAATGAGTGGTTAAAGTTGGATGCTGGTACGCAAATAAGTAATGGTTTTGCGTGTAGTAGAGATAGCTAGGCGTGTATAACAGTTCGACTTTTTCATTGCTTCGTTGTAAATTTCTGTGTTATGTTTTGGGTTCTAAACTCAGCTGTAAACAATACAGAAGAGATTTGCATTGGTATAATTTAGACGATTCTCTCACATTCATCACCTCAGGTCTCACAAGGGCCCTGTCAGTACTAGAATACTTTCTTGGAAATGTCTAAGCGGTTTCCTTTGAAAAACTGACGGAGAATTACTTGGACTTTTGTTCTCTTTCAGTACTTATCAGCTCCCTGTACGTTTCTACATTATTTCTTTTTGAGTTTTGCACCTTTACTACAGATAGACAGTTTTAAAAATTCTTGTGGACTGTCTCATTGTCATCGAACTCATAGGAAAGTAGTAGGGGAACGTTTTCCCAAGCGATTGAGTAGTTGGTGAATTTGTTGAATAGGGTCCATGATAAAACGGCTCTAGTTCCAGTGAAGATTATCTGCTGGATTTTCTTTTCTTAGGGGTATGTTCTTAAAAACCCACAGACTACCCTGAAGCTGTTTTCTTTTTTGGTTTGTGGTAAGTGAATCACATGAATAGTTAGTTCATGGACAGTAGTAGCTGTACCTGGAAGTGTATCTAAGTTACTTCTAAGTAAGCTATTCAGTGATCTCCACCCCATTCCAACTCCATTAGAATCAGTCTAAAGAGATCAAAGAATGTATGCTATTCACTTACCATTGAAACCAAAAGCCATTCTCATTTTCCAGCGGGAGAGTTCTTTAATCCAGTCTAGAATGAGGGCTGAAAATAAAAGTTAAGTGGTATATATTCTTGTTTGGAGGCTTTAAAGTTCTGAAGTGTATTGGAATTAAAATAATAGTGGTCCACGTTATGAGCTATTCATCAGTATTACTAGCAAGATTTTCTTATATTTATGAAGTTTAATTAAAACATGGTTGCATGTGTTTGAATTGAACTTGTATTTTCCCATAGCACAAAAATAATATGCACCCAAAATTTGTCCTTTAATGATATTTATATTAGGTTATAGGGATTGATAGCTCCTGTTGTCTTTAAATTAGATGAGATACAACCAGACACTAGTCCATCTAAGAATACTCTCCTTTTTACCTCTGGTCAGTTTTTGTTCATTTATTTCTCATTGTACAAGCATAGTATGTTTACTTTATGGAAATATACCATGAGAGGGACCTTTTCCAGGGACTATGTAAGAATCACTTGTCTTTGCCTTGTCAGTCACTACCTTGAATGGTTAGGAAAAATACTACATTTCATAAAAATTTTCTAAAATTGTGAACCATTATCCCTCCACCTCTGTAATTATGTCATGAATTCATATGAGATACTCCTTCAGCAGTGGTTCAGTGAATTCAGTCAAGTCTTTACATTTAAAATAATCCTGCAAGTTAAGAAGAAAATATCAACTCAGTGTTTTAAGAAGTACCTAAGGAGTACCATGTTTCATACAATTTAGTTCACAGTAGCATTTTTTTTTCTGAGCTGTGTGGATGATACTTCTGGGCTGAGGAGAGATAGGAGGGCAGTGCTAAAGAAGTAGTTTTCAATTTAGGTGAATAGTGGACCTTAAAGCGTTCAGAACCTGGTTTAGATACAGGTTAGGCTTTACCAGGGAAAACTTAAAGTCATCATATTATTGCCAACAGACGCAGCTTAAGCTGGTGGTGCTTTTGTTCCAATGCTGAGCAGCTTACGTGCCTGTGTAGGTGCTGAGGCTGGATCAGATGGACCCTCACCAAGTGCTACATTTTCTTTCCATTTGCCATTGAGGGGAAAAGCATATATATTTCAGGAGGAAGCCACAGAGGGGCATACTTAGGAACTTAAGCGTCTTGATGGTGGGCATATTTAAATTTGACTACGTGAGATGATGCAGAAGTGTGGATGGCACCTTGGTATGGACACTTTGTAGGTTAGGGAGGAAAAATCCATAAGAAAAAGTGAAAACATTGAAGCAAAGGGAATATGACATAAGAGAAAAGGAAGAAATTAGACAATGTAGAGGGGAAGTGAGGGGGAGTTGTTTTTAGAGGGTATATCAGAAGTATTTAGTTTAATTTTGTCTAGGTTTTGAAGGCATTAAGTAACTTGTCCCATTTCTAGGTTTTTAAAGGAGTAAAATATTCAGGAAATTTGTATAATTTTAATTGTAACAGCTATTTGCATATATAAATACATAAACACAATTATAAAGTTATAATTGCTCAGAGTGCTTACATTTTATGAGGCATTTGATTTAATCAATCATGTTATTTTTTGGAGAATATATTTATGAAGTTATAAGTTTTTAGTGGAAGTCCTTTCTGTAGATTTATGTATATTATTTGTACTATTCCAATACAGGTTTTAAATTTATTACTTAAACATTTTGAGTATGTCAGCATCATAAAAGAAGCATTATGAAAATACAGATTGCATTTAAGAAATGGCAGCTGAACCTAGAAAGTTTTCAGTCCAGCTTTCAGGAATAAATTTCCATGATAAATTTAAGTAGGATTAGGCATTATGATGTACTTCATGTTTTACAAAAGATATTATTACCATGCTGTAATAATTTCATTTCATCATTTTAGATATGTAACTTTTTTCATTTAAATGACACTCTGAAACTATGTGAAGTAATCATGTTTCTTTTTGTTTTTTTTTTTGAAGAAAAATTAAGTCTTATTTATTTTAAAAAGCAAACCACTAGGAAAATATATCACAGTCTTGAAACAGCAAACAGCAGACATGCTGTATTATCATTTCAAGTAATAAGTTGGTAAAAACACAGCAAGGTCCTTAATAAAATGATAAGGTGCCAGAACTGGGGCAAGAACAATGCAGGTCGTAAAAGTGGTATCTGGTAACGGAGGGCTGTCCCTTTTTTTGCCCTAAAGGAGTCACAGCTCGCCCCTGAGTTGCTTACTTTTTCTCCTTTGACCTTCGTGTTGCCAGGGGATTGTCTCAACAGAGCTCTGTTATTACAGGGAGCAAAGTAAGCAATACTGGGTTTAGGCTTTCATTCTGTTTTGTTTTATGAAAACAAGATTTTTCCAAGGCCAGTACTTCATAACTCTCTTAATTATGCAGCTAACAATTCCTCTTTTGCTGTTCATGCCTGAATACTAACATATAGCACAGTCAAAATCCCCTTTCCCTTCAAGGGTGAGTATCACTGCAAGATTGTCTTGTCACTCAGCTGACTCTCCGACACCCTCAGGGCCCATTATGGCTGCCAGTTAGAGGGAAGGTTTGCTTCCCCTACCAGTGTGATAGCACTTCTTATATTTTTTCAGGGTCTCCAGGCTGAAAGATGTAATGTGTGAGAATTTTAAGAAATGTTCATCCACATCTTGATGGCCAGAAATGAATATCCACAAGGACCCTTTCAAAGTTTTTATCCAAACTACCTCTCCCAACTCTACATCTTAAAGTAACTTCATGCCCTTGTATATAAAACAAAACCAAGCAAAACAAATCCCCAGAAGCACCCCCCTTCCCCTTCTAAATAAATTAGTGACCTCATGGATTTTGTTTTATTTCCAGTTTGTGGAAAATGTTGTAGTGATCCTTCTGGTAAACAGGAGGTTGGCAACAAACAGAAACATCTCTCCTCACACTCCACCAGCTCAAAAGCAGGTCAGAGGAACCTGCCAGCCTGTTGATATCTGTGTACTAAGAGAATCTGGTACCTTGGAGTGCTGTGGTTTGGTACAAGGGAGACTCCCTGTTGCCAGGATAAGCACTTGCCACATGAAATTCAGGCTCACAAAAACTCTGCTGTGCTATCTCTGACCCAAATTTTAGCACCAGGTTTTTTCACTTTCTAGGATTCAAACACAAAGGAACCAGTGTCCAGAGGCAAGTGACATAGGCCTTAAACTTGCTGCCATCCTTAATTTCCTCATTCATAAACTTTAGAAAACCCAAATCCCCATTCCTCTTTTTAAATAGATTCCTGCCTTCAGCTCCGATGGCCAATAGCAGACATCTATTTCCCAATGGATGAGAGAGACTCCTTCATCTTGGTCACGGTTGGGATGAGGTTTATGTGGTCATCCACACACTTGGTCACACAACTCTCCAGCTGCCGCTTCACCTGAAGCTCTTTACTCCCCGCATCTATTGAATCTTTGGCTTTGTCGTTGCAATGCATAGTTCATCGGGCCAGGCGGTCCTGGAACTTCTCCAGCTCGCTGGTCACCAGGGCCTGGGCTTGAGCCAGAGGTGCACGGCAGTGCTCAATGCGCTGGTGCACTTGCTGCATGGACGCCTGGCTGTCCTCACAACAGCCGGCGCTGCACCGGAAAATGAGGCCCTGCATCTTCCGGATGTTCTGTCTCTCCAGACTCTTCACCATAGAGTCCACCGCCTCCTGCACCTGGAGCTGCTGAAGCTGCACCATGATGACCCCACGCTGCTCCAGTAATCATGTTTTTATCTCTTATAGATCACTTTTTAATTCGGGCCTCTGCAGCTCTAGAAAAATTGAAACTTCTGTGTGGAGAAGACAAAGAATGTTCAAATCCATCAAATCTTCTTGAACTTTACACACAGGTACTGAAACAGATGTGGTTTCTGACGTTGTTGAGGCAGTTTGCTTATTTAAGAGGGTTACTCCAAAATTTAGGTGTAATGAAAGCAGTTTATTCTCTATTTAAAGTGTTTGTGTTAAAAAAACTGTATGTATAAAGCATATAGACTTGAAGCTGTAAGGCAGTAAGTATCCTCACAAAGAAGAAAAGTTTATTGGATGCGTTGATGAAAAAGGAAAAAAATCTTGCGGATAACAGTATTGCTTCCCTTTATAGATAATTAAGCAAAACTCAAATGGGGCTCCCCTGGTGGCACAGTGGTTGAGAATCTGCCTGCTAATGCAGGGTACATGGGTTCAAGCCCTGGTCTGGGAAGATCCTACATGCCGGGGAGCAACTAGGCCCGTGAGCCACAACTACTGAGCCTGTGCGTCTGGAGCCCGTGCTCCGCAACAAGAGAGGCCGCGATAGTGACAGGCCCGCGCACCGCGATGAAGAGTGGCCCCCGCTTGCCACAACTAGAGAAAGCTCTCACACAGAAACGAAGACCCAACACAGCCAAAAATTAATTAATTAATTAATTAAAACAAAACAAAACAAAACAAAAAAAACACTCAAATGTGCAATTTCCAAGGTGTGAAAGGTTCGTCAGAGGGAATGGAGGTTTCTGTAAGGGCTCTGATTATTTTTTTTTTTTCCCTGAAATTCACCTTTCCTTTGGATTCTCAACTTGACGACCTGTGCTTTTGTTATGCAAGTCCATAAGATTTTTCTGTTCCCCCCTTCTTTTTTTTACTTTTCTTTCAAATTCAGACCTTTCTACAGGTAAGATCTGTTTTCTCAGTTTTCTCAAACACTGCTGAGGCAAGTGGACACTAAGAAACATAATTTTGAGGGACTTCCCTGGTGGTCCAGCGGGTAAGGCTCCGTGCTTCCACTGCAAGGGGCATGGGTTCGATCCCTGGTCAGCAAACTAAGATCCCGCAGGCTGTGCAGTGCAGCAAAAAAAAAAAGAAACATAATTTTATTATAGTGACTAACATTTGTATAGCACTTTATAGTTGACAGAGTGCTTCGTATGCCCTTACTTGATTGCCAAGGGATAATAAAGATGAAGTGGTTTATAGGAAATAGAGTAAACTTAGTCAAGTTTCCAAAATGCACATTCATAGCACTTAGGTGCCTGACACTCTGCTTTCTGTTAGGAGGAACATGGAGATGCTTTCTGCCTTCCGATGTGGTTGAATGAGCCTGTAACAACTACCCACAAACCCCTGAGAGCTGTTACAATTTGGGAGAAATTTGCCTGACTCTCTTTTCTTTCAGAAGATTCCTTGCTTGTCTCGTTTCCTTCATGTGGGAGAGGTCTAAACATTTTAACTTATTTCTAAGAATAAGGCAAAAGAATTAGAAATATAGATTAAAATTCCCCAAACCCCTTTGGATCTTACTTTTGGTTCTGAATCAACAGGTCATTTTCCTTAGGATGATGATCTCTCCCTTCCTGGCTTAGGCCTTCTACACAAGAGCGCATAACACTTAAGTAGTGCTGTGTGCTAGGTAATGTTCGAAGTGTTTACATATGTTAATTCATTTTACCCTCAAAGCAAGGGACTTTGAAAGGCATTTGGATCAGTTTCTTCATTTTGTCAATGAAGAAACTGAGGCTCCAAAAAAAAGATAAAATATGACTTGTCCTTTGTTAGTTAGGTAGAGCTGATACCAGAACTCAGTTTCCTTAGTCTTAGTCCAGTAGATTAAACAAAGAAAAAGGATTGGGTAGTTTTAAAGTGCTGGCGCTTCATTTGAGAAACAGGTAACCCTTTGAAGATTCAGTATACAAAACTAGAGGTAGTGACCTTGTCTTGATATGGCAGGCATTTAGAAAATGTTCAGGAAGTATATATGTACAAATAGCAAAGACTATAATAATTAAACTTTTCATAATTATATTGTATATAGTTAGCTTATCTGAATTAAAACATAAATGCCCATTTTACTTTTTGAGGGAAACTAGATTATCTTAATTCAGTATTTTAGTAAAATCCTATGAAGTTTACTATAAAGTTCATCTTAGATTATATTTATAGCTAGATATTTTGACTACTTCTTAAATTTAAATACTGTGCTAGAAGATTTAAATGTCTAATAAAGTATGTAAGATTAAACTATAAATTATTCATTCGAGTTGAAATCATTTATACTTTTTTTTCTCTTTTACTTCAGGCTATTTTGGACATGACATATTTTGAGGAGAACAAGCTAGTAGATGAAGATTTTCCTGAAGATTCTTCACAAAAAGTAAAAGAGTTGATCAGTTTTCTTTCAGAACCAGAAATTTTGGTTAAAGAAAATAATATGCATCCAAAAGTAAGTTTTGCACAACTATGAATTATGGTGGAATGCTGCTGATTACTGCTATATTACCCTTTAGAATCTGTATTTTTTTTTCTTAAATGTATCTTTGTTTTAAATTAAGATTGAAGGAGGGACGTAAGAGAGTTGAACATTTCAGACTGATGTCACAACTCAAGTATCATATTTTTGTAAATATGTTTCAGAATGTTTGATGGAATTATATTGTAACTACAGTGCCTAGTAATTTTCTAAGCATACACATTTGCTGTTTCTTCTCCCTTTACTTTTACAGATGCTGTGTGTTCTTGAAGGTCCCTAGTAACCTAATACCACATCTCTCATCCTTTCACAGTCTTCTTCTGCCTGAACATTTGTTGCCTTTCTTACCAATGATCACCCCATCCCTTGGAGGCCCTGCATGCTCCTCTTCATCTCTAAGAAGCCTTGCTCTTGCTCTTTTTCAAGCATCTCCCCTCTCTTCCATTCTGGAAACATAGGCATTCCCCAAAGATATCTCCTTAATCCTCTGATAGTCTGTAGTTTGTCTTTACTTGACTACTTGTTTTTACTGCTGTCTCTGTTTAGATGATTCCAAGATTTTTGTCTCTAGCCCTGGCTACTCTTTCAAACAAATAATTTCTCTTCTTGAACTGTCCACTGGCTTTCTCTACGTAGATATCTTTGTTGCTCTTTGTGTTTATCAGAGAATGCTAACTGTGGAAACAAATAATCCCAAGTTTTAAATGATACCACATAGTAAAAGTTTGATTTATTAAAATTGTTTTTGTGTGTATCTTTTTATTGTTTTATTTTAGCAGTAGTAGAAATTGTTTCAAGTAACATATATTTCTGAAAACTTATTTTTTCAGTCAGATTATGGATTACTTATATTTTAAATATATTAGAAAATAGGCTACTAAAATACTTGAACATCAATTTTCTAGAAATATTTGTAAATTGGAGTAGTTAATTTAATTTTCATGTAGCAATAGATTTCTGTATTTCTAATTGATTCAGAGTAAGGCATTCCTGTGTAGGTTGCTAAGTAAAGAGCAAATTTTGTGAAATGAGTATTTTTTAATTGCTCAATATTTTGAAATTTAATTTTGATTTTTACAGACACGAAGTTTCTCTTTTTAGCTGTGTCTTTGTTGTATTTCAGCACTGCGATTTGCTTGGGGATGAACTCCTGGAATGTCTCTCTTGGAGACGAGGAGCCCTACTCTACATGTATTGTCATTCTCTGACCAAAAGGAGAGAATGGCTCACGAGAAAATCTAGCTTGCTTAAAAAGGTGAAAAAGCACTCCTCATACATTTTTGATTGTTGACATTTATAGGTTTCCAAAAGCTGTTTAGTACAGGATTAAGAGTAGTGGAATCAAAGGGCCTGGGTTGGCATTCCAGGCCTGTACTTACCAGCTATGTAATCTTAAACAAATTGGAATTACTATGAAGATTAAATAAGATAACATGTGAAAGCCCTTTGTAAACTGGGAAGTTTTATGTTTTTTTTTAAGTTCTGGATTTTTATTTTTTATCGTACAAGATAGATAATCTATATTAATTTCTAAGCATATTTTTGGCCTGAAGAAAACAAACTTGGTTGTGAGCCTCTCTCTATCAGCAGATCACTCCTAAAGATCCCACATGACCCTGCTCCTAGGAAATTGTGGCCCACTGATTTTTCTTGACTCTTCTGACCAAATCAGTAAATCCAAAGATCCTGTCTTAATATTTGTATCACTAAGGATCCTTCCTAACTTAGGTTGATTGTACACATGGCTTATGTGGGCCTGCAAATGAGAGGTCACACTTTCAGATGTAAAAGTTTGATCATAATATTTCTAAATTGTAATAAAGTACATCCATATTTTTAACAAGTTTTTGAACACATCTTTATTATCTTTAACCTCTTCTTGCTCTGATGACATTTTTGACAAGTATATTAATCATGTGTTCTTGGTTAATGATTTCTCTTTTTTTCCCATACTCTTTTACTAATTGAAGGGTTATACTTATAAAAGTTTTGGGGTAGTAGGTCCTTATATTGCAATGTAATAATCATTTGATATATCTGTATATTAGCCAGTATTCTCTTGAGTAAAAATATTAACATTTGAAGTTTCTACAGCTCTGCATCTTATACTTGGATTCCTTGTCTTTGACTTTCATTTAGTACCTTGTTGATGGAATCAGTTACTTGCTACAGATGCTGAATTTTCGGTGTCCCATCCAGTTAAATGAAGGAGTTTCTTTTCAAGACCTAGACACAGCTAAATTACTGAGTGAAGGTAATGTGATCTCTTTTTGTAGTTTTCTAAGTGTTTTAAAGCATTTTTAAATTTTAAGAAGTTTATTAGATTTAACTTTGATTGAAATAAATTTCAGGTTACATTATAGACAAAAAAATAATAAAAGGGCTTTTTAAACAATTTAAAAAATCTTCTCACGTAATATAGAGAAATACTGCTAATCTCTGCTTAGTAATTTAGGGACAGTAACATATCATGTTGCTTTTACTTACTTTGCATCCCCACAAAGCCCTGATCCTGCTCTAGGTTCAGCTAATTGTAACAGAGACCGGAGGTAACTTTTATTTTTAAAAATTTATTTTATTTATTTATTTGGTTGCACCGGGTCTTAGTTGCGGCAGGCGGGCTCCTTTGTTGTGGCATGAGAACTCTTAGTTGTAGCATGCATGTGAATCTAGTTACGTGACCAGGGATTGAACCCAGGTCCTCTGTATTGTGAGTGCGGAGTCTAAACCACTGTGCCACGAGGGAAGTCCTGAGACTGGAAGTAACTTTTAAACAAGGAGAAATTTACTGCTTTTTCACTTCGTAAAGGTCTAGAGCTGGTTATGGTGGCTTCATGGCATCATCAGGTTCCTATCTTTTTCCTCCATCGTCTTTCAAAGTGGAGCGCTACAGCTTCAGAAGGAGGCGAGTTATATAGAATGCATGTAAACAGTACTTGCCGAAGTTGCATCCCTGTTGAGGACATTGCTTCCATTCTCAGTATCTCAAGATGCTGCTGGAGCTCCTTCCATCTCACCTGTGTTCCAGTCCATAGGAATGGCAAAAGGATGTTTCTTTCAGCCAAGTCTTTCTTTCATCCTTCTCAAGTTTGTTACAACACTTAGAATACTTCTACCTACATTTCACTGGCCAGAATTTAATCACATGGATTCATATAGCTACAAGGGAATCTGGGATGTATAGCCCTTTACATGATACATTGCCATCCCAAATAATGTCTCTTTACTAAGAAAGAAAGGAAGAATGAATATTGGGTGGTAACTGCTAGTTTCTGTCATAAACTTGTATGCACTTAAAAATGTTAGGAACTGGGGGCTTCCCTGGTGGCGCAGTGGTTGAGGGTCTGCCTGCCGATGCAGGGGACGCAGGTTCGTGCCCCGGTCTGGGAGGATCCCGCGTGCCGCGGAGCGGCTGGGCCCGTGGGCCGTAGCCGCTGGGCCTGCGCGTCCGGAGCCTGTGCTCCACAGCGGGAGAGGCCACAGTGGTGAGGGGCCTGCGTACTGCAAAAAAAAAAAGTTAGGGACTGGATATAGAGCATCATTTGGGTTTTAGACTGAGGTTTGAGAGGGAAGAACTACTTACTTTTAGTGTCTCTTTTTACAAATGGAAGAACTGAGGTCCTGATAAGCCTGATAAGGTCACATAGCTGGCAAGTGATGTTAGATTCTTTGTGTAAACTTTCTTTTATGCTTCATCTGAAATTTTGGGGAAATTTTGATGGGGAAAATTCAAACATGGGGAATAAGAAGAAAACTTCTTAGGGAAAATTCTGTTTTAATTTTATAAGTGAATTTTAATTCTTTCTTTGTTAGCTTCTATAGGCTTTTCCTTTCTATTAGAAAACATCACACAGAAAAAAAAACACCATGATTTAAGAGCCATTAACATATGACTGGCTACTGTTGTCCAAAAGTTGTTACCTTCATTTTATTCAGGCAAGTAGCTTGTCCTAAAAAAACTTGTGAATATAAGGTGCTCCTTCAGAGGGCATGATGTTTTGACAAACATGGGGTGTTTTGATTTATCTGTGGAAAGTATTTATTACAGGTAACTAGTGAACCGATTAGCTGCATTAAAAATGATCTTTCTAAAATTTCCTCACCCACATGGACTGATTTAAAAGAAAAAGCAGAGATGGGCATTAAAGCTTATTTAGAACCAAAGAAAATAGCACAAGTCACCAATTTCCCTTATTCTTCCATTTCTAGTCATAAAGTCATATATTCTCATGGCCTAGAATTTTTTTATCACGATGCTTGTGATACTGGTGTCTTCTCTTGGATTATAATTGATTACACTCGCCTCTATCTTCCATTGCTTCTTCAGCAGGGGAATCAAAGGCACAGAAAGGGTCTCTTTTTTCCAGGAAACAACAAAACAACGACTCCCTAGCAGTTTTGCCACAGGAATCAGTCCTCTTTTGGTGCTGACTTCTTGCTCTCATCTAAAGCAGTTTGTTCCTCCCTACTTCATTCCTCAAGATGTAGATTAGAAGCCAGGAAGCCTACTTTTCATAGGCTAAATTACTCTTAAGGCCCTGGTGGAGTATATAAAAAACATACAATATATATATAATATATATATATATATAAGACACAATTCGGAATAATTCTTAGTACTAATTAGAGACAAAAGTTCTATATGAATCATCAAAATATTTTTGTGGCCAGATCTTAATGATAATTTACCTGATTCTACATAAAACTCACAACAGTGTATACTTAGTATGATTTTTATTTCGTTTTCCAAGGTGAGATAATCATTTTGTCCTTTGATCATTACCTGTATGCCATTAAATTTTCAGCTTTTAAAAATTACCAGGTAATGTATTCAGTAAATCTTCTTATCTCATTTCTATGGTTCATTCTTCTGTGGGCCCTTATAAAAATAGCCTTGTCAGGATAACTCGGGTTAACTAGGTTAAAAGTTTGTTCAGCTGTGCACATCCTGGGGTTATGCCCTTTTTATGCCACTGAAGAGCCCCCTTCCCAGCAGCCTTTGGCTCATTACTTAGCCCAGAACCTGGATTTCAGATGGCTTAAAGGAGCAGCTCTGAATTGACATCACTAATTGCCTGGGTAGCTTGTTTAAAAATACGGATTTCTTTTCTTTTCTTCTTCTTTTTTTAAATTAAATTTATGTATGTATGTATGTATGTATGTATGTATGTATGTATGTATGTATGGCTGTGTTGGGTCTTTGTTACTGTGCGTGGGCTTTCTCTAGTTGCGGCGAGCAGGGGCTACTCTTTGTTGCAGTGCGCAAGCTTCTCACTGCGCTGGCTTCACTTGTTGTGGAGCACAGGCTCTAGGTGCGCAGGCTTCAGTAGTTGTGGCATGTGGGCTCAGTAGTTGTGGCTTGTGGGCTCTAGAGCTCAGGCTCAGTAGTTGTGGCACACGAGCTTAGTTGCTCTGCGGTATGTGGTATCTTCCTGGACCAGGGCTCAAACCCTTGTCCCCTGCATTGGCAGGCAGATTCTTAACCACTGCGCCACCAGGGAAGTCCCGAAAAATACAGATTTCTGTGTATCACATGCAGGTTCTGATTTAATATCTGGAGTTCAGGAATCTATTTTTATAACCTACCGTAATTATGATGCAGTCAGATTTAGACATCCACTGCTTCTAGAGAATGCCAGTCTGGCCACCTTTTTTTTTCCTATGAAAGTCATCTTTCTGCCATCACTTTTACTTCATGGGTTATTCACCCTCTTCCTCCCTGCACCCTGCACTCTCTTGATGTGTTCACCAAGTGAAGTATTTTATTGAAAACAATGCTGAGCATTAGCAGAAAAAATAACCAAGGGAAATTTGTAGCAGCAAAAAGACTATAGCTACAGACTAATGGATTCCTTGGAGGAGTAGAGAGGGAGAATGTGTAATTTTTATGTTGTTCATTTCTTCCTTTGGTATTTTAATGCAGTACAGTAGTTTAGCATAGTCTATGGACCAGCAGCCTCACCGTAGATCCTAGGACTTCGTTAAAAATGCAGATTCATAGACCCAATCCCATACCTGAATCTGAAAGTTTTGGAGGTGGGGGCCCAGCAATCAGCATTTCAGCATGTCCTCCAGGTAATTCTAATGCAGGCTAAAGTTTGAGGACCACTCTTTAGCATATAGCTATTCATTCTCTCCTCAGAAACACCTTTCCAAAGGATATCTGTGTACCTTGTTTAACCATCACTCCTTGTTAATATAAAGGATGAGGCTAACTTAGAGTTGGGCACAAATTGGATGCCAGCTCTCTCTTAAGCAAACACTTCTCATCTTTCCCAAGTGGCTTCACTTTGTGGGACTTAACTTCAGCTCCTCCTCCTAAGGCTCTAGTCTGCTTAAAAGTTCAACCTTCTCTTCATTTTTGCTTCTATCTCGTTACTCCCCTCTACCAGTCTTTTGAGGAATAATTAGGGTGTAGGATCACAAAAATGAAAAAGGATATAAATTCAGTGAAATGTCCTATCTAATATGAAATATAATTCTGCAGTGAAAATAGTTAATTTGGAAAAAACAGCAAACTATTCCTTAAGAAAACTCCATGAAATTAAGGAGGGCATGTGGAATCTTGATTTTTGCGAACTGGGGCTTAAAGAGCTTTGGTGAGTTGCACAAAGTCAATAATTTACACCCAGATCCTCTTGATTCTAGGACTGTTTCTTTTTATATTCTAAATAACATCTAATGCTATTCTAGCTTTTTCTCTGAGGTTTATGACCTTTTAACTATGAAGAAATGGAGTGAAAAGAAGTGATTTTGGGTAATATGCATTGTACTTACTGAGTTGTTTTATACATAGAAAGCATAATTAATAGAGTGTAGCCCATCGTATGTTCATGAATGCAAGCCTCAGATTCTGCTCTTAATTATTTCTTTGGTTGATATAACAGTGTAATGAATCGGTTCGTCTGCTAAGCTTATTCCTTCTCTTGCTACTATTTATAAGCTGAATTGGAGGTGAGGTGAAGGGTTACCTGTAGGGACAAACTCTGAGACTACCAAAAACTTGAAATAGATTCAAGATAATACAAACTATAACAGTTTTGGAAGCTGAATTTTTCTTCTATTTTTATATCTCTAGTACTATCATAGTCATTTCTGATGAGCCATATTAGGTGAGCAACTGAGATTATGATGCTTATTTATTTGAGGTAAACTTCTCTAGTCACACAAGTACCTGTCTAGTAGGATAGATCATTTATTTGTATTTTATGACTTGAAGAAGTTAGTCATATAATTTAATAGCACTTTATGGTTTATGCATTTTTATTTTATGTGTTCCTTAAGAAAATTCCATGAAATAAGTAGGGCATGTGGAATCCTGATTTTTGCAAACTGAGGTTTAAAGAGCTTTGGTGAGTTGTACAAAGTCGATAATTTATCCCCAGATCTTTACAATTCTAGGTCTTTTTGTTTTTATATCAAATTAATATACTTTGTGTGTCATAAATGTTTAATTATATAATCACCTTCTTCCATAATAAGCACGCTTTCAACTTTTGATGGAAATCCTGCAATGTATTCCTTTTTCCTGGGAACATAAAGCATCTTGGATACAATTTGACATCTTTGGTAACTTAGAATCATATGGCCTCTAAGGGACATGATTATGCAGGATCATCTCTGTACACTGCTGTAGAAATATAGGAACTGTATTATTCAGCCTGAGTATACCCCTAAATAAAAGTTGTGTTCATGGATGGGATTGAGGGAATCTCTTAGTACTCTGAAATTGTATGCGGAATATGGGATGTACGTTCTGGGAGAGGTTCCATCGATTTAGATTAGATTCTCAAAGAAATCCTAAAGAGAACACCAGAAAGATTAACACACTGACCCATGTGATTCTTTAAAAATAATTCTTTTTTGGGGGATGGTGGGATTGGGCCTCTTTTATAGATAAAATAGAGATAGAAGTGCCGATGGAATGAGGATTGTATTCGTGATATTTGGCTTTTCTAAGTATAGCTGTTAAATGAGAAGGGAAAATGCTTAATGATGTAAAAGGATTTTATTAGAGTCTTAATCACCAGGGTTTCTTTTTACATTTTTAAATTCTAATCTCTCAACTTAAATGACTTTCCCAGGAATATTTAGTGACATTCATTTGCTGGCTATGATGTACAGTGGAGAAATGTGTTATTGGGGATTGAAGCATTGTGCAGATCAACAGGCAGAAAATCATGAAGTGGATACTGGTGTTTCTGGAGCAAGCTACACTACATACAAAGAACCTTTGGATTTCCGAGAAGTAGGAGAAAAAATTTTGAAAAAGTATGTATCTGTGTGCGAAGGACCCCTGAAAGAACAAGAATGGAATACAACAAATGCAAAACAAATTTTAAACTTCTTTCAGCATCACACTAACTAGTAAGTTCATCTAGTCCTTTTCAAACAGAAAAACAAAAAGGCTCAGGAAATGGAAGTTCCAGAAAAGAAGACATATTGATACTGAATTTAGGAACATTACACTACATAAAGATAGCCAGCATGGTTACCCTTTTTTAAATGCCATCACCATCTTTCACTATATATTCTTTTTTTTTTTAAGATTTTTTTTGATGTGGACCATTTTTAAAGTCTTTACTGAATTTATTACATTATTGCTTCTGTTTTATGTTTTGTTTTTTTGGCCGCGAGCCATGTGGGATCTTGGCTCCCCGACCAGGGATCGAACCTGCACCCCCTTCATTGGAAGGCAAAGTCTTAACCGCTGGACTGCCAGGGAAGTCCCTCACTATATATTCTTACACCTGTGAGGGAATGATTCTTTAACATCTAAAATGGCATTTATGTTATTCTAACTCACTCTGAACTACAGATATCCTGTAACTAATACTAAGGAGAAATCCAGTTTATCTCTATAAAGAGTTTTTTTCTATTACTTTAGGTTTTTTTTAATTGTGGTACAATATACATAACATAAAATTGAACATTTTAACTGTTTTTAGATTATTTTTTAATCTCCCTGTCTTGAAGTTTGCTGCACTTCAGAGATTAAAATCAAGTCCCTCTTTGCTTTGTATATATGCTATAGATATAAAAATTGGCAAAATGAAAAATTGTGACCAACATCCATGTACCGTTTCCAGAATAAGATAAATAATGAAAGACTCCACGAAATAATTTTTGTTTGTTTCACCACGTACTACTAATGGCATTTAAAATTTTTAGTCTATTAGGCATTTTATAAAAATTTCAAAATGATTTTCCTATTTCGTTTAAAAGAATATGCATGGTTTATTAAATGAGTAATGAAGGTAAAACCAAGTTAGGTTAGTCCGCCATTAGTCTTATGTCTTTAGAGCACATCTTTTCATGTTTTGAAATTTTAATAGATTTTGTCTTTAATTGTAAGGGTGAGTGTTAAAGGCCAAGAGCCCAACCTGGTATCTTGCTGACAGTCTTTCTGTCTACCTCAGTTCCTGTTGTCGTCTTGGGATGATCTGTCTGATACCTTGCCAATATCCTTCACCTCTGGGCCGTTGACTTCATCACATTCCAGGAACTTAACTTCCACGGCCTCAACATGAGTATCACCATCCTGAGTTTCTCTTTCTGAAATCTTAAATTTCAATAGCTAGTGACATTCTTATCTTTCCAGTTTTTTACTTCCTCATTTTGATTGATTCTTCTCTCTCTTATTTCTTTTGTGTCTCTGTAGCTTCCTCATAGCCTCCTCCTCTTGCTGCCCCCTTTTCTCCTCACCATCAGCCTCTTTCAGATTTTCTTCCTTCCCTGTCCAGCCTTGGCCTTATGGGGCACCATATGACGTGCTCTCCACAGTCCCTTCAAATCCATCTTCCCCTGGTCTTTCAGCCTAATCATTCTACAGTCCCTCAACACTGAATTAATCCTATCGTTCCACCTTCTGTTTTTGGGATGCTGAGTTCCATGTGAAGTTCCTGCAGCTCCTTCAAAGTGGAATCAATCTAAGTATCTTGCCTTCAGCTTTAGAAGAGCCCTCAGCGTAAGCCTTTCGTTTGTTAGTAGTGTGGCCCCTGTCCCTTTCCCACTGTGGCTAATCCAAACCTCTAACTTGCCTCATCACTTTCCTCTGGCCCTTTGGCCCCTCCCCTAGCACATGGCTCTTGGTCCTGTCTTACAGAAAATAGAGACTATGAGCAGGTCAGTGTCTGTTCACCCGTTTTGCCCTGCTCATCTCCCCCCTTTGTAGAGGAAAGAGGTATCCTGCTTCATGTTGAAGACTAGTCTCCACGTTTCCTCTCTGCTGGCTCCCTCATTTCCCCGGGGCTTCTCTTTTTTCTGCCAATATCCTGTACGTATTGCTCTTTTCCAGAATACTGTTTTTTCTTTTTCCTCCCTCTTCTCCCATTTTTCCTTCCTTCCTTACTTTCTTTCTCCCTTTTTTCTTTTTTACTTACTCTAAATACAGTTGACCCTTGAACAACACAGGTTTGAACTATGTGGGTCTACTTATACCTGGGGTTTTTTCAGTAGTAAATACTACAGTACTACACCATCAGTGGTTGGTTGCATCTCCGGATACAGAGGAATCGCGGATATGGAGGGCTGACTAAAAGTTATACGCAGATTTTTGACTGCCAGGAGGATTGCACCTCTAACCCCCTCATTGTTCAAGGGTCAACTGTACATTTATGTGATATTATTGATAGCCATGGCTTCTATCACCTGTAATGTTAGGCTGACTCCCAAACCTGTAGCTTGAATCCCAGCTTCTGCTTTGTAAACCTTCTTTCTAACTGCCTATTAAATATCTTCACTTAGACATCCCATAGTAATTTTACATTCGATATGTTCAAACAGCTAATCTTACTTTTCATCTAAAATCTTTTCCAGTTCATGTTTTCTCTTTTTTTGATCTTCCACAGAGCAGGGCAACACAGAATGCTGTAACCTACTTTCTTCTGCCTACCTTGCCAGCCTCATCTCTGCAGCTCTTCCTGTGTGATCATATTCTAGTCCAGTGTTCCGTAGGCTCATTTTTGATCAACATTCTGATGGAGCTGCTTGGGACAAGGAGAGTCTCTCCCTATCTCTGCCTTTGTCTCCTTGTTTATCCTTACACAGCTAAGAAGATTTTTATTTAACTTAGCTTTTACAAGTTTTGCTATGAAAATACCTTTGTGCTTTCTAAGGATAAAGGTTTAAATCACAGACTGCCCACCCTCACCCCACCCTTTTTGGAGAACCATGATCAATCACAAGTATACTAGTTCCTTCCCCAATGTGCTGTGTGTTTTTTTTCCTCAATACCCTCGTTACTTCTGGCTGGAACACTTTGCCCTTCTTTGTAGTCAAGTGAATACCTGTTTATCCTTTAGGACTCAGCTCCAGTGATACTGGATCCATAAGGCTTTTTCCAGCCCTTTTCAGTCAAAGTTACATGTCACTCTGCTTCTGCTCCCTGAAACTTCCCCAACCCATGTTATCACACTGATCACATTGCTTTATAGTCATTTTTCTTATGAGTTGGCAAACTCCATATTTTAAAAATTTATCTTTATGCATAGTGCTTAATGAATGGTAGGCCCTTAGTAATGTTTTTTGAATTAATAAGAGGCATGATTCTTAAGTGCTGAAGTCTGCCACAAAAGGGTTACTGCTCTTGGATTCCAAACTGCCGTGACCTCTGTACCAGTGGTTGACAAGGCCAAGAGGGAATTACTCCTCAGAGGAGTAAAGTATCATTTAGATCTAGAACCAGAGAAGAGTAGAGAGCTTTCTCTTCAGAAGCTGGGAACTCCATTTTGTCTTCATGACCCTGTGAACTACTTGGGTCTCTCACTGGTTGGTACACTAATGGGGCTACTGTTGGGTGCTTTTTGTACAACTTTTTCATCCCCCACACAATTGGAGAATAATTTGTAGACCACACCAGTTATAATGCTTTTTACTGTGATGTATTACAAAACAATGGACAGTACATTTTTGTATGTGTTAAAGCCTGCTATGTAAATTCTGTTTCATTTAGAATGGATTAACTTCAAGATACCAAATACTCCACATAAGAAAAGTACTATAATTACTATAATTCACTCATCAACAACTATTATGTGCCTATTACATGCTAGGTTTTATCCTAGGCACTGAGTATATAGCTTTGTAAAACACCGGAGTTTGTTTTCTAGTGGAGGAAGTTAACGCATTTTAAGAAATAAATGTGTAGCTTGGTGAGTGATGAGTGCTATGAAGAATAAAGCAGGGCATGGGGCTAGTGTGACTCAAGAGGGGTGCTGTTTTATTTAGGGTGGTTGGGAAGGCACCTGTAAGCACCTGTCTACTTCAGCATTTGGGTCTACCCCTCTGGTTGAATACTATTCAATGTGCCACTGCACATTCAGTATATTCATGAAGTTTCTCTTATGGAAGTTTTGATGCTGAATTAAACAATGAATCACTACCTAAGAACTTCTCATTTTGATCCCATTTAAAGGGTTTCTCTCCAGTGTGGCCCTTACTAATGAGTAAGTGATAACCTAAAGACCTTGTAGCATTTTTACACTTGGAGTTTCTCTCCATTTTGAACTCTTTGATGGTTACTAAAACTTAAACTCTGTTAAAGGATTTTTCATAATCCTTAAATTTGTATGGTTCTTTTCCACTATGAATTTTCTCATGTTATCTAGGTTTTGAGACTTAGTTAAAGGCTTGTCTGCTTTGCTGCATTTATAGGGTTTCTGGCTACTCTGAATTGTTTGATGCTGATTAAGGTGCAGATCATGAGTGAAGACTTTCCCTTACTTGTTTGCATACAGTAGAGTGAGGTGAGAGTCATTGGCTAAAACCCCACAATGAAATTTACATTCCTGCCTTTACAGTCAGTCCCACTGGTAATTCACTGATGTTCATTAAAGTGGGAGATTCATTTTAATGCCATTTTTTAAAAACCCACAGCTGGCTTATATGCTAGTTTTAGATTGCTTGTCACTTTTCTCTCTCCACCTTCCAGGGCTCCTTTTCTGACTCCCATAAGGATACCCCTTCTGCCACAGAAATACAGGATTCCATAGTTCTCTAGTATCACCTCCTTGTATTATTATTTCTTAACACTATGAGCTATCATGGAAGTATTACATTAACATACATTTAATGTATTCACAGTTAAAATATGCATTATGTATTCGTGCTGCTGTTCCTTACTGTTTTTTATTTTCCTACTTCTAGTGAAAATTTCCAAGTAAAATGTTTTGGAGCATATAAAATTTTTTTAAAAAAATAAAACCATAGTCCCATATTTGTATCTTTGTTTTCTTTTATATCTGAGTGTTGTGTCAGAATGAAAACTTTTATCATATTAGTTTACGATTTGTAATCAAGCAGGACCCTATGGGGCCTTTCTGGGACAGATTCCCACCCCCCCATGTCCTCCATCTGCCTCTTGTTTATAGAAAAACTTTAGCCTCCTAGGCTTTCCCCAAGTTCCAAAAATAAATTTAATCAGAGAAGTGAGAAAATGCAGAAACAAAGGAAAACAGTCAAACAGGACAAAATAATAATGGTTTAACCGTTAAACAAAGTCAAGGACCTTTCGTTCCTCCTCAAGGGTTATAGATAATATTCTGAGCCATACCCTTAGAGCTGTTTTGCAAATACTGAAAATCCCACCAGGTGTAAGAAGTTAACTAAATGCTGCCCACAAGCACATAGACCCCAGACTGGTTGGAACCAGAAGGTTGATGCTGACTCCTGATTACCTCACCACCAACCAATCAGGAGTGTCCACGAGCTGACCATGCACCCTGCAACCCTCTCCCTCGCCCTGTCTTTAAAAACCTTTCCCTGAAAGCCATCAGAGAATTTGGGTCTTTTGAGCATTAGCTGCGCATGCTCCTTGTTTGGCGCCTGAGGTACATGCTGCACTTTCCTTCACCACAACCTAGTGTCAATAGATTGGCTTTACTGCATAAGGGCAAATGCACCCAAGTTTGGTTTGGTAACATACTGACAATATTTCTTCTGGTCTTGATAACTTTCAGACAGGGTGGTTTAGTGGTTAGGAATATGGGTAGAGGCCTGATTAAATCCCAGCTCTGTTGTTTCCTAGCTGTGTGATTCCATATAAATTATTTAACCTTTCTGTGCCTTAGCATTTTATTGTTTAACACAGGAATAATAATAATATCTACTTCACGGGTTATTGAAGAATAAGTGAGTTAATATTCAAAGTGCTTAGTTCAATGCCTAGCACATGCTAAGAGCTCAAAAGTTATTATTTTCCTTAATGGCCAGTTCTGTGTATTGGCACACCTCACTCATCATGCTAAAAAATACCATAATACTCATGAACCAGAAAAACTGAGTGACAAACTCTTGTTCTGGCCAGTGAGCACTCACTGCCCTTTGCTCAGCACAAGTGGTGGTAGCCATTCTAAATGGGAAGAAGTTTTCAGAGAAGAAATCACTGGCTGTATAGGCATCTTAAATGTTTGTAATAAGTGTGGCAGGGAGAAAACCTACAATTAATTTTCAGAAGTTTTCAGCCTCAGACTCCAAATGTATATATGCCTGCTGTATACGAACTTCCACATTTACCAGTCAGCTTGACTGACTTGGCTTCTGGTCTCTTACCTTTTGGTCTCTTATCTCACAAGTCAGATGCATTTAATTAATATTAGTCATCTAAATATTATGGATACCCTATTTAAAAATAGATTAAACTGGTAAATCCACATGATTGAGTAGCATGTAGCTTTAAAAACCAAAGAATATTTCTGTAAAATGCTATGGAGTGGCCATATTAAGTGAAAACAAGGTGGAGAAGATGTATAGTACTGATTATTTAAGAAAGACTATAAATGTGTGTGTATAATCTTGTTTGCTTACATTAAAAAAAAAAAACTTAAAAGAAATGGTTACCTATGGTGGAAGTGGGAGATGGGGGCAGAGGAACCAGTTGGAGGGGATCAGGATGGAAACTAGACTTTTCTGAATATATGCTGAAGTTTGTATTTTTTACGTCAGAATTAAAGAAAAACCCTAAAAATCCAAAGCAAAGTGAAACAAATGAGCTGTAATTTTGTAGCAAGTTGGTGGCTTCAATACCCAGGAATGTGTCAGTTATCTTTAAAGCACAAAATTTTCTCACCCTTAGTGGGATATCCCCAAGGGCAAAAGGAACTGGAAAGAAATCAAACTCCTCGGTACTTATATTGTTAATAACTATGAAAATCAGAAATGTATTGAGGATTTTCAGTGTAAGAGAAAAGAGACATGAAACTGAATAAGGTAAGTAAAAATCCTGTAATTCTAAATTTGAATGGGAAATAACAGTATGAAGACCATTAAATAATGTCTAAATACCATTTCCCATTAAAACGAACTAGGACTCCTTAGAGATAAGGCCGATTCAGATCTTGGGCAAGGCAGTCAAATGGTTGATGAGGGACAATTTTTCTTTAATTCATCTAATAAAAGGAATTACAAAATTTGAAAAGCAACATTTTGCACCTTGTAAACAAAAAACAATCATTGGTAACTAGAACCTTAGCTAGTAAATACATTTTATTTCATTTTATTATTCACTCATATTCCTATATATATATGTATTCAAATTTTTCCATAATAAAAAATGATTTGAACACATTCTTTTACAAATGTCACTTTCTAAGAAAGCTTAGAACCATTTCAGTACTTCATACTTAAACTGATTTATTTTTTCTTGTGTTATTTCTTTCTTGTTCCTAGAGAGGTAGGAGAAATGCCAATTAATTCATGGCTCTTTTTCTTGTCTGGACAGCCTCACAGAACTAAGCCTTCAGTTGGGTTGGTTATTGGCCCCTGGCAATGGCATGCAAGATAAATAATGAAACTAAATTCCGATCTCACAGAACCTCAGTTATTGGGCTTTATTGAGTTTCTGTTATTTGACATTTAGATCCCCAGATATTTACTTTTGAAGTGCAAATACAAACCGATAAGCCCTGTGTCTGTTAAGCATTATGGCGCTCTGCTATGTGGAATATAGAAAAAATATGGATACAGATACATATAGGGAGAGAGAGGTGAATATATATTATGTTAAATATATTATGTCTTTAAATATTTGTACATACACACAAGGTATGTATATGTTCCCTGTAGCCTATCATGATCCTTAAAGACCTGAATGGTTTTATGATGTTGCTGATCCTGTCTTCTATTTTGAAGACTTAAAAAATGGGATTAATTTCCCACTCTTAGACATATATCTGGACAAAACTAAAATTCAAAAATTACTGCACTCCTATGTTCATAGTAGCACTATTCACAATAGCCAAGACATGGAAACAACCTAAATGTCCATTGGCAGATGAATGGATAAATAAGATGTGGTACATATATACAATGGAATATTACTCAGCCATAAAAAAGAATAATGCCATTTGCAGCAACATGGATGGACCTATAGATTACCATACTAAGTGAAGTAAGTCAGACAGGGAAAGACAAATACCATAAAGATACCACTTACGTGTGGAATCTAAAATATGACACAAATGAACATATCTACAAAACAGAAACAGACTCACAGACATAGAGAACAGACTTGTGGTTGCCAAAGCGTGGGGGAGGGATGGAGTGGGAGTTCTGGGTTAGCAGATGCAAACTATTATATATAGAATGGATAAACAACAAGGTCCTACTGAACAGCACAGGGAACTATATTCAATAGCCTGTGATAAACCATAATAGAAAAGAATATAAAAAAGAATGTATATATGTATAACTGAATCACTTTGCTGTCTAGCAGAAATTAACACAACACTGTAAATCAACTATACTTAAATAAAAAGTTGCAACAACAAAAAGTAGATTAATTTTTTAAAATGGGTGATGTGGGTAATATGTGAGAGGAGATTTTGACAATTGACATAAGACAATGGTGGACAGAGACTGATTCCGAAATTTAGAAATTTCCATATTTGAATATTCTCACGAAGAGAAGGGATAGCTGCATGGCCTGGAAATTGCACGCAAGTTGCTGGTTGACAGTTCAAACCAGATTATGTAGAGATACTAAGCCCCAGATAGTGGAAGAGGGCCACCATCTTTTGCATAAGAGTCGCCCAGACCCAGGCAAAGCGGAAATGGGTCCCAGACAGAGGGACCCACCTTGGGTGAAGTAACGAAGTTATAAAGGGTCAAAGGGCGAGAGATTTTATACCAACGGGTGAGGTCAGCGCGCCTAAGGTTGAGGCGTGGAGTGAGGGGAGCAGTGATTGTCGGCGGGAACCTCAAGCTCAACTGGGAACCACGCTCAATCGGGCCATCTCTCCGTTCCATCCCCGGCTCTGGAGGCGTCTCCACCGGGGGTGCGGGGGGTGGGGGGGGATGGGGGCGGCAACGGGGTGTGGGGGAAGGGAGGGAGCGGAGGCGGAGGGGGCGGGGAGCAGGGGACTGACGCGCCGGCGTCACCCTGCGGCGCGTCACGTGCGGCGTCGGCAGCCATGGCGGGAAGCGAGCCGCGCAGCGGAGGCGGCTCCCGTCAGCCTCACCACAGCGACTGGGGCCGCCTGGAGGCTGCCATCCTCAACGGCTGGAGGAACTTCTGGCAGTCGGTGGGCAAGGAGAGGGCGGCTCCGAGGGCCTCCCCGGAGGAGGCGGACGAGGAGGCCAGCTCGCTAACGCGGCTGCCGGTGAGCGTCGGCCGCCACCCGCGGAGGACCGCGGGCCGGGCCGGGAGGGGCGCTCGCCGGGGCGGCCTCTGGGGGCCGGGGCAGGGGGGAGCCTCCCTGGGCTCGGCCTGTGTCTGGCCCCGTCCCTGCAGCCATTCCGGGCAGTGTCGTCACCTGAGGGCAGCGGTTGAGCAGAAACGCCTTGGCGTTGACCCCTGGTGCCCCGCAGCTGGGCCGAAGGTCGCCCCGACACTCACCTGCAGGTTGTGCCCTGGCAACCAGCCAGGTCACCCTCCGGTTTTCTACCCCCAAAACAGGTCTAGGGACTGGGGCACCCTGAACATCAGGTCAAGGAAACGCGGAGACCATGCCAGACGTTCTGGAAATCATGGAAAGCGTCCAGTGTCTTGTGTTCTCAGCATCTATCATCCCAGCTTCCATGTACCGAAACACTTGGCGGTCCCGCAAAACACACACTCTCCTAGGATTTTGCGACTGTTACCTTACCTGTATTTCAAGTGACAAAACTGACAATTGAAAGTAAATGACTAGGGATTTCCCTGGCGGTCCAGTGGTTAAGACTTCACTTTCTACTGCAGGGGGTGCAGGTGGATCCCTGGTGGGGAGCTAAGATCCCACATGCCTCTGGCCAAAAAAACAAAACATAAAACAGAAGCAGTATGATAACAAATTCAATAAAGACTAAATATGGTCCACATTAAAAGAAATCTTAAAAAAAATGCGGGAAAGTAAATGACTAAGTTACAAGGGCCTCAAGTTACAGCAGGCCAGGAGAATTACACACATTTTTCATTTTTAAACTTTTCAGGTAGATAGGAAAACGGAGAGAGGAGAATTTCTTAGAAATTATTAAAATGCTGTATCTCAGCTGGACTGTTGACACTCTGAGGTACATCAGAAATTAAAAACTGCAGGCTTAGGTTGCCTCCATGGTTCTCCTTGCAGAGGTTCTCTGAAATAACAGATTTTACAGAAGAACGCAGGTGACAGATTTACTCTTTGATTTGATGTAATGATAAAATCAGAAGTTTGTCCGCTTGTTATTTTATTTTGAAGAATAAATTATTTCATTAAGCAGTTCATTCAAATAAATGGTGTGGCAGAATATCCATAAGGAAAAATTAAATGAAGTGGTTATTTTACTTGAAAAATACCAGAACAGTGGGAGGTATTTCAGGAATGTTTCGATGTGTCAAAAATGAAATGTTCATTATGATTCTGTCCTGAGACAGGAAATTAACTTCAGCATGATAGATTTCATCATTAAAAATAATGACCGTTGAATTCCCTCATGGTCCAGTGGTTAAGACTGTGCTTCCACTGCAAGGGGCACGGGTTCCATCTGTGGTCAGGGAAGTTCCACATGCCGCCGCAAAAAAAAAAAAAAAAAAAAAATGTTAAGTTGATTTTTTGTTATTTAGTATAAAAACTGTTAATTTTGTAATTTATCATGATAGATTTAATTATTAAAATCATACACTGTTCAGTTGACCTTTGGTTTCCTAGTATAATTATTTGTTATTTTGTAATTATTTATTTATTTTTAATAAATTTATTTATTTTTGGCTGCATTGGGTCTTTGTTGCTGCGCGTGGGCTTTCTCTAGTTGCGGCGAGGAGGGGCTACTCTTCATTGAGGTGCGCGGCCTTCTCATTGCGGTGGCTTCTCTTGTTGCGGAGCACAGGCTCTAGGAGTGCCGGCTTCAGTAGTTGTGGCTCACAGGCTCGAGAGCGCAGGCTCAGTAGTTGTAGCACACGGGCTTAATTGCTCCGCGGCATGTGGCATCTTCCTGGACCAGGGCTCGAACCCATGTACCCTGCATTGGCAGGCGGATTTTTAACCACTGCGCCACCAGGGAAGTCCCTGTAATGTATTATTTAAAAAAACTTTTTACCATAATGAATTATTCATCCCTTTAACCTACTTGCTGCTTCCCTGTGTTTCAGATTGATGTACAGCTATATATTTTGTCATTTCTTTCACCTCATGATCTATGTCAGTTGGGAAGTACAAGTCGTTATTGGAATGAAACTGTACGAGATGCAATTCTGTGGAGATATTTTCTGTTGCGGGATCTTCCTTCTTGGTCTTCTGTTGACTGGAAGTCTCTTCCAGATCTAGAAATCTTAAAAAAGCCTATATCTGAGGTCACTGATGGTGCATTTTTTGACTACATGGCAGTGTAAGTATCTAGTTTTACGAATTAAAAAGAAGATATTAAATTTGACTATATTACAAGTCAGTAGTCTAAGTTAGTCTTGGCCCTCCTACTAATTTGTTGCATGAATTTTGAGTCTGAGTGTCCTTTTGTAAAAATTGGGGGTTAGGTAAAATAACTTCCTTCATAGAACCCTTTTAGCGTTCCCATTTTGTTATTTCCGTGTAGTACCTAAGTAGAGTATTTGAATAATTATAGGTAGTTTATATGGCAAGAAGTAAAACACTTCTTAAAATTTTCATTATCTTTAGAACACTTGTCATTTTGTTAAAATAAGTACTTTTCCATACCCAGAGAAGGAAAGGCCAGAGTTCAGACAGGAGTTCTTTTGCATGGAAGAAAACCATTCTTAAGTTTCTGGGAAATAAGATTTTGTTATCACGCAAATGCATTGACATTTTCGAATATTATGTATTTGAGAGAATTAGTTTTATTGAGCAGCTATAGTGTATTGGATTCTACGATGGATGTTTTATGTATGTTTACTTATTTAATTCTCATGCAATAAGAAGGTATTTTCCTTGTGTTATGGATGTGGAATGAAGGTTCTGCATGGTTATGGATTTGTCTAAGGTCGTATGATTTTTAAGGGACTGTAATGTCGTTAGTTCTGGATATAACCTGTTTTATTAAGAGCCCCAAATTTAAGGCATTGTAAGTAAAATTTAAAGAATATTTGTGCATTAGGTAAGAATTGTTTTGCTGTGGTAGATTTAATAGCTACATGTGGGACTTTTTTTCATATTTTAAGTTATTCAGAATCTTTCCTTATTCCAATACAGATGCCATTACATCAAGTCTTGTGAGACTACTTGATTAAAATATACATGTATGTAATTTTAACAAGTGCTGCTGTACTCTCACTTGCTAGTGTTACCTCTTCGTTGTCCCACAGCCAACCATAACATCAAGTGTTTCTGGACGCTGTGGAACCACGTTTTCCTAGGGATAGAAATAATCGTAATAACGACCATTTGTGATCATATAAATTATTTCTGATCCTTACGACCCTGGATTGATTGTTATTGCTCAAATAATGCAGATGAAAAAACTGAAGTTTAGACTATAAGTGGCTTATATGACTAATTAAAGTAGTGAGGCTTGGCCAGATCTACATAGCTGCAAAGTTTATTTTTTTTCCTTCTTGAATTACAAGGTTCCTAAGTAAAGATGATTGTATTGTAATGTTAGTTATTGTCTTAACCAGCTCGATTTAAAGGACTTTAGGTTTTATTTTTATTTGAGTAACTTTGTTTTAATTTTTGATAACATGTTGAATTGCTAGTTTAGAAATTTATAGCTATTGAAAAAGTTGAGCTGTTTCTTTCACATGATTCTTAGTTTGCCAGGTTACCTATAAGGAACATTTGAGCTGCCCTGTAATTAATACTTATTGAACTGTTACTGTTAATAGAAGTACCCTAAGAAATTTGGTTATATTGGTAGCTTTAGTAATTTTTTTTTCTTTTTTTTCTCTAGGGACATTTATACTAACTATGTAGTTTATGTTTAGTACAGGGTTTCGCAGTCTTGGCACTGTTGACATTTTGGACCAGATGTTATGGGAACTGTCTTGTGTGTGCATTGTACAATGTTTAACAGCATCGCTGGACTCTAGACCTTAGGAAATGTTCCCTGGGGGTGCAAAATCTCCCCAGGTTGAGAATCACTGCTTTATGTAGTGAATTTTAAGCATTGAAACACGTGTTAGACCAAGTGTTTCATGAGAGAATCTAAATGAAAAATTAGAAAGTAAGTAACCGATTCCCAGGGAAGACCTCCTCAGCTACTAGACCACTACTACTCCCATAGCATCTTGTGCTTTTTTCTGTCATGGAACTCGGCATACGTATTATAATGGTGCCTGTCCTCCACTGCCCTCCGTGAGGATTGGGACTGTATAATCATTATATCCCTTTTGTCTAGCAAGTTCTCAATACATTATATATTGTTGAATGAATAGCTGGCTAAGTAAGTGTCTGTGTTAATTTTCTAATTGTGACAATTTTATACAGCTATAAAATGTGCTGTCCGTATACAAGAAGATCCTCAAAATCTAGCCGTCCTATGTATGGAGCTGTTACCTCATTTTTACACTCATTGATCATTCAGAATGAACCACGATTTGCCATGTTTGGACCAGGTTTGGAAGAACTAAATACATCTTTGGTGTTGAGCTTGATGTCTTCCGAGGAGCTTTGCCCAACAGCTGGTTTGCCTCAGAGGCAGATTGATGGTAATTTTCATGTTAATCTACAGTACGTAATAATTCAAACACTTTGAGCTTGACTCTAATGTTAAATAGAAAGAAATTAGTTTTTAAATTAACTCTTTGTTATAATGAAATATACTGATTTGGTGCATGGGAGCCCTCAGGTCTCTATGGACTGAAAGAATTAATTTACTTTTTATAAGAGGTAAACTTTCTCTTACTTTCTCAGTCCAGAATATGAGATTATCTGAAAGCAAATTGTATGTTGTCAAAATGTTATATTTGTTTGCTATAAAGCAGAAACTAACACACCACTGTAAAGCAATTACACTCCAATAAAGATGTTATAAAAAAGAAGTTATATTTGTACATTTACCATATTTTAAAAGAATGGTAACAGCAAAATCCATTCAGCACCTACTATATGCAAAGTACTTTGATATATATTGGAATTTCAAAAAAGAGCTAAATTATCACCTTACCTTTATTTCTATGAAAAACAATAGCAACAACAGCCATGTAGTTAGTTTGGTAAACAGGATATATAATAAACATGCATAACAGTGTAAACTAGCTTGTGCTTTACTTATTCATTTTTTGAGAGTACCTATTAGATACTAAAGATGCAGAGATTTAAAACAAACAACATCAAAAATCTCCTGTTTGCCCTGAAAGGTACTTGGTTTAAACGAGGGCAGAGACATGTATGCAGGTGATTAGAATGTGGTGTAATTAGCTCCTGTGTAGAAGGTAAGGGTCAGAGAAGGCTCTGCATTGAACATGATGCCTTACGTGAGTCAATAGGATAAGTAGGGGTAGGCCATCAAAAAAAGGGTAAAATATTCTAAGCAGTGAGAACTACATTTCTAAAATCCCAAAGTTCTGAGTGTGCATGACACACTTGAAGTAGCTCTGTGTGTCCAGAGTGGGGCCAGGTGAGAAGATGCTTGTATGTCAAGCATTTGTTGAAGGATTTTAAGCAGAGAAGTAAGATGAACAAGATGGCATTTTGGATAGATCACTCTGGCTCCTGAATGGAGAATTGATTAGAAGGGTTAAGAAACCACTACAATATTATGATAAAAATGTGAAGGATATAGAATTGACTCAATGTGTGTTAGCAGTAATAAGGATAATTCCTGGATTTTGGTCTGATTTTCATATTGGATGATGGTGCCATTCACTAGGTTAAGGAAACACAGGAGGAAGAGGAACTTTTGATACAAGTAGAGATGCCTGCTATAAGCTAGCCACTTGAATGGAAGGTCCATTAGGGCGGAAATCTTGTTAGCTTTATTCTTAGCTGTGGTGTCAGGCACATAGTAGGCATTCAGTATATATTTGATGAGTGAATGAACGAATGACTTTATGGATTACTTTATGCATCCATATCTCAAGAGAAAGATCTGGGCTAGAAATGAAGATTTGGGAATCATATGAAGTCCACATGGACTTGGAAGTTTCTGAGGATAGAGAGGAATAGTGTGAGCCAGGTGCTGAAATCGTCAGTGAACGTTTGGAGGAAGGGATTATCAAAAGGAGATTCATAAATGACAAGGTTAAGGATGGGAGATGGTATTACAGCTAAATGGTGTGCGTGTCTCAGAGAGATGGAGTTTTTTCAAGAGGGTTGGTGAGTAATGGTTAAGACATGGCATTGAAGAGTAAAGAGATCATTCACCTCATCTCTTTACCCTGAGATGTGAGAGAATAGGTAACTTTGTTACTGGAGACCCCACTGTTAAGAGAAGCGGCACCTAGGGACAGGCTAGTTTCAGGTAGGTCCATGAGGTGGAATGAACCCTTCAAGAAGAGGTTGGGGATATGGGGAAATTTGCTGATTGTGAAATGGCAATTTCATTCTCCAGACAGCAGCTGGAGTGATTGTTTGAAATTGCCCATCTAATTGTGCCTCAGACCCTGCAAGGTCAGGGAAGAGTGGAGGGATGAATCATTGGCAAGGTGGGGCAAAACAACATGAGAACCATACTGGGCTGAGGTTAGATGTGTTGAGAGGGGAATTTCTGGAAGTTAAACTGATGTAAACAAAGATCAGAGACATGGTAGAATTTGTTTCTGTGATCTCTCTGGGGAGGCCCCTGGTGGCGGGAGGACTAGGGCCACTTTGCCTGGGATGCTTGCAGTCCCAGCCACCAAGATCTCTATATATGTGTTGCCCAGAATGGTGACATAAGATGGCACGGCATAGCTGCTTTAAATACCTAGAGTGGTTATGCAGGGATTAAGGATATGAAAGACGGAGTTGTCCTAATGAGGTAAGTAGAGGCCAGATTATATTAAAATTGAGGCCAGATTATATTAAAATATCTGAAGAGCAGGGGCTTTGAAGGGAAGAGATGTAATTAAAAGCATTTTAAAGCAATCTCTCCAGCTGCTGTCATAAGAATGGATAGTTGGGGGCAGAAGTGGATTTAGGAGACTAGAAATGATTACAGAAGTCCAGGTGAGAGAGAATAATTTAGACTAAAAGGTGGGGGTGAGGATGGAGAGAAGTAGACAGATCTAAGAGGACATTTATATAGCAAAAAGAGGTAAAGCCAAGGAAGGGGAGAAGGATCTTTCCCGGAGGCAAGAGGAGAATCAGCCCCGTAGTGTTAACACAGCCAAAGGAGGGAAGGAGTTAAGAAAGAAGGACGAATGACAATGTTGAATGATTTAGATATAAAATAGTAAGAAGCTAGTGTTTAGCACCTGTTACTTACCAGTCACTCCATAGGTGTTTTATATATGTGATCTCATTTAATGCTTACAGTAACCCTAAAAAGTGTGTATTATTTCTATATTTTGATGTCAAAACAGGCTCACAGAAACAGGGGCATATGTGGCAAATTCAGGATTCTAGCCCAAGTCTAATTCCAAATTTCAGTGTCTGCCATATTTCCTCAGTTTTCTAAGGTGCCATGAATTTAAAAACAGCTTCTCAGAGTGGGGAAAAAAAGCCATTTGGTTGAATGTGTACATGGAGTATAAGACTAATGAGAAACATAAAATAAGTGAAACTAAGCTTTAGTCTTGAGGATAAATAGTAGTAGCTGTTACAATGCAGCTGCTACTGAGAGGATGATGATAAAGTTAATGATGATAGTGATGATGGTATAAAAAGGAATGTTAAAGCCTAGGAATTTTTTCTTCTATATCCATAGTTTATTACTATGTGAATGAAAATTGCATACGGCATATTTTCTTCAACACAAACATGTCATTTTATTCCAAAGCTATATATATAACTTGTCAGAGTTTTTCATTTACTCTTTTTACTTATACCAAGTAATTTTTTTCATTCTCATCTTTTGCCGTCTTTATTAATGACTTGTTTTGATAACTGTAATTTTCTCCTTTAGGTATTGGATCAGGAGTCAGTTTTCAGTTGAGCAACCAACATAAATTCAACATCCTAATACTATATTCAACTACAAGGTAAGGCTACCTACTTGGCAACCTATCTGAGACATCAGTAATGGAATATTTTAGGGGGGTGAAGTCTGTTTAGTGTCTGGTTATGTTCTATATTTACATTTTTCTTATAGAAAGGAAAGAGATAGAGCAAGAGAAGGACATACAAGTGCAGTTAACAAGATGTTCAGTATACAGAATGAAGGGGATGATCAACAAGGAAGCCGGTACAGTGTAATTCCACAAATTCAGAAGGTGTGTGAAGTTGTTGATGGGTTCATCTATGTTGCAAATGCTGAAGCTCATAAAAGTAAGTATTATCTTATTTTCTTTTTAAAAGTGTTTTCTTTGCAAAGCAAATAAGAAAGTATGTTTTTAGGCTTTACTGTAGCTTGTTAAGAATATAATGGCTAATTTTATCAGTGTGATTCTGTTATTACTGTTAATATTGGATTCCCAAAACTTGATGTGCATTAGGATCACTGAGGGATCTTGTTAAAAATGCAGCTACCTGATTCCTACCCTGGTGGATTATGACTCATAGATTTGGGTTGTGTCTTGGGCATCTGTTTTTTTTAACAAGGTTTACAGAATTCTGATGCACACCGAAGCTTGATACTATAACTACATAGTGTTTTTTTGTTGTATGCTTCTGCACTTTTTGTTATTGGTGTTTTGTCTGCTTTTGGCCCTATTCAAATAATTTATGCAGGTAAATGAAAAATTTTACCTTTATTTTAATTATCCAGATAGTAGAGAAATGTGTGGAATGTTTACTTTGATTAAGTAGATTAGTTAAGAACACTATCCATATATTCTGAATAATTGCCATTCACAGTGTGATAAATAACATGAAAATAGAATATTATTGGGCCACAAGCCAGTACTGTAATTTCTTTCCCAAATCCTCCGTGAATAAGGTAGGGTATAAATATACAATATATTATTCTCACTCGGAACAAGATAGCAGCATCCCACTGCTGAAAGAATTTACAGTTTATGGTGCACTGAAGTTAACTATAGCAACAAAAGCCAAATCCAGCTCAACTGCTGTCTAGCTGGACTCATCCCACTGCATTAATGGCCTAACAGAAGAATCGTGTCCATTTCTAGAAGTAAATCCTTTACCTCAGTCTCTTCTGTTCTTCCACATAAAACATCTGGCATTAGATTAAAAATTATAAGATACGAAAAAATATCAAAATGAAATGACCCATTGTCAAGTGATAAAGCATTCAATGGAATTAGACACAGAGATGGCCTGGATGTTAGCCCTCTCAGAAAGAGATATTAAAAGAACTATGATTAATATGTTAAAGAATCTAGTGGAAAAGATGGACAATGTATGTGAACAAATAGGGATTTTCAGCAGAGAGAAGGAAGCTATAAAAAAGTAAAATGGGAATGCTAAATATGAAAAATATGTTAACAGGTGAACAGTTCCTTCAGTGGACATATTAACAAAGGAAACCTTTTGTGAATGTGAAGATAGATCAATTGAAATTACCCAAATTAAAACACAAAGAGAAAAAAGAGTAGGAGTGGAGGACAAAACATTCAAGAGCTGGGGGAACCTATTAAGTGATCTAACTCAGGGGTTGGCATTTTCTTAAAGGTCCAGATAGTAAATATTTTAGACACATGAGCCATACTGTCTCTCACAGTTACTCACCTCTGCTATTATAGTGCAAAAGTAGCCATAGACAGTTTACAAATGAATGGGCATGGCTGTTTCACAAAGAAATTTATTTATAAAAACAGATCTTCAGAGTGTGGTATGCTGACCCCTGATTCAATTTATATGTGATTGGAGTCCCAAAACATGAAAGGAGTAAGAACAGGGAAAAAGAAATTTCTGAACAGATAATGACCAAAACTGTTTCAAAATTACTGAAAGAGAATAAACCACAGATCCAAGATTCACAAAGAACTCCAAACCTGATAAATAAAAACTACAGATACATCATAGCCAAACTGATGAAAACCAAAGGTAAAGAGAATATCTTGAAGGCAACCAGAGCAAAACAAAACATACATATAGAGGACCAAAGATAAGGACAGAGACTTTCTGACAGAATTGTGCTGTAAGCCAGAAGGTAATGAAGGGAAGTCTTCATAGTATTCAAAGGGGGCAAAAATCTAATATCCAGCAAAGACATCTTTCAAAAATGAAGGCAAAATCAAGACTTTTTTCAGAGAAACAAAATCTGAGAAAGTTCAATCAGCAGATTTGTATAACAAGAAATATTAAAGGAAGCTCTTCAGGCAGAAGAAAACTGCCAGGTAGAAAACTGCATCTACAAAAAGAAATGAAGAGCCTTGGGATATAAACAATATAGCTATACATAAAATATTTTTTTCTAATTTTAATTTATTTATCATTATGTGAAGGAAAAACAGTAACAATGTATTATGGGTTTATGATATTTTTAAAATAAAATATATTGTAACAATATTACACAGCATGGAAAGGCAGAAATGGAAATATAGTATTATAAGGTTCTATATGTGAAGTTATATAATACTTTTTAAAAGTAGACTGTTAGGGACTTTCCTGGTGGCACAGTGGTTAAGAATCCACCTGTCAATGCAGGGGACATGGGTTCGAGCGATGGTCCGGGAAGATCCCACATGCCATGGAGCAGCTGAGCCCGTGTGCCACAACTACTGAGGCTGCGCTCTAGAGCCCATGTGCCACAACTACTGAAGCCCACGTGCCTAGAGCCAGTGCTCTGCAACAAGAGAAGCCACCGCAATGAGAAGCCTGCACACTGCAACGAAGAGTAGCCCCCCGCTCGCCACAACTAGGGAAAGCCCGCGTGCAGCAAGGAAGACCCAATGAAGTCAAATAAATAAATAAAATAAAAACTAAAAAAAAAGTAGACTGTTATAAGTTTAAAATATACATTGTAAATCCTTGAGCAACCACTAAAAAAAGTGTAACAGAGGTATAGTTAAATAAGCCAGTAAAGATAAAATAGAATCATTAAAAAAGTCAGTTCAAAAGAAGGCAGGAAAAGGAACAAAGAATAGATGGAACAAGTCAGAATTCAAGAGGTATATGATAGATTTAAATGTACTGTGTTGATAATTACATTAAATGTTTTTTTTCTATTATATAACAAATTACTGCCAACCTAGTGGCTTAAAACAACATCTGTTTATTAGCTCAGAGTTCTCTATGTCTGAAGTCTTGAGCACGGCATGGCTGGATTCTCAGCCTAGGTCTCAGAGGCTGAAATTAGGGTGTCAGATGGGTTACATCCCTTTCTGGAGGCTCTAGGGAAAAATCTGCTTTCTAGCTCGCTCAGTTATTGGCTGAATTCAGCTCCTTACTGTTGTATGGCTGAGGTCCCTGTTTCCTTGCTGGCTGTCAGCTTGGGGCAGCTCTCAGCTTCACAGGCCATCATCATTCCTTATCATGTGACTCCCTCTGTCTTCAAATCCAGCAATGGAGAGTCTCTCTCACTAGGAAGAATCTCATCTGTTTTAAGGGATCACCTGATTAGGTTAGGCTCACTGAGTTTAATCTCCCTTTCTTGAAGTCAGCTGTGTCATATAGTATAGCCTAATCATGTCAGTGATAATCCCACTGTATTAACAGATTCCTCCCACACTCAGAGGAGAAGGGATTATACTCGGGTATGAGTCATTGGGGTCATTTTAGAATTCTGCCTACCACAAAATGTCAGTGATTTACACTCCAGTGAAAGGCAGAGATGTTCAGTTTGGATAAAAAAGCTAGACTCAATTATATGTTTAAGTTTTGGAAACTACAACCTTTGAAAGAAAGGGTAGTGACAGCTACAGAATTTGTGAGAGGAAAATATCTATATCAAGGTATTTTTGCTTTTAAACCATAGAGACATCTGAGTGGTACTGTTTTTGTTCTCTCTGATTTCACCTAAATTCCTGTCCTTGCAAGGCTGATTAATGTAGTTTTACAAAAGATCAGTAAATGAACACAGCAATAGAGGCAGTTTGTTATGTTTGCATCCTGGTAATTTTTTGCTTCTCTTGTTTTGTTAGTTTTTTATTTTGTTTTATTATTTTTTAAGTCATTACAAGTAATGCAAATTAAGGGTTTTGACTACATTCCTTAGGACACGAATGGCAAGATGAATTTTCTCGTATTATGGCAATGACAGATCCAGCTTTTGGATCTGCAGGAAGACCAATGCTGGTTTTATCTTGTATTTCTCAAGCTAATGTAAAAAGAATGCCCTGTTTTTATTTGGCCCATGAGCTGCGTCTGAATCATCTAAGCCACCCATGGATGGTAAGGTCCTATTTTCTCTGGTGAGAAAAATCTCATTTTATTTTTCACTCTACTTTCTAATTGATTTTTATTTTTAAAATTCTTTTCTACTCATTCTCTTAAATAAAATAACATTCTAAGAGTCAGTTTTAGTAGCTTAATTGGTGGGAGATATTTGGTATCAAAGCTGACCTCTGAGATAGATAATAAACCTCATATTGGTAGTAATTATAAGACAGAAGAGAAGATGATATTTTTTAATCTAAGCTCTCTAGAAGACCAAACTTGAGTGACTCACCCAAAGTCTATTGGGATCTTTTTAGTCCTGTTCTTTTTTGAGTGTCCAGGAAAATGTCCCACTGAATTATAAGATTTTTCACTCAGTTTCTTATTGACAGTAATCTCTTTCATTTGCTCATAGGTCCAGGATACAGAGGCTGAAACTTTAACTGGTTTTTTGAATGGCATTCAGTGGATTCTTGAAGAAGTAGAATCTAAGCATGCAAGATGATCCTCCTTTTAGACCTTGGGAACTGAAAGCATTTGGAACTTGTTACTAAGGTCGTGATGTGGATATTTGCTCAAGTCAGCTCATTCTGCCCTGCCTTTTTGCAGGTAGGGTTTATATTGGACAGCTGTAGCTACTCTATTTTTTAATATAATTTTTACTTTTTACCTTAAATCAATTACAAGAAAAAAGTTTCAGTGCTAGCATTTGGCCCCAAAATGAACCTTTTAATATCTTTAAATAACTTATATATACATATATATATATATATATATATATTTTTTTTTTTTAATATTAAATTCTGGAAAAACAAGTTTGTGCCTCTCTCATTCTTTGTGGTTTCTCTTCTTTTCGTTTCAAAGATTGCCATAGCGGGTAATAGCAAATTTACTAAGCTTTCAATAGGTTCTTTTCAAAGGTCCTTAACTGGTTATCAGAAAAGAAGTTTCTATCTATTTTTAATAAATGTACTATTTAAAACTGAATATTCACTGGAATTTCATTTACTATTATGGCCATACAACTTCTGTTTCTTTTCTGAAACAGTAGGAATTAACTTTATATCATATTCACTACTAACTCAGTGAAAATAACTGGAAATTCTTGCTATTTTCAAATAACTTTGAAAGCTCATGAGGTGCTAAAGCCAAATTTTATTCCTTACTCATAGAGAAAATATTCCAGAGACGCTCATGATCATATGACCTCCTATTCACTAATTGCTTGCACTTTGCAGAGGAAACATTACAGTCCTCCTATCTCATTGGAATTGAAGAATTTTTAAATTATAATTTAAAAAGCATAATATTCTTAGTGGTGCTGCACCCAAGATACAGCCTCCATCCTGCGAGCAGGTGCCGTTTCAAAGAAAGGAGCTCTCACATCTTGGGTGCACTTATCCAGAACTTAGCTTCAGCACTTGTATAGTTGGGGGCAGAGTGAGAAATGCTGACATCCTGCTCCTCCTAGGAAGGTTGCCCTCTGACTTGGAGAGAGAGTGCTGTTTCCTCGGCTGCCCCAGTCTAGAATGGAGTTTCTTCTTTCTGAGCTGGAGGAGGGAAGGAGGGGAGCGGGTCTTGGTTCAAATCCCACAGACTCTTACTGTTCTTACTGAGTTTTAGTATATATATATATATTTGAATAAATGTTTCTTCATTTGCTGTATGCTCTTAGGACCATTTACAGAGATTTTAATGATTTTTTTGTAGTCCATTTTTGTCTTTATTTTATTTTATTTTTTAATGATTTTGAAAAATTAATTTTCTCCAGTTTCTCTAGGGAGCCATTACATGGAACTCTTCATGCTGTTATGCCAAAAGTAGATCTACTCTCCCCTTTTTTTAATTATATGTAGTTATGTTACCTCATTCATTCCTGATGTTGGTAATTTATGTCTTTTTTCTTCATGATCAGTCTGGCTAGAGTTTTATTGATTTTATTATTCTCAAGAACCAGCTTTAGGTTTTATTGATTTATTCTATATTCTGTTTCATTGACTTATGCTCTAATCTCTATTTTTCTGCTTTTTAAATGTAAAAAAAAAATTTAATTTCATCTTCCCTTTTTTAGATTATTAAGGTACAAACTTAGGTCATTGATTCTATTTCTTAAAAAAAAAAAAAGAAAAAGCTATAGATTTTCCTCAAGCCCTCTTTAGCTGCATCCACATGTTTTTTATATTGTATATTTATTATCATTCAGTTAAAATATTTTCTAATCCCATGTGATTACTTTTTCAATCCAGTGATTATTTAGTAGTATTGTTTTAGTGTTGTTTAATCTCTATTTCCTAGATAATTTATTGACATCTAATTCAATTATCTTTTTATCAGAGAACATACTCTGTAAAATTTCAGTCTTTTTAAATTTATTGAGACTTGCTTTATGGTCCAGCTTATGGTCTATTCTGGTGAGTGTACCACATGCACTTGAAAAGAGTTTTATTATAGTTTTTTGGTGTAATATTTGGTACCTATCTATTAGGTCAAGGTAGTTGACAGTGTCCAGATATTTTTACATGGCTATATTGATTTTTGTATAGTTGTTTTATCAATTACTAATAGAAAGGCATTAAAATCTTCAACTGTGATTTCCTATTTTTCCTTTTAATTCTGGCAATATTTGCTTCATGTATTTTGATGCTGTTTTTAAATGCACACACATATATGACTTTATCTTCCTGATGATTTGGCCTTTTTATCATTATGAAATGTCCTTTTTGCCGATAATGCTCATTGTCTTGAAATCCATTTTCTAGTATTAATATAATCAATCCAGCTTTTAAAAAATATTGTTCTCATGGTATATCTTTTCCATCCATTTACATACAACCTAAATTTGTTTTTATATTTTAAGTGTATCTCCTATAGATAGAATATAGTAAATCTTGCCTTTTCCTTTTCCATTCTGGCAATACCTACATTTTAATTAGAATGTTTAGATTATTTACATTTAATGTGATTATTGATATGATTGGGTTCAGATCTACTGTTTTATTATTTGCTTTTTCATTTATCCCTTCTTCACCAGTGTTGCTTCTGTATTCCTTCTGTTCTATTTTGAATTATTTTATTTTTTTTTAGAAATTGATTAAAATTTTTCTAGTAGCTTTTCTCTTTGCATTTTTTAGAGGTTGCTCTAGTGATTACAACATATACAGCTTCCAAAGTTTTCTTATAGTTAATATTGTACCAATATGTGTAATATGTCAAAATGTAACTTTATGCCCTATTATTCTCCTCACCACTCTTTTTTGCTAACACCTATTGAATGTATTACACTTACCTATGTTATAAATCCCAGAAGACAGTGTTACAGTTTTTGATGAAACAGTCATATATATTATAAAGAAATTAAAAGAAGAAAAAATTTTTTAAAATAATGAAAGTATTTTTTTATTATTTTCAAGATGTAAGCATACCTCGTTTTATTGTACTTTGCTTTACTGTATTCCACAGATACGCATATTTTACAAATTGAAGGTTTGTGGCATCCCTGCACTGAGCATCTCTGTCAGTGCCATTTTTCCAGCAACATTTGCTCACCTCATGTCTCTGTGTCAGATTTTGATAATTCTTGGAATATTTCAAGCTTTTTAATTATTATTATAATTGTTATGGTGATCTGTGATCAGTGATCTTTGATGTTACTACTGTGACTTGCTGAAGGCTCAGATGATGATTACCATTTTTTAGCAGTTAGGTATTTTTTAATTAAGATATTTATTGTATCTTTACAATAAATTAAAATTAAGGTATTTATTTAATTAAGATATTGTATTTTTAGACATAATGGTGTTGCACACTTAATAGACTACAGTATACTGTAAATATAACTTTTTAAAAATTTTTATTTATTTATTTTTGGCTGTGTTGGGTCTTCATTTCTGTGCGAGGGCTTTCTCTACTTGCGGTGAGCAAGGGCCACTCTTCATCGCGGTGCACAGGCCTCTCACTGTCGTGGCCTCTCTTGTTGTGGAGCACAGGCTCCAGACGCGCAGGCTCAGTAGTTGTGGCTCACGGGCCTAGTTGCTCCGCGGCATGTGGGATCTTCCCAGACCAGGGCTCGAACCCACGTCCCCTGCATTGGCAGGCAGATTCTCAACCACTGCGCCACCAGGGAAGCCCTAAATATAACTTTTTTATGTACTTGGAAACCAAAAAATTTGTGTGACTCACTTTATTGCAGTATTTGCTTTATCGTAGTGGTCTGTAACCAAATCCGCAGTATTTCTGAGGTATGCCTGTATATAAAATCATGGGTTGACAATTTTATTCTCTCAGCCATTTCAAGATGTTCTTTTGTTCTCTTCTGGCCTCTAATTTCTGATAAGAAGTCATTCTCTAATTGCATCTTCATTCCCTTGAATGTAATTTTCTCCCTGTTTTCAAGTTTACTTTTTGTCTTGGTTTTCAGCACTTTCACCATAGTATGCCAGGTATGGTTGTCTTTATATTTATCCAACTTGGGGGTTAATGAGCATATTGAAAATATAAATTCATGTCATCCACCAAGTTTGGGAAATTTGGGGTCATTATTTCTTCAAATATGTTTTCTTCCCCATTCTTTCCTCTTTTCATCCCTCTTAGGTCTCCATTGTGTAACACCATTAAATGTGTTGTTATTTAACCTGTCTCTGAGGCTTTGCTCATATTTTCAGTCTTTTTTTCTCTGTTTTTCGGTTTGGATAGTTTCAACTGATTAATGTTCAAGTTCTCAAACTCTTTCCTCTTTCATCTCAATTCTCTTGTTAAATAAATCCCGTGCATTTTTCAGTTAGATATTGTGTTCTAAAATTTCCTTTTTTTTCCCCAAATTTTATTTTTCTTCTCAGATTTCCTTTGTTTCATTGAGAGCATATGTTCCTTTGTATCACTGAGAATGGTTGTAATGGCTGCTTTAAAATCCTTGTCTGCTAATTCCGAAATCTGAAAGAGTTGATTTCAGTTGATTTTCTTTTATGAAGGGAATGAGTGTCATTCTCATTTTTCTTTGTTATGTTGCAGAATTTTGTATTGTATCCTGAAAAATATAAATGCTAAGTTGTGGAGACTCTGGATTCTGCTATTTTTCTCCAATGGATGATGTTTCTTTCGTTTAATCAGTTAACATGTTTAGACATAAATTACAAACTCTGCCCCGTGGGCAATAGCTCCACTCTCAGTTCATATCTTTTTTTTTTTTTTTAATTAATTTATTTATTTTTGGCTGTGTTGGGTCTTCATTTCTGCGCGAGGGCTTTCTCTAGTTGTGGCAAGTGGGGGCCACTCTTCATCGTGGTGTGCAGGCCTCTCACTATCGCGGCCTCTCTTGTTGCGGAGCACAGGCTCCAGACACGCAGGCTCAGTAGTTGTGGCTCACGGGCCTAGTTGCTCCACGGCATGTGGGATCCTCCCAGACCAGGGCTCGAACCCGTGTCCCCTGCATTAGCAGGCAGACTCTCAACCACTGCACCACCAGGGAAGCCCCCTATCTTTTTTTTTTAAGTGAGCAGGTTGAGTTGGTTTTGTGCTCAAGATTCAAAGATACAGACAGAATTTGGGGATTCCCGTCCTAGATTTTTCTTTTCTAAGACTCCCGCTTTTCTGTCTAATGGCTGCAATTGCCCCCTGTCAGTACTCTCATTCCCCATGCCAGAAAGTCTGTGATTATTCTACCAGTTCCCCATGCTACAATGTATACCAATGCCTACCTGCAATCTACAAGTTAAAAAAAAAAAGTGGGAAATTACTCTGTTGAACTTCCCAGAGTATATACTCTCCACCAAAATTTGCCTGCTTCTCTTCACTATTCAGCGGTATCAGGTAGCTGCCTTTTTTGTATTAATATTACGTTCTCTGCAGAAGAATTATTCCAGTAGGAAGTTGTTGGGCCAAAAAGCATTTTGACATTTTAGCTATATCACTTTATTATTTTTTAGTAGTTGCTCTAGGAATTATAATATCCATCTGGAAATAGAATCTTGGGTTGACTTTTTTCTTTCAGCACTTTAAAGATATAATTCCATTACCTTTGGCTCCCACTGTTTTTGACAAGAGTCAGCTATTTTTGTTCCCTGAATTGAATGTGTTATACTTCCCTGGCTGCTTTAATTTTTTTTTTTTTTTTTAATTTTCAACAGTTTGATGTGTCTGGGAGTGATTTCTTAGTTTTGAACTAAACTAAAGAACTGAAACTCTTGGATCTCTGGCTGACCATATGCCATCAGTTTTGGAAAATCTTTAGCCAATATATTTAAATATTTCTGCTGTCCAGTTCTTTCTCTCCACAGCTTCTGGAACTCCCATTTACACATATATTAGATCATTTGGTATTTTGTCCCACAAAATATTATTTATTTTTTGGCCACACCATGCAGCTTGTGATTTTTTTCTATTCTGTCTAGCTTCTTATTATATCCATTCATTTTTTTAAAATTTAATCATATTTTTTAGTTCTAAAATTTTCACTTTTTTAGAGCTTCCCTTTTTCTGCTAAAACTCTCTATCTCTTCATTCATTCTGTCTTTTCCACTACATTCTTTAACATATTTAAATTTTTTTTTTTTTTTTTTTTTTTTTTTGCCGTACGTGGGCCTCTCACTGTTGCGGCCTCTCCCGCTGTGGAGCACAGGCTCCGGATGCGCAGGCTCAGCAGCCATGGCTCACGGGCCCAGCCGCTCCATGGCATGTGGGATCTTCCCGGACCGGGGCACGAACCCGTGTCCCCTGCATCGGCAGGCGGACTCTCAACCACTGAGCCACCAGGGAAGCCCCTAAATACTTTTTAATAATCATTTTTAACTAATTTCAACTTAGGACATTTGTGAGCATACCATACCTCTATTGACTATATTTTCTCTTGATTTGGGGCCATATTTTTCCTATTTCTCTATATGTCTCCTGTTTTTAAAAATTATACACAGGGAATTTTTCCTTAACAGAATAGTAGATTGTGAAGTAGATAATACTTTTTATTTTGTCTTTTGTTTTTCAGACAAGTTCAGCCATCCTTTCTTTTTTCATCAGTCAGCTAGGTTGACTTGGAGCTGGACCATATCTTTATTTAACTTACCTCTTTTACAAATCAGATCGTATCTCTTGTTTCCTTTTGTGCCAATCCCCAATACGTTATGCTGCCACCAAGGAGCTGATCTTATTATATTATCATCTGGAAAGGGGTTGGGTTGCCTATATAGTCAGTTTCAGTTCATCTCTAGATGTAATTCCAGCAGGGTCCTGAAACCTAAGCACTGAACAAAAATGTGAGACATTTTTCTTCCCTCTTTGTCTCTTGCCAAAATTCCTGTGGGGGAGAATTGGTGGGCTCAACAACTTGTTTTCACATTTGGAGTTCTTTCATTTACAATATGTTGTGCCAGTCATTTTGTAATTAAAAGCTTCAGTGGTATTTTTCTCATCCCAGCATAATCTCTCTTCCTATGACAGAGCTGCTATTCCATCCACAGATACCCAGAATAGGCAATTGGTCCCATAAAAACAGTGTAGCTCTTTGATCACTAAAATAGCCTGATTCTCTTTGGAATTTAATTTATTTAGATTTCTTTGTATCTTCTACTCTTTGCTGGCTTAAAGTACAATTTTCATTTTATCCTGTGTTTTCTTGCTGCAATAACAATCTTTTGTGACCTACATTCTATCTGAAAACAAAACTTTTAGTGTTTTTTACACTGTCTTTTAAACACCTTATCATCTATGATCTCCTATATTACAATGTTCATTTGTTAAAACATTTTTAACATTATCTCTACACCCATTATCTGAATTATTATTATTATATATTGTGAAAAGCTCTCACATAGTCTCATTTTCCTCATGATTTTCATCATTATTTCATTTTTACTATATAGTATGATGACTTTTTACTGTTTTTTTTTCTTTTTTGATGGGGTTGTGTTTATCTTCATATTCTTTGGTCCTTGGAATAAGTACTAAGCAAATTTGCATAACATACGAGATCTGATTCTTGCTACCAGTCTCATCAAATTAAATTTCCTGTATTTAAAAATATCTAGCTGCTTATTCTTTCTACACATCTGTATAAGAAGTTGTTAGAAGTAGCATAACTAAGTTATTATGTGCAAAGACCCTAAAACCAGATTGGTCTGGGTTCAAATCTTAACTTTATTATTTTATGATCTTGGGCAAGATTCTTATCTTCTATGTGCTTGAGTTTCCCTAATTTAAAATGAAGATAAATAATAGTAGTACCTACCTCAAAGGGTTCTTAAAAGTTTTAAATAAATTAAATATTCCTTTGCCAAATTTCTATTTTAACTAAAATTTCTATTTTAAACCTAATAGTTTGTATCTCTTAATCCCCTCTTAAGCTGCTACCCCTATTATGCTCCTCCCCCCTTTCCTCTCCCCATTGGTAACTCTAGTTTGTTCTCTGTATCTGTGAGTCCGCTTCTTTTTAAAATAATATACTATTAAGTTAGAAATCTAGACTAATAATTTACTAAATGAAATAGAAAGTAGTAACTGGTAATAAATCATTTGCTACATTGTATGGACTAGTATTATTTCAGCCTGATTTTTTGAGGTTATTTTTATGAACATTATTAGAACCATTTGAATTTTTTCTCCTTTGAGCTTTCTGTTCATGCCTTTTGCCCACTTTTATATCAAATTGTTCTTTTTTCACCTCAAAATTTAAAGGGCTGGGTGTATCAGGGAGACAAGTCTATGTCTATGATGTATATTGGAAGTATTTTTTCCCCTGTTTATCATTTGTCTTCTGACTTTACTTATTGTATTTTGGATGTGCAAGGCTTTTAAAAAATGTAGTCTAATTTATTAACATTTTCTTTTGTTATATATATATTTTGGTAAAAGTTAGAAATTCTTTACCAACACCCAGGTTATAAGGGAATTTACCCATGTTTCTACTTGTATATACTTGTGTGGTTTCATATATTACACATAAATCTTGGATCCATTTGGAGTGTATTCAGGTATATTGTGAAGTGTAAATTCAATTTTGTCTTTCTCCAAATGAATATTTGATTGTTTCATCATACAGTTGACCCTTGAACAACATGGGGGATGGGGTGCTGACCATCCATGCAGTCAAAAATCTGTGTATTACTTATAGTCAGCTCTCTGTATACACTATTCCTCCAGTATCCACGATCCACTTCCATGTAGTAGTAGTAAATACTTTTGAAAAAAGAAATCTGCATATAAGTGGATCCATACAGTTCCAATCTGTGTTGTTCAAGGGTCAACTGTAATTTATTAAAAGTGACCATATTCCCCCAGTGTTTTGAGATACCATCTTATTAGACACTAAATTTGTTCATGTAATCTAGTTTAGCCTTGCTTTTCTGTCTGTTTCTGTGTTCCTGTTCTAATGCCACACTGTTACACTTATAGAGGGGTTTTAACATTTTTGAATATCTGATAGAGCTTGTCCTCCATCATTCCTCTTTTGAAAGGTTTTCTAATATATTCTTAAATATTTATTTTTCAATATGACCTATAATATCAACTTATTTAAAACTTTGTATTTTTTATTGGAAATGCTATGTATACCCATGCATAAATATATTACACATATATATAATAACTTGGAGAGAAATTACATAGTTAGGTGTTGAGTCGTCCCATCCAAGACAATGCATGTGCTTCCGTTTATTCACAACAGAAGTGTTTTCAAGTTTTCCTTATATACATATATTTTGCACATTTTTTGTTGTTTATTTTTAAGGATTTTATCTTTATTGTTCCTATTATAAATGGAGTTTTCCCTTAACGTTCTATATTCTAGTTATTATTTGTATATGTGAAAGTTATTGATTTCTGTGTATTAAATTTATATCCTACTTTATGGTTTGATTTAGTTTTTTTGATTCCTTTGTTTTTCTAGATATAAAGGCATCATCTGCAAATAGGGAGTATTTACTTCTTATTTTACAGTGTTTAATCTTCTATGTGATTTTGCTTTGCTAATACCTGTAGTATGTTAAAGAGTAGTGAGACAGTGAACCTCCTTTCTTGCCTTCTTCCTCATCCTGGTGGAAATGCCTCTAGTCAGAGTTTTCCCACTATGTAACATATTGGCTTTAGGAGTGATGGTTTAGTAATCATGTTAAGGAAGTATGCATTAAATACTGTCTTACTAAGTGCTTTTTTTAAAATGAGGGATGGGTGACATATTTCATCAGAGGTCTTTCTAACACCTATGGTGTTAATCATGGTATTTCTCCTTAAATTTTTAATAGGGTGAAATATGTTAGATTAATACTGAACCATTCTGACACTTCTGGGATAAATCTCTCTTGCCTCATATTGTATTATTTTCGTGTAGTGTTAAAAACTTTTGCTAATATTTGCTTAAAGCATTTTAGTATGAATGTACGTGAATTCATAAGAATTTTTGAAAGTGTGATATCTTTTTTTTTTTTTTTTTTTTTGCGGTATGTGGGCCTCTCACTGTTGTGGCCTCTCCCATTGCGGAGCACAGGCTCCGGACACGCAGGCTCAACGGCCATGGCTCACAGGCCCAGCCGCTCCGCGGCATGTGGGATCTTCCCAGACCGGGGCACGGACGCGTGTCCCCTGCATCTGCAGGCGGACTCTCAACCACTGCGCCACCAGGGAAGCCCAGAAAGTGTGATATCTTTATCAGGTTGAGGTATTAGTGTTACACTTGCTTCATAAAAATGATTATAAAGTTTTTCTTCTTTTTTCCATTCTCTGAAACAGTTTAGGTAATATTGGGAACATGTGGTTTTTAAAATTTTGGTAGAATTTATTCTCTGAAAACATCTGGTTCTGATTCCTTCATTACAGGATAGTTCTTTGATGACTTTCTCTGTTCTATGGAATTGCTTAATCTATCTCTGTAGGGACCAATTTTTCCTAAGAAATTATTTATTGCATCTAGGTTTTCCAGTTTATTTGCATAGATATTTGGAAACTACTTATGATTTTTAAATAAATCCTGTTTCAGTGATTAATTCCTCTTGATCATTTCTTATTTTGTATTTGTGTGCTGTCTCCTTTGTCTATATTATTACTTACTTTTCAAGAACTAGAATTTTGATTTATTTTGTGCTTTGCTCTTCTCTTTTATACCTCATTAATGTCTGCTGTTATTTTTCCCTTCTCTCTTCTACTTTCTTTCTTAGGAATTTGATTATTTTTATCACTGCTTTTATTGTATTCCATAGATTCTTTAATGTGGTGTTTTTATATCATGATTCTTTAGAAATTCTGAATTTTTTATTTTCTTTTCCAAAGAACTGTTTAATAGAAAGTTTAAAATTTTTCATTAAAGAGTCTTTTTGTTTTCTGTTTTAATTAATTTCTAATTGTTGTTTTATAATCAGAGAATATGGTGTTAATTTTACTTTGTGAAACTTACAGAGGTTTTGTGATGACCTCATAGATGGTCAGATTTACTGAATGTGTCATGTACATTTGAGTAGGTATGTTCTTTTTGATAGGTGTTAGTGAGAGCTACTTTATTGATTACGTTATTTGGGTTGTATATATCTTTACTTAATTTTTTTGTTCTTTTGATCTTTTTTGAGAGAGAGTGAAGTATTGAAGTCACCTGTTATTACTGTATTCTGTCTATTTCTGCTTGCTTTATTAAGGAAGTTACTGCATTATTTGGTGAAAATATATTCATAGCCATTTTTTCTTTACTGTGAATTGGATCCTTCAGTATTATCTAGTAAACTCTTTGTCTTAAGTAATACTTTTAACCCTAAAGTCTCCCTTATGGAATGTCAGGATTTTTTATTTACTTGTATTTACCTGGTCCAGCTTTTCTGAGTCACTTTGTTTTAAGTGAGTCTGTTTATTTAACAGTTGGGTTTGTTTAGCAGTTGGGTTTTGCTACATGAGCCAATTAGAAAATTTTTTTTATTTAATAGGTCAGTTAAGTCCATTTTTATTGATTGATATGATTATTACATATTATTTTAAGTAATATTTACTATGTATTATATATTTATTATATTTCTTTTTAAAAAATGATTTATTGTAGTATAGTTGATGTACAATATTATATGTTATAGGTGTACAATATAGTGCTTCACAACTTTTAAAGGGCATACTCCATTTATAGTTATTATAAAATATTGACTGTATTACCTGTGGTGTTCAACATGTCCTTGTGGCTTATTTTATACATAGTAGTTTGTACCTCTTAATCCCCCTACCCCTATTTTGCCCCTCTCCCTTCCCTCTCCCCAATGGTAACCAGTAGTTTGTTCTCTTTATCTGCCAGTCTGCTTCTTTTTTGTTATATTCACTAGTTTGTTGTCTTTTTAGATTCCACATATAAGTGATAACATACAGTATTTGTCTTTCTGTCTTATTTCACTTAGCATAATACCCTCCAAGTCCATCCACATTGCTGCAAATGGCAAAATTTCATTTTTTTTTAAAGAAGTTGGGGGTAGGAGTTTATTAATTAATTTATTTATTTTTGCTGTGTTGGGTCTTCGTTTCTGTGTGAGGGCTATCTCTAGTTGTGGCAAACGGGGGCCACTCTTCATCGTGGTGCGTGGACCTCTCACTATCGTGGCCTCTCTTGTTGTGGAGCACAGGCTCCAGATGTGCAGGCTCAGTAGTTGTGGCTCATGGGCCTAGTTGCTCCGCGGCATGTGGGATCCTCCCAGACCAGGGCTCGAACCCCTGTCCCCTGCATTAGCAGGCAGATTCTCAACCACTGTGCCACCAGGGAAGCCCTCATTCTTTTTTTATGACTGAGTAGTATTCCATTGTATATATATACCACATCTTCTTTATCCATTCATCTGTTGATGGACGCTTAGTTTGCTTCCATATCTTGGCAATTGTATATAATGCTGCTATGAATATTGGGATGTATGCATCTTTTCAAATAAGTGTTTTTGAGGGTTTTTTTGATATATACTCAGGAGTGGAATTGCTGGGTCATATGGTAGTTCTATTTTTAGTCTTTTGAGAAACCTCCATACTGTTTTCCACAGTGGCTGCACCAATTTACGTTCCTACCAACATTGTATGAGGCTTCACTTTTCTCCACATCCTTGCCAATGTTTGTTGTTTATGTTCTTTTTGATGATAGCCATTTTCACAGGTGAAGAGATGATATCTCATTGTGGTTTTGATTTGCATTTCCCTAAGGATTAGCAACACTGAGCTTCTTTCCATGTGCCTATTGGCCATCTGCATTTCCTCTTTGGAAAAATGTCTATTCAGTTTTTCTGCCCATTTTTTAATTGGGTTGTTTGTTTTTTTGGATGTTGAGTTATATGAGCTGTTTATATATGTTGGATATCAATGCCTTATCAGTCATATCATTTGCAAATATTTTCTCCCATTTAGTAGCTTGTCTTTTCATTTTGTTTATGGTTTCCTTTTCTGTGCAAAAGCTTTTAAGTTTAATTTAGCCCCATGTGTTTATTTTTGCTTTTATCCTTTGCTTTAGGAGATAGATCCAAAAATATTGCTACAACGTATATCAAAGAGTGTTTGCCTGTGTTTTCCTCTAGAAGTTTTATGGTTTCTGGTCTGACATTTAGGTCTTTGATCCATGTTGAGTTATTTTATTTTATTATTATTACTTTTTAATTTATTTTTGGCTGTGTTGGGTCTTTGTTGCTGCATGCGGGCTTTCTCTAGTTGTAGCGACTGGGGACCACTCTTGATTGCAGTGTGCGGGATTCTCATTGTGGTGGCTTCTCTTGTTGTGGAGCATGGTCTCTAGGTGCGTGACTTCAGTAGTTGTCTCACGCATGCTCAGTGGTTGTGGCTCGCAGGTTCTAGAGCGCAGGCTCAGTAGTTGTGGCGCACGGGCTTAGTTGCTCCGCGGCATGTGGGATCTTCCTGGACCAGGAATTGAACCCATGTCCCCCGCATTGGCAGGTGGATTCTTAACCACTGCACCACCAGGGAAGTCCTGAGTTTATTTTTGTATACGGCATTAGAGAACGTTCTAATTTCATTCTTTTACATGTAGCTGTCCAGTTTTCCCAGCACCGCTTATTGAAGAGACTGTCTTTTCTCCATTGTATATTCTTGCCCCCTTTGTCATAGATTAATTGACCATAGGTGTGTGGGTTTACTTCTGGGCTGGCTGTTCTGTTCCATTGACCTATGTGTTTGTTTTTGCACCCATACCATGCTGCTTTGATTACTGTAGCTTCATAATATAGTCCGAAGCTTCATAATATAGTCAGGGAGCGTGATTCCTCCAGCTCCATTCTTCTTTCTCAAGATTGTTTTGGCTATTTGGGGTCTTTTGTGTTTCCATACAAATTTAAAAATTATTTGTTTTAGTTCTGTGAAAAATGCCATTGGTATTTTGATAGGACTTGCATTGAATCTGTATATTGCCTTGGGTAGTATGGTCATTTTAACAATATTAATTCTTCCAAACCAAGAACACAGTATATCTTTCTATCTGTTTGTGTCATCTTTGATTTCTTTTATCAGCATCTTATAGGTTTTTGAGTATAAGTCTTTTACCTCCTTAGGTAGGTTTATTCCTAAGTGTTTTATTCTTTTTGATGTGATGATGAATGGGATTGTTTCCTTAATTTCTCTTTCCGATAGTTTGTTGTTAGTGTATAGATATATAACAGATTTCTGTGTGTTAATTTTGCATTCTGCAATTTACTGAATTCATTGATGAGCTCTAGTAGTTTTTTGGTAGTGTCTTTAGGACTTTCTATCTGTTGTATTATGTCATCTGCACACAATGACAGTTTTACTTCTTCCTTTCCAATTTGGATTCCTTTTATTTCTTTTTCTTGTCTGATTGCTGTGTCTAGGACTTCCAATACTGTGTTGAATAAAAGTTGCGAGACTGGGCATTCTTCTCTTGTGCCTGATCTTAGAGGGAATACTTTCAGCTTTCCCCATTGAGTATGACGTTAGCTGTGGATTTGTCATCTATGGCATTTATTATGTTGAGGTATGTTCCCTCTATTCCCACCTGCTGGAGAGTTTTTATCATAAATGAATGTTGAATTTTGTCATTGCTTTTTCTGCATCTGTTGAGATGATCATATGATTTTTATTCTTCAATTTGGTAATATGGTGTATCACATTGATTGATTTGCAGTTATTGAAAATTTGAAACTAGTTTCCTTTTTTTGTAATCTCTTTGTGTATTTCTTTTTCTTCTATTTTGATATGTTCTTTAGATTTTTTTTAATATTACATGTGATATATAAAATATGTATTTACATATATACATATATTTGTTCTATATTTTTATTTTTGTTCTAATGGTTATCTTTGTACTAGTACCTTTGTGGGTTTTTTTTGTGTGTGTGTGGTACGTGGGCTTCTCACTGCTGTGGCCTCTCCCGTTGCGGAGCACAGGCTCCGGATGCGCAGGCTCAGTGGCCATGGCTCACAGGCCCAGCCGCTCTGTGGCATGTGGGATCTTCCCGGACCGGGGCACGAACCCATGTCCCCTGCATCGGCAGGCGGACTCTCAACCACTGCGCCACCAGGGAAACCCCAAGATGAACATCTTTTTTTTTTTTTTTTTTTTGCGGTACACGGGCCTCTCACTGTTGTGGCCTCTCCCGTTGTGGAGTACAGGCTCCGGACGTGCAGGCTCAGCGGCCATGGCTCGCGGGCCCAGCCGCTCCGTGGCATGCGGGATCTACCCAGACCAGGGCATGAACCCATGTCCCCCGCATTGGTGGGCAGACTCTCAACCACTGCACCACCAGGGAAGCCCGTGTACTAATACCTTTGTTAATGCCCATTTCCTTACTTAGATTTTTTCCCCCTACCTCCTCTGTCACTTTTTTACTGACCATTTTTACCTCTCTCTGTATTTCATTTTCACTATTTTATCTGTTTTAATTTTTGCTTATGTCCCTCATTATATTCTCAGTCTAAACTGTTCATTCCTTGGTTATCATGCAAGGAAGGATGATTTTTTTTCTTTATCTTCATTTTTTTCCCCTGTGTTGTTAACTCTCATTTTACATCTTCCTAACTTTATGTTCATTTCCATTTTGAACTTTTAAATATATTGTTTGAGTTTTTTTTCACACCTGCAAATGCTTGTTTAAAGATAATTAATTTTGGCATATTTTGTTATAGTTTTTCTCTGCTTTGTGGTTGTTTTTTGGGAAGAATTTTCATCATCTGAGATGTTTTGATTTTCATTTTTTTGTTTTCTATTACAGTACTTTTAATATAGATGTTGTCTTCTATATTCTGTTAATTTTAGGAATATCTTACATTTTTCTAGGCCAGCATTAACAGTTGTGTGTAGAAAAGGATGAGTTTGATGGTAAATTAGATCTCTTAGCTCAAGAGAGCCCTCTTCTGTTGGCATGATGAAGTTCATCTTATTTCATGAATGTTTACATTCTTTGGGTGGCAAAGGAGAGAGGATAATGAAGTCTTCTGATGTTTCTATTTTATGTTAGTGTAGAACTTTGAATTTTTACCACTTATTTCCTTCTTCTCTTTCACCCTCAAATCCACATGAATCCTTCCCCTTAAAGCTATTCCCTTTCCAAGTCTTTCCCACTCTTTTCAAGAAGGGGTACAACTCCCACCTCTGATTGCAAACAATTTCAAGGCTCTCCCTCTCAATTCCACACAGCCAGTACTCTGAATATCCAGGTGTCAGATTTATTCTCAGCATTTATGCTCTAAGGGTGGGACTCTATCTTTTGGAAGATAATTATATCTGTATTCCACACCTCAAGTGCCCACTTGTTGCTCTACAGTGGGCTCCAGAGGTGGCTCTGCTTGCTTATGAATGTTTATTTCCCTAGTTACTTGTAAATTGAAGTATTATTCTGTTTTAGTCATGTGGTAAACATGGGTTATTGTGGTTTTATTTATTCTCTCTGATTTGTATGATATTCAGAAGGTGTATGGAGATTCTAATTTAGATGACCCCATTATCCTGTGGGATTCTAAAATCAGATCAGTTTAAAATGTAATTGTTAAGCAGGTCTTCTTTTTTTGAGCTGCAATTTCCTCCTTATAATTTTCATATATCAATTCTACTTGTGTCTTCTGAGGCAACGTAGAATAAATCAAATTTCTCTCTTATGTTCAAACAAAAACTGTTTCACAGCCCATAAAACCTCTTCTCTGGAATAACCGTTCATTGATCCTTCAACCACTACTCAGGTGATAAAACTTCAAGTCACCCCTCCCTGCATCTGATCACTCTCTTTATCAAAGAAACTAACTTCTCAGGTTCATTGTTTCCTATACTGTATTTACCAGCATAACTTGAGGACATTATTACTATTGGAAGAAGCTAACAATAGCAATTTAAAAGTTCACTCTTAGAAGAATTACTTTCCTTCATCCAAATGTAATGATTTACATAAAGCAATAAAGGAAAATTGAAAATGGGAAAAAAACATGTTTTATATTTTGCTTTCGAGAAAGGACAGTCATCAGTTGGCTTATCCACAAACACAGCAAGTATTTATTTTGACTGGAAGAACAGTTAATGTGTCTAAATGTTTCTATTAGCAAATAAAAAGTAGAATAGCCTGAATGAATATGAATACTTATGAATCTCTTAATTAGGAGTCTAGTGCTGCAAACTGAATGCTAATGAAGTAAAATAGCACTGCTTTGCTTGTTCTCAATTTATGTAACACTGGCAGCTATGCTTTTTATATAATGACGCTAGCATATCCTAGGTTGCTAAAAATTTTCAACACAGAGCACAGTATACTTAGAGTGTTCAAATAGGAAGATGATAGGAGAATGTGGGGAAATTGGATGGGGCGGTGGGAGTTGAGAAGGTAAAATGAATGTAGGATTTTCTTACCAGCTTTGGGAGTGGCTATTTTTGAAACCGAAAATGGAACTGAATGAAGCTAAATGATGCGTTTTCCCTATGTGACTTCTCTACCTCAACTTCCGATGTGATCTAGTATCTTTATTAAAGAGCAATGAAATAAACCTGAAGATTTGGATACAGAAAGAAATATCAATTTAAGTCTAGAAGATATGGGAGCTTTGCACTTGGAGTGCTAGTTTTCTAGTTTAGAGGTGTTCATCTTTTGTTCAGCTTTGACACATGAAGGATGATGTTCCTCTGCATAACCCAAGGCATTTGCATTATTTAGACTTGCCCCCTGTAATTCTACTTCTCTTTCTCTTTGGAAATATTGGGAGGCAAGTGAAATAAAGTGACTTTATTATGGGATTAAACTTGAATCTTATCAAATTTGTTTCAAAGTAACTCATCATCATGGTAAGAAATAACTTGATGTATGGTAGTCTCCAAGTACTCTACTAGGCAGGCTCTCTCAGACGTAATAGAACAGAAGGGCTCACAGACCAAATCAAGATAATTTAATCATGCCGTTAGTTGAATCAATTGAAAATATACAGCAAGAAGCAAGGGGAAAGAAATGAGGTAGGTTAATATACCTAGGATAGGGTTCAAGCAGGATAAAGGTACTATGCTACCTAAATCCTGTGTTACACATGTTCATAAGTTCTCTTTCTATCCCTCTCCCCCTCACTCTCCTTTTCCTTCTTCCCTCTTCTTCTCCCTCCTTCTCCCCTCTTCTTCTCCCTCCTTCTGCTCTATCCACCTCTCTCTCTCTCTCTCTCTCTCTCTCTCTCTCTCTCTCTCATATATGAATTTCAAATTAAGATGCTTAGTAATTGGGGCAGTATAACCACTCTCCTTAAAGCATCAATCCCTGAGCAAAGCACTGAATCATATAATCATGATGCATCATCCACATCTAGCCAATCCCTCTATTCTGAATTTTCAGTAAAAGGCTTTAGTTATTTGAACACCAGCTGTTGGCCTGTTCTCAATACTGCAAATAATAGAAGCATTTATAAACCACTCATGTTGCCTTTTTTTTTTTTTGGCCGCACCACACGGCATGCAGGATCTTAGTTCCCCAACCAGGGATCAAACCTGTGCCCTCTGCAGTGTAAGCGCAGAGTCTTAACCACTGAACTTCCAGGGAAGTCCCAATGTTACCTTTTTTCAGTGTACTTCGGAAGACAGGATATTACTTTTTATTTTAATCACTTCATATCTTTGATTGTGACAAATATGTTTGTCTGAAATCTGAAGGATATCCAAAAGAGAGACATCAGAGATTAACCTCAATTACTTAAATTCTTAAATTACATTTCTGGATGAAAGTTAAAACACAGAAACTAACTTAGTATAAAACTGATAAATGTGGGGTGTGAGTTGTATATATTTATGTTTCTTCACTTCTAGAAAAATTCTAGAGAAAATGGGCAAGGCTACATTACGTAGACAAAACAGTGCACAAATTTGCAAAAATTTTTGGCAACTAAAAGAGTTTTTAGACATCCTATGTTACTTCCTCTCCAGAGCAGAAAGTAATCATAGGGAATACAGGAACATCTGGTCCTGAAGGTAAGTAGTGTCAGAGAAGAATTTTAAAAAGGAGGAGAAAGTCGGTAAATAGGGGTAAATATAATAGGGTCAATGCCCCTTTGTATGCCTTTTCTTTTTTGTGTGTGCATGTTCCTGCTTATGGATTGCTTTGCCCACTTCAAAGTCCATACTTACTATTTATGTTATATTCTAAATTTGATATCATACAGGACCTAGAGTATTCCTACTTGAGTGCGTCTGAAAGGAAAAATCAGCATTTCAGTCATATGTGCAGACTACATAGATTTAAAATATTTTTAAAAAGCATGATACAAAGATTTCTGTTTCTAATCAAGATGGAGAGTAAATTCAGAGGAACATAATTTATTTTCCTGCCTAAACAACAAAAACTGGATAAAATACATGAAAGAACAGTTTTTAAGTCATTGGACATTGGGCAGTAAAGGGTAGTGATTCCCTTTGCTATATGAACAGATGAGATGAGACCTATAATTGTCCCAGCTTATTGCCTGCAGATTTCCCAGGCCAAAGGGAGAGAGATCCCAAAGCATGGAGGTCTCCCTAAGTTGTAAAGATGAAGCTGGAAGTCTGGGGAGACCAAGGAACCAAGAGCTCGGAGGAAAGAGCCTAACTGAGGAAAGAGCTGTTCAGAGACAGGGAGAGAGATCTCTGGAGATCTACAGAGTCCTCCATGAGTCTTCAGCTGAGTACTGATCACTGCATGAGGGTGAGGAAACTGCTCAATGCAGAAAGGATTAGAGGGAATAATACCCAGTGTTTACAGAGGGTGCCAGCCAAAATGGGAAACCTCATAATTTGTGGAATGTTGGGTAGAGTACTCAGAAGTGTTTTGCCTCAGTAGCAGCAAAATCATTCCTAAACTAAATGCTGCTCTGGTTCCTCCTAACAGTGCTTATAAGGAAGAGCTGAATGGCTCAAACTGTTCCTAAATAACAACATTATCACAGAATAAAGCTCAATAATATTTATAGGAATTCAAAAATATACAGCATTCAACAAGATAAAATTAGTAATGTCCAATAAAAAATTATCAGCATGCAAAGAAGAAAGATACTATGATCCATAAGAAGGGGAAAAATAATCGAAACCAATCCAGATGGGACACAGAAGATAGTAAACGAGAACAGTAAATATTTATTATAACTATATTCCCTAAGTTTAAGAATCTGGAGTAAATACTGCACAGGTTAAGTAAAGACAGAAAATGTTAAAAAGACTCAAGTTGGCCTTGCATGGATTAAAACTGCAATGTGTGAAATGAAAAACATACCAGGTGGGATTAATGATGGAGTAGACATTGGAGAAGAAATGATTATTGAACTTGCAGACATAGTAATTGAAACTATACAAATGAAGCACATTAAAATGACTGAAAAAAACCCACAGAGCATTAGTGAGTATTTAATATTTCTTACAGTGCAGGTCTGCCAGAGATGAGATGAATCCTTTCAGTTTTTGCCTGCTTCCAAATGGCTTTATTTTGACTTCATGTTAAAAGGATATTTTTACTGGATATAAAATTATAGATTAAGTTTTTCTTTAAGTACTTTAAAAATGTTGTTTAATTGCTTATCCCCTTTATTGTTTTTTCTGATAAGTCAACCATTATTCTCATCATTGTTCATTGTATGTAATATATCTTCTCTCGTTTTAAGATTTTATCTTTATGCTTTAGATTTCAGCCATACAACCATAATATGCCTAGGTGTAATTTTCTTTGTATTTACTGTTCTTGGGTTTCGCTGAACTTCTTAGGTCTGTGGGTTGATCTTTCCTCAGTTTTGGAAAATTGTCAGTCATCTCTTCCAATATTTCTTCTGCTCTATTCTTTTTTCTTGTTTTGGGTCTCCAGCTACACAAATGATAGCCTATTTGATTTTGTTTCACAGTTATTGGATGTTTTGATCCCCCTCCTCTTTAAATTTTTCTCTTTGTGTTTTAATTTAGATAATTTCTATTGTCCTCAAATTCACTGATTCTTTTATCTGATGTGTTCAGAATGCTAATGAGCCCATCAAAATAATTCTTCATCTTATATTTTATTTTTCATTTTTAGGATTACCATCTGGCTCCTTTTTATAGTTTTCATTTGTATCAGGAACAAATTCCCCATCTGTTTATACATGCTATCCATCTTTTCCATGAGATTGCTTAATATATCTATCATTGTTATTTTAAATTCCCTCTGATGATTCTAACACTTGGACCATGTTTGGATCAGATTTTTGTGTGTGTGTGGTACACGGGCCTCTCACTGTTGTGGCCTGTCCCGTTGCAGAGCACAGGCTCCAGATGCACAGGCTCAGCGGCCATGACTCACGGGCCTAGCCACTCCGCGGCATGTGGGATCTTCCTGGACCGGGGCATGAACCCGTGTCCCCTGCATCGGCAGGTGGACTCTCAACCACTGCACCACCAGGGAAGCCCTCCTTTAAACAATTTTGAAGGCAATTTTATGCAAGCAGTTCAAAACTGGTTTTGAGTGATGGCAGCATCATTGAAATAAGAAACCTCTTTCTTATGATGGCTGTTTAATTATAGAATAGCAATTTAAGCCAAATATTTTTAAAAAATATTTGTTTATTTAATTATTTATTTTGGCTGCTCCAGGTCTTAGTTGCAGCACGTGGGATCTTACTTGCGGTATGTGGATGTCTTGGCTGCAGCGTGCAGACTTCTTAGTTGCGGCATGTGGACTCTTAGTTTTGGCATGCATGTGGGATCTAGTTCCCTGACCAGGGATTGAACCCGGGCCCCCTGCACTGGGAGTGTGGAGTCTTACCCAATGGACCACCAGGGAAGTCCCTAAGCCAAATATTTAAGAAGAAGTAATCTTAAAATCCATTTTCATTGCTCATGAGATATCACCTCACACCAGTTAGAATGGCCATTATCAAAAAGTCTACAAAATATAAATGCTGGAGAGGGTATGGAGAAAAGGGTGTTTTCCCACTGTTGGTGGGAATGTAAGCTGGTATAGCCACTATGGAGAACAGTATGGAGGTTCGTTAAGAAACTAAAAATAGAGTTACCATATGATCCAGCAATCCCACTCCTGGGCATATACATATCCAGAGAAAAACATGGTTCAAAAGGATACATGCACCCCAGTGTTCATTGCAGCACTGTTTACAATAGCCAAGACATGGAAGCAACCTAAATGTCCATCAACAGATGAATGGATAAAGAAGATGTGGTACATATATACAATGGAATATTACTCAGCCATTAAGAAGAATGAAATAATGCCATTTGCAGCAACATGGATGTACCTGGAGATTATCATAGTAACTGAAGTAAGTCAGACAAAGACAAATATCATATGATATCATGTATGTGCAGAATCTAAAAAAAAATGATACAGATGAACTTATTTACAAAACAGAAACAGACACACAGACTTAGAGATTGAATTTATGGTTACCAGGGGGAAGGGTGGGGAGGAGGGATAGATTGGGAGTTTGGGATTGACATATACACACTGCTATATTTAAAATAGATAACCAACAAGGACCTAATCTATAGCACAGTGAAATCTACTCTATACTCTATAATAACCTAAATGGGAAAAGAATTTGAAAAAGAATAGATACATGTATATGTATAACTGAATCACTCTGCTGTACACCTGAAACTAACACAACATTGTTAATCAATTATACTCCAATATTTTAAAAAATCCATTTTCATCGCTCGTATATCTAGCCTTGAATACCTGTTTTTAAATTACTTTAAAATATTTAAGATTTTATTTTTCCTTATACTGAAGAATGCAATACAATTGATAATACATATTTTCTCCATTTTATGATTTTCTTTGTAAATACAAAAATAGTTTTTTTCTTAGTTTAATTGAAAACATATCATAGCCATCTTTACCTTGTTTACAACTGACTAATTTCAAATGAAGTGTTTCAGGAGGAAGATAGACATTCCATTCATGAAAATGAAAGTGTAAATTTTTACAAAAATTACCACGGAAAAGTGGAATCAGATGTGACACAGCTCTCCCTGCAGAGGGCAGCACTCTGTGGGAAATCGGAAGTCATAGGAGAATGCTTTTGAACTTTTGCCTCATGTACCAGAGCCTGGTCAAAGCATTGAGAAACATTTATTTTAACTGAATTTTAAAGTCATAAAATGATTGAACGTTTCTTCTGAGTCTGAATATTCTGGCTAGGTGCTTATTTATTTGGTATTTTTTTCTGTCAATACCAAAATTTAAGCACATATAATAATTATGACTTACTGTATATTTACTGCTTTCTGTGTAAGAAACAATTTCTTTTAATTATTGAAAATGATTTCTTTTGAATATCGTTGGCATCCTCATGTCTTGAAAATTGCAGGATTTATTGCACAAAGCCATGTTCACAGTATTCTTACATTTTATGATTTTATGAATGCCTATTATGTCCCCATGAAGGTGTTTAGTTCTTGTTTTGTTTTTAAATCTTGTAGACTGTTGGGTTTTTTTTTTTTTTTTTTGACTGCGTTGGGTCTTTGTTGCTGTGTGCAGGCTTTCTCTAGTTTCAGTGAGCAGGGGCTACTCTTCGTTGCAGTGTGCAGGCTTCTCGTTGCGGTGGCTTCTTGTTGTGGAGCATGGGTTCTAGGTGTGCAGTCTTCAGTAGTTGCAGCACGCAGGCTCAGTAGTTGTGGTTCTCAGGCTCTAGGGCTCAGGCTCAGTAGTTGTGGCACATGGGCTTAGTTGCTCCGCGGCATGTGGGATCTTCCTGGACAAGGGCTCGAACCCATGTCCCCTTCATTGGCAGGTGGATTGTCAACCACTGAGCCACCAGGGAAGACCCTAGACTGTTTCTTTAAGCCTTTTACATATATGGAAGTTTTCTTTTTCCGTTCATCAAGTTCCAATCCAACAAATGTGTTGTGTTTGAGCATTTTCTAAGTGCAAGCTCCTTTGCAAATGCTTCTGTGTCTGGCTTATTTTAGTTGTCCTTACTTTTATCTTCTGCAGTTCAATTATACATGCGTTGACACTTGGTCAGATACAGCAAGCAGAGGTTGGTGCCTGCCAGCAGCATCTTGCAATTGTACCTCCTATATAATGCCTAATTTAACTTTTTCCATTCATCTCTTATTCTTTTCTTATTATGAAATAGATGTACTTACAGAAGAATTTATAAAATATATCAGAACTGTCTAATGAATACTTATAAAACAAACTCTGGTATGACCCAAGTCAAAAAATAGAAATTTTGCAACATCCAAGAACACCCACCTTGTTTGTGGCTTCCTTCCTAATTATAATTCTATCCCTCCACTCAGGAAGTATCCACTATTCTGGCTTTGTGATAATCATACCCTTCTTTTCCTTTATGCTTCTACAACCTATATGTGCATCTCTAAACAATGGCCTGGTTTAGCCTGGTTTGAACTTAATATGAGTGGACTCCATACTGTTGGAATTATTTTTATCTTTCTTCTTTTGTTCAATATTGTGTTTGCAAGGTCATCCATACTATAGCATTTTGCGTACCATTTTCTTAGTGATGTACTCTTCCATTGTATGCATATTTCACAACTCATTCATACTATTGTAAGTGGACATTCAGGTGTTTGCAGTTTTTGGTTACCATAAATAACACTGCTACAAATATTCTTACACATGTATACTAGTGCATATGTTTACATGTTTTTAGGGTAGTACTGGGATACTTTAACGTTTCCCTTGTGAAACACCTCTTGGACTTTGATATCCAAATTTCAGAATGTAAGTGTCCTTGCAATATACTTGTTAGCTGACTTATATGAAAAAATTGTATTTATGTCTCGCAAACTCAATACTACATTTTAAACAAAACAATGTGTGTGTGTGGGAGGGGAAGTCTGGGTTATATTCCAGGTAGAATTGTTAAGTATTAATGTTTTGAAAGGTGTAGCTAGAATCACTGAAGGGCATATGTGATGGTTAATTTTATGTGTCAACTTGACTGGAGGCGTTGCCCAAATATTTGGTTAAACATTATTCTGGATGTATCTGTGAGGGAGATTCTGGATGAGATTAACATTTGAATAGACAGACTAAATTAAACAGGTGGCCCTTTCCAATGTGGGTGAGCCTCATCCATTTCATTGAAGGCCTGAATAGAACAAAAGGCTGAAATAAAGGAGAATTTGCTCTCTCTGCCTGTCTTCTAGCTGGAACATTGGTCTTCTCCTGCCTTCACACTTGGACTCGGACAGGAACTACACCATTAGCTTTCCTGGGTCTTCACCAGATTTCTGGGTTCAACTGCAGATCTGGGAACTTCTCAGTCTCCATAATCACGTGAGCCAATTCCTATAATAAATCATGTATGATATATTACATCAATTGGATATTATATATCCAAGTTTTACTTCTCTGGAGAACCTAGACTAATACAGCATGTTCTGCATACAAAGAAACAATTTGAAGTAACTATATTAGTCATTTAATGAATACTTTATATGCATTTTACTCTGAATTAGTTATGTTTTAGGAAACTGGTGGATGTTTTAGGTTGATATAAAAACACTATAATTTTACTTATTTAAAATATTAAGAAATAGACTCTCAATTAGCATTTATTTTTAAAATGTCTCATTTACAGAGATAAATTTCTGATCTTAAGTGAAGAATACCTAAAGTGGGAAATGCTATACCTAAAATGGAAATGCTGGGTAATAGATTGTGTGTATCTTCAACTTGGCTAGATAATGCCAAATTGTTTTCCAAAAGTGAAGTGTGAATATTCCCACCAGGTGTCTATGGTTCTCCTGTTGCTTACATCCTCACCAATAGGGTAACCAAATATCCCAATTTTTGAGGAAGCATGCTGTTTTACAGAAAAATGCATTATAAGACATAGAAGGGACTGTGGAATTAGAAAACAATAATTTCACAGAAATTACATTAATAGATTGAGGGAAGGATTATTAATCGGTGTCAAGATCATTAAGTAAATGGTTTATGGAAAACTGGCCATTGGTTAATCGTTAAAAGAAAACCTCACACATTATTTTTTAATCACAAGGGGAAAATTTTATCTGTACAGTGGAGGGGAAAACAAAATAACTTAGTATAGGAATCAATCAATCATAGTGTCATTAATGTTTGTTAATCAGATATTGTGTGCCAGATATAAAGCCACATGAAGTACACACCAAGGCCTGTGAATTATTCTAGGCAAAAATATTTAAATTGGGTTTATTAAGCCTCTAATATAATGTACAATTTATAAGAAATGCAGGATAGAGACTGACAAGTTAAATGGTAGCATAGCAAAGAAACCAGAAAAATCCAGGGATATTCTGCAATAGGTAATTGACCTGGTTCTTTAAAAAGTCATGATTGTGAAAAAGAGATTATAATCTATTACAAGAAACTTAAGGGACATAAAAACCAGATGAAAGTTCGATCCTACATTTGATATTTGAATGGACAAACCATCTGTATGTGATATTTTTGGATCAAATGGGGAATTTTGAATATAGTATAAGTATTAGAAGAGATAAAAGGTACTGAAAGAGAAAGTAGAGATTACTTACTGAAAAAAGTAGGTTGAGGAAGAGTATGTACAATACGATTTTATATTGATATGTAACTACAAAGGTGTGTGTGTGTGTGTGTGTGTGTGTGTAAAGACCTGGAAATATAGGCGTTAATTAGTAGTGATGGTCTCTGGTGGTGAAGGATTGATTTAATTACGCTTTTCTAATTTTCTACAATGCACATGTGCTGCTTTTCTAATAATAATTTTTAACTAAGTTATGCTTAACATACAATGTTATATTAGTTTCAGGTGTACAGCATAGTGATTCAATATTTTTATACATTATGAAATAATCACCCCAGTAAGTCCAGTTACCATCCATAACTACACATGTAATAATAATTTTTGAAAAATACAAGCTAGATAATAAAAAGTTACTCAGTGTAATAGATCAGTATTTTTTAACCAACTAATTTTAATGGAGTGTATTTCCTGGTAAAAATTAAGACATAAAAGAAGTATTTTCTATCTAATAATAATTCTGTACATGACTAGCATTTTACATGCTAGATAATCTTCTTGGAAATAATGATTACCTTGATTATTATTAAAAAGGCCACTCGATAGGCTCATAAGTCATCTAGTGTCTTCTTTCTTGATTATGTGCATTTTAATGATTTTAAAATAGGTAGAACATGTCTTTCTCTATGCTTCTAGCAATTTATAGTTTTGGTTCCATCATTTTCATCCCTGTTATATTTAGTTTATTAAAGCAGAAATAAATTGATTAATATAACTTATGAAGAGTTTGCAGATAGCTGTCTATAATTATGAATAGAGTTTTATGCTCCCATGTACTTCATTTTACATATATATGTTTTAAAAAATGCACCTCTTCTTTCTCCCACTGACTCTTGAAAGCCTGGATTATAATCTGTCAGTTTTAGTACATTCTTATCTACATGAGAAATTCTTTTGTTGATTGATATAATTATAAAACAATGATCAGACAATTTTAGTGCATTATTCACTTTATATTCATAAAAGTGAATAAATAAGGTTTTTTGTCCTCAAGGAGATCCCAATCCAGAAGGGAGAAGAAGAAAAAAGGTGCTATATGGATCTATAAACAAAATAATTTCCAAAGCAATAGAATTTCATTTATTTTCTTCAGCAAAATATAAGTATTTATTGGGTTCCAGGTTCTGTGCTAGAAACTGGGCTTCAGAAAGAAAATATACAGTTTCTTCCTTTGAATTGCCAATAGTCTAAGATAGACTAATAAACAGATAAACAGACTGATCACAATCAGTATGATTAGTAGCACTTAATCAGTGGTTCTCAAATAAGGGAGTATTTTGCCCCGCAGAGGACACTTGGCAATGTCTGAAGATATCTTTGATTGTCACGTCTGGGGTGTGTGTGCAACTGGCACCTAGTAGGTAGAGGCCAAGGATACTACTAATCATCCTACAATGCACAGGACAGCCCTGCACAACAGAGTTATTAGGTCAAAAATGTCCGTAGTGCTGCTCTTGAGAAACCCTACACTAATCATTGAGTGTTTTTGGCTTATGTAAGAGAATTGTCTAACCCAGTGAAGGTAAGTAGGGGAGAAGGACATGGAATGCTTTTATGGAGCCTGCAGCTGAAGTTTGAAGGACAAGTAGAGGTAACCAGGCAGAGGACACCAGATGTGTCACCAGGGGTGTGTGAAGAGAGCTATGGGAACATGCAAGAAGGAAAGTCTAATTTGGGGGGATGATGAGGAGTGGGCATGCATAGGCAACTGTCAAAGAAGGCTTCTCGGGGATGTTTGAGCTATGTCTAAAAGGATGACTAGGAGGTTGTCATGTGGACATAGGTATATGGGGGATAGTGTTGGAAAAGTTCTTGAATTTTAGTTTCAGATTGAGGTTTGTAATTCTTCCAAGAGTCATTTTGAGAAGTGGTATATTTAGTCCTATAAAATAACAACAAAAAAACCCTGCATATGACAATAGTAATTCATTTGCATCATAAGGGATCATCATATTTTAAAGATTATGTATTTAAGAAAATAGTAGAACTCAATTGCAATGATGAATATATGAGAATATTCATTGCAGCTTTAGCTTCCAAATATTTGGGAATTTTCCAGATATATTTAAAAAAAATGATTTCTAGTTTAATTCTATTATGATCTAAAGACATACTTTTAATAATTTCTATTCTTTAAAATTTGGCAAAGTTTGTTTTATGGCCAAGAATACTGTCTATCTTGTTGAATGTTCCACGTGCACTTGAAAGAAAAGCTTACTCAGATGTTGTATGGAGTGTTCCATAAATGTAAATAATATGATATTATAGTGACATATTGGTTGATAATGTTGCTTATGTCTCCTGTATCTTTACTGATTTCCTGTCTTTGGTCTAGCAATTACTGAGAGAGGAATGTTGAAATGTCAAACTGTAATTGTGGATTTATCTATTTCTCTTTTTAGCACTATCAGTTTTTGTTTTGTGTATTTTGAGGTTTTGTTATTAGGGATGTACACATTTAGAATTCTTAGGTCTTCTTGGAGAATTGACCCATTTATTATTATCTAATTTTTCTTTTAAACATTGATAATATTCCTTGTTCTGAAGTAACTTTGTGTGATATTATTAAAGCCACCCAAGCTTTCTTTTGTTGGTGTTTGCATGGTATATCTTTTTTCATCATTTTACTTTTAACCTATCTATGCTTTTATATTAAGGAGATTTCTTATAAATAGCATATACTTTTTAAAACTCCAGTCTGACAATCTCTGTTTTTAATTGGCATGTTTAGATCATTCACATTTTGTCAATGTTGATATGGTTGACTTAAATTCTACAATCTTGCTTTCTATTGTTCCGTCTGTTCTTCATTTCTTTCATCCTCTTTTTCTGCCTTCTTTTTAGTTAACTGAACATTTTTCTTATGATTCCATTTTATCTTCACTATTAACTTATTATTGATACTTCTTAAAAATTTTTTAATAGTTGCCCTAGGGTTTATGTTATATATCTTCAATTAATCAGTCTGCTTTATATAATATTCTTCTTCATGTGTGGATTTTGTTTTTTTTTCATTATACAGCACTGACTTTGAAAGAGTGTGTGATCATGCTTACAACTAATTACATTATTAAAAATTCTGAAATCTATACTCCTTCATTTATGTCTAGCAAATGCTCAACAACTGCCTATCAGGAAAAAGAAGTCCTAATATGTAGTGTTTGATAATTTCTGTGACTTAACCTCTCCAACCATGGCCTATTTCTAGCTATTATTGTGACATTGCTGAATGTGGAATTAGGAAGAAATGAGACAATTTTTGCACTGAACCAGTGCAAGCTGGCTCCAGTACACACTTCTGAGCCTATAAGGTCCCCTGGTGTTGCTAAGACATGTCCTTGGTTCTTGGTTATTATTTATATTTCTAGGGCCTAAAACTTTAAGTTCTCAGACCTACAAATTTAAATTCCAATATCCAAGGAGTCTGTAACTACATTTCATCCTCTTGTAAGTTTATCTTCTCATATTACTAAAGAGTTCAGGTTCATTAAATATGATCATATCCCCTTCATAGAATTTCTTTCTACCTTCAGAAATACTCACCAGTGGCTCCCATATATCTATTTGTATTAACTATGTCTGAAATCAATCTAAAGGCAAGACAAAGCAAGGAGATGCATCAGGCCATTCTGTTTGTGCCAGCTACTCAGGAGTTGGCTGCCCTAGTGTTGGGGCTTACAGCAAACTTAATTTGGGGAAAGGATCTGGGAGGGTTAGAGAGCAGGTTTGCATGTTTTCTTACCAAAAGATTGTGAATCATTGGATTGATATAGGTTAGCCCGAAGGTCCATGTTTTGAAGACCTAATAATAGCCGCCTTGGTGCTCACTCATAACCAGCTACTGACTCTCCCAGTGGAAGTCAAGTGGTGACTATGGCCTAACAAGATGAGATCTTATTTACAATAGAATTGGGGAAATGAAACAAATGTTGAACATTTCGAACCTCCTGGGATAGTCTGCTATGAGGCAGTCTTAAGAGTATTTCAATTCCAATGTCTTTATAGAAGGCAGAATCTGAGCCACTCATGATAATGTTAAAATAAAGATTTGGGGGGAGGAGGTGGGGGTGTGTTGAATAGAAAAATTACAGAAGCTCAACACTTTTGACTGAAACTCAATGCTAGGAGACTGGGAAGTGTCATAAAGAGACTACAGTATATATTCAGGAAAACATTTTGAATAATTGTGAATTTTACTGCACAAACACATAGGTTAATACTTTCTTGTGTTATCATTTCTCCACATTCCAGGATGAAAATAGTAAAAAAAGGGCTGAAAGAAGCTTGAATCTAATTTCTCATTTCTTAACTCCCTTTTCTTTAATTTCTGCATAACACACCATCACCAATATATCAACGTTATTCTAAAGGAGGAAATTGGAATATAAAACACATCTTTATGATAAATAAAAGCATATAGGCAGGAGTTGTAAACCATTTAAATTTCCTTTGGGATAGTGATTCCAAAACATTACTTAGTGAACTGCAATTGCTATTAATCACCTTTATAGCCAAGAAATTCAGATTTTCCCCCAAATGTATGCATTTCTTTTTCTATGAATTAAAGAACATTTACTTAGATTTATCCTAATAATAACATTTTAAATACATGAGAACCATTTTGTTACACTATAGCTACATCCATGGGGTTTTTTGTTGTTGTTGTTCCTATTAAATCATGTTTTTTTTCTAAGATAAAAGGAATACAAACTCAAAATTTTAAAAATTGGAAAATGTAGATAATACTTATAAATAAAACAGAAAAATCAACCATAAACCCAACACTCAGAGAGAACCTGTCAATATTCACAGAATTTCATCTACATATTTTTATGCACATATTTTAAAAAATTGGAATTATACTATATATACAGTTTCAAATACTAACATTTCCACCAAGAATATATGAGAGCCTTTTCCTATCCTATAAAATATTTTGACTCTATAATTTCCATTTGCTGAATCATATTGGATGCTTCATAATGTAAAGCTTCATAATGCAATGATGTTTCAAGTATTCCATCAATAGTTCCCTTTTCTATAATTTCAAAATCCAAACGTTTTATCTTTTATCTTCTAATCTGCTAAATTTTGGTTCATGGTAGGAAAAATTAGCTCTGGATGATTGCACTCACTTCCTCTTTCTTGTCCAGCTTTCTTCTGGGCATGAAAACCCCAAGTGGGAAATGTTCCTAAACTGTATGGAAAAACTTCTGTCCTAAAGAGGTATTTTTGCATCTTTCCTCTTCACTATCAATGTGTGACTTCAGTCTAATTTTCTCCAAGTTGTGTTCTCTTCAGTAGATTCTCTATCTACACTTCTTCTCAATTCCTCTTACCATGATTATAGACCAATCTTCATAATTTCCTGCTTGGATTGAACAGCAAAATTCTCCTAACTGATTTCCATGCATCCAGTCTCACTCTTTCCCAAACTCTTTCCCAAACTTCCACCTTTGTGATTTTTTTTTTAATCATCAAATCAGAGTATGTCATTACCCTACTAAATATTCCAAATGCCTCCCATTGCCTGCAAAAATATAGTTTGGCAAGACATGTAATTTCCTTCACAATCTAGTACTAACACATCTCTGTATTTATTTATTAATTTATTCAACAGAGCTTACAAGATTATATTTGATACATGAAAGTTTTCATATAGTAGGAATAAGTCTTTGCAGATGTTGCCAATGATGACGATGGGTGCAACATTGAAAGAAATGGTCCTGGGAGGCAAAGACAAGCAAAGCTAGTAATAAAAAAAAAAACAGCAACATCAAAAGCTATCCTTCAATTTATTTCCTGGAGTTTCTACGATTACTAAAGGATGATGCATATTTAAAGTAAAGTTTAAAGGAATGACAAGAGAAAAATTCTAGGCTTAATGGGTATTGCAAAAGAAGGAAATAGGCTTAATGTTATGAGCTATACAGGAGAGAGGTTAAGAGTGCTCTTGAGAAAGTCAGCCTGGATTATAATTTTGGCTTTTCTACTTACTAACTTGGGAGAATTACCTGACTTCTTTGTAATCTGGTTTCTTTGGCCAAATGGATAATAGTAGCGTATTCCTTATAAGCTTGTTGAGAGAACTTAGTTGATTTAAGTAAAGAGCTCAACAAAGTAGGCTTTTAATGAAACTCAGCTATCATTGTTAATATTATTATTAACCATTTTTATCTAAAAAGAGAAAATAGAGCATTTTGCTAACTAGGTATAAGGTATAAGAGAGTTATATAAGGTATAACTAGGTATAGGTATAAGAGAGTTAGATGACATAAACCATCGGCTGCTCTGTAGTTTACAGGAAAGCTCCAACTATTAAAAAAACGAATAGGAAAAATAAATATGTTGCCACCTGATTCTTAGTGGAACTTTTCGTTTCCTCCATCCCCTACTCAATTATTTCAAATGTTCTATTTAAAATTTCTGACTCTTTCTTTAAGAGTAAAATGCTACACATCTGATTCATAACATATTTCAAACTCAGCACTCAGTTATGATAGTAATAATCCTTGAAATGATAACTTTTTGGGGTTAAATTTAGAAAGCATTGCACAAGGTTGTATGAGAGCAGTCCCCAATCCTGAGAAAATTTAGAGAAAATTTTAGAACATGCTCAGGTTAAGCTGTGATATAAAAGCCCTAATTTAACTTGAAATTATTTTCTTGTCCTAGTGTCAATTTCTTTTACCTCTTGGCTCCATTGTTTAGCATAACCAACCAAAGCAAGGTTTACTCTTTTTGACTAAGAGCATAAAAAAGCTATTGGCAGAAACTAACACGACATTGTAAAGCAATTATACTCCAATAAAAATGTTAAAAAAAAAAAGCTATTGGCTGTAAGATTGCTTTCATTTAGGGGGATGTGTATGTGGAGTGGGGGGGAGAAAAAGGAAGATATAAAAAAAAGGAAGGACAGTCATTTTCAGGGAGTTTACTTGAGTTATTTTAAGGACAAATGTAGCCTACTATTCATTTTCTTTCATCATTCTGTAATAAAATTGAACTTTGATGAGCTTAGGTCCAGGGAACAAAATGTGATGCTACCACTTGTAATGATGTATTAAATTCATAGGGTTCTACAATGGAATGATCCCTTTCTTGGAACTGTGTTTGTTTGGGATGTTTGTGTGAACTTTTTGAACTCTACTCTTTTACTCAAGTAACCCTAGGCAAGATAGTACCCAGACCCGATGTTATTATTAACTCTCAGAAGGCATAACACCACAAAAATGCAAATGTTCTAAATACAAGGTGGAGGTTTTTGAGTTCTTAAGTACTTCTGTTCTTGATTTTCTCAAGCAAGAAAATAATATAGCTTTTGGGTGGACAAAATAATAAAATTCTAATATTTATGTAAATTGTTTTGATTTATTTTTTTCATTGCTCTTTGCCTTAATATGGAGATGCTACAGTCTTCCTGCTGTTTATAGGGAAAAAAGTCTCCCAGTTTAAATCCATTTAGCTTTAATTCCTGAGTTTAGTTTCATGCAAGTAAATGATATATTCTCTCTAACTAAAAATAAATGAAACAACACACAGGAGTCTGTTTATGAATACAGTGTAATCTAAGAAGGAGCAGTGTTTTTATAGAAAAACCAGAACTTTATGGCTGCAATCTAAAAGGGAAGCAATTAGGCTGTTTTTTTATTAGGGATTAGTACATCATGTTAGTTTAGAAAGCTTTTTTAAAAATAAAATGGAAATCATAAATATCAGCTCCATCTCAAAACAAAGCAACCATTACTTCTCCCAACCTCACTTTGTTTGCGGCACATCACAGATTCCTTGAATTACCAATGATATCCTGATGTCTCCTGACCTGGGGTGTCGAGTAACTTTTTCAAAGGATTTTACCAAATATCTGTCTATGTATGCTTACGTATATTCATTTTTCTTGTTGTTGTTGGAGGGTCCTCATATTTCTGAGTCCAGTTTAGGCACTGAAATACTATTGAAATGAAAAACTATACATGTGTGTGAATAAGTTCCTTGTAAGGGCTATTTTTGTAGAGAAATGACCTTGAACCTTTTTGACGTTTATACAAGCCTGAGTGACATTTCATTATAATGTCTTTTGCAGCATCCGTGGATTGAAAAGTATGGTATAGGCAACATTCAGATAAACTAATGAAATATTTGCTTATGTGCAACTTTACCATCTCCATATAAAAAAATGAACCATGTTTCTGTCAGAAGATTTTCATGAGTCATCGTGCAACTCCCTCTCACTTCTCCTGGGTCTGATAGAAAATTAGCTTCTTTGATAGGCCACATCATGGGAAAGCACTGTGAGAGGGGCAAAAGGGAAATTAGGGAACTTCTTGTGTGTTAGCTTATCATATAACATAGCTATATTACTGTCTCTGCATGTTCATTTGGCATCAAGTCCTTCAGGGTGTGGGGAGGAGGGGTGGGGATTGAGGAAGAGATAGTGACGACTGATGTGCAGGAGGATGTAAGTCATGTGCAATAACTTTTTTTCCTTTCTATCTCCTCCTCACTTAATTACCACTTGTCCTATTGCTCAGGCCAAAAATCTTGGAAACAACCTTGAGTATTCTCTTTATCTCACCACCACTACTGATTTCTTAGAAATCAATTGGTTCTAGTTTTTAAGCATATTTTTCCAACAGACAAAAAAAAAAAAAAAAAAGATATAGGAGATCTGAACAGATCTTAACTACTTAACAGAGTGTAGAACACTGAACCAACAATGACAGAATTTATCTTCCATCTAATGCACATGAATGTTTAACAAAATAGACCATGTGATGCATCATAAAGTAAGTTGAATACATTTCAAAGCATTGAAATCTTTCATTGTATTCCCTGACCACAGTGGAATTAAGTTAAATGATTTAAGAAAGTAAACAATGAAGCCACTACGATGTCAGCATTGCGCACAATACTAGTGAACCTGTTGAATCTCCTTCATGCCAAAGAATTTTCAGTTTGCATTATCAGGGCTTGTGACTTAGATAGATATTATCATTGACTATCCTTAATAAGAAGTGCTTATGAGGGCTTCCCTGGTGGCGCAGTGGTTGAGCGTCCGCCTGCCGATGCAGGGGACACGGGTTCGTGCCCCGGTCTGGGGAGATCCCACATGCCGCGGAGCGGCTAGGTCCGTGATCCATGGCCGCTGAGCCTGCGCATCCGGAGCCTGTGCTCCGCAACGGGAGAGGCCACAACAGTGAGAGACCCGCGTACCGCAAAAACAAAAAAAGAAGTGCTTATGAAAAAGTAGATTCAAATGTCAGCAGTGAAGAAATAGCTTAAGAGGCTGACTGATTTTTGTGTAAATAAACACGTTAGATATGATTAGTGTAATTAAATTTGGAGTGATATTTTAAAGCCAAAATAACTATTAATTCTAAATTTAGCTCAGAACCCAGCATTCTAAATTCCCTTAAGACCTTACCTAGTAAGCTGCTGTACAGACAAATGGGAGGACATTAGGTTGCTAGGTGATTACTGTAATTTAGACAATTTTCTTTAAAGTGCTCTTTGCATACATAAAACTATATTTACCTTGGGGGCTTATTTTAACCTGACCCAATTAAACAATTTGAAGATCACAACCAGTTAAAACAACAGCAGGAGTCAGGTGCTCTGTTGCCCTGTGTTATTTCCTTATTGTATTTCTTGAATTGCTCAAGTCAGCTATATCTACTCAGTGATGATTTACTAATTCTAGAAGCATCTCTCCAAAGTACCTTCCCATTACCTCCTTTGTCAGCACCTGCTCTTCATTCATCCTAGCTTAAACATTCCACCTTTGACTCAGACTAAAGATTACTATAAAAATGCACATACCCAGGAAGCTTATTTATGAGCTTCATGACTCCTCAGTCTTGGCAATCTAGGCTTTAGCATCAATTTCTTCAAGACTAGGGGAGAGGAAATATGGCAGGGACACAATGTGTTTGCCAGGCAGGTGCACAACTGCTCCAAAGGGACCTACTAGGTTACAGTAGTTATGTCTGAAGTGGGATTTAGATCTGGGCTAGCATTGTGATTCCTTCCTTTACTTGGTGCAGCAGTACCATCATCATAAAAGTGTACTTAAAATTTTAAGATATTACTAAATAATTTTAAATATTACACAGTTAAGTGGCTAATTTCAGTGATCCTCCCTTGACTTTCCCACTCCTTCTGTGATTGCATTTCTCAGATTCTGTATGTCCGAGGTACCAAATCTATCCCTTTGGCATGCTGCCTGGTTTTGAAGGTTAACACCTGGTTTGGAATGTTAAAACCTGGAATACTGTCCGAAGGGAATTTTGACACATACCATTCATTAATTCACTCAAAGAAGTTTTCAGTGTGATAGGCAATCTGACAGACATTGGGAATATATAGAATAGAGATTTCAAATTCACTGCTTTATAGCACTTAACAGTGCAGTGCAGGGGTGGGGACATTTATCAAAGTCCAAACAAATGTGAAAGAGAAATATGATGACTACTTTGAAGAAGTCTTGGTGGTGGGAGGTTCAGAAAAGCCTACTCTGAGAAAATAATGTTTGAGCTAGATGTGAAAAGTAGGTGCTAACCAGGGAACCCCCTCAATATCTGACGAATTCTCCAGGAATAGTACCAATTACTTAATACTCTGGTTGCAATTTTAGTTATCATTATTTTGAACATGCATTTTACAATGTTTTCTCTTTCTATGATTATTCTTAGTTGAGAAATAACATTATTTTAATAGTATTTTTATTGAACCATGGAAAGAGAAGCATGGGGGAAAATAGAGAAAATGTATGAATGGGTACTCTTCATTCTCCTGGCTTTTGGACCCATTAGTTTTAATATCAGGCCAGGCAAATTTCTTTAACCTTTTATGGAAGGAGTAGGGATCAGCCACCAAGGAGCACATATTTTCTGCCCCCACTGAATATTCTTCCCTTTTGAAATCTACATTTATATTGTCTTTTCTCATTTCCATTGTCATGAACTCTATCCTACCACATCTCCAGCACAGAACCCCATTAGATGAACTAAATATGTTTCTCAGAGTGTAGCTCTCTGCCTCATCATCATCCTGGATGAGTCAACATTCATGTTAATGTCCCTTCTGATATCTGACCTTTAGAGTTCCTCAGTCCCTGTTAAACCCCTGACCTTTGGTTCTACATAAGCCTCCCAAGATGACACCCTGGAGCTTAACATCACTGAGACTCTCTTGCAGTGTCTTAAACTATAAACTTTGTAACTTTGACCACAACCTACTTAGTGTCCACCAACTCCCTTACTCCTACAGAAGTGGCAGTTTAGTTACTATCCCTTTATGTTCTCCTAATTACTAATTAATTTAGTCTACTCCTAGCCTAGGATTAGGTTGATGTTATCCCCCCAGAACTTCCTAGTCTTTTCCCTGCTTGACAGTATTTTGAGAGCTCCTTGCAAAAGCTTAGACCTTATTAACTTACCCCAAATATATAATTGTTTGCTCTTCTGGGTTCCTGAACACTGGTTGAGAAAGTAGTAAACCATGCTGATTGGTCTCTTCAGATTTCTGCTATTCGAACTCAAATGGATCTTCATTGCTACTTGACAGTTCTTGTATTAATTCCCTTTGGACTCTGATATATTTCTAGTTATTCTAGACCTCTAGTTATTCTAAACCTTTTTGCTTTCTCCTGAAATCCTTAACCTCAACTTCAGCCCTGCCTTCTCACTCTCAGCAGGTAACTGTCTCCTAATTCATAGTGTACTTAAGAATATACATTGTTTTATCTTAATTAAAAAAATATTCTACATACCTTCATTTTCCATGTCCTTTTAAAAAGAAATATTCCTCCTCTTTTTTTTAAATAAATTTATTTATTTTTTATTTATTTATTTTTGGCTGCATTGGGTCTCTGTCGCTGCGCACGGGCTTTCTCTAGTTGTGGTGAGTGGAAGCCACTCTTCACTGTGGTGCGCAGGGGCTGCTCTTTGTTGCGGTGCGCGGGCTTCTCACTGTGGTGGCTTCTCTTGCTGCAGAGCACAGGCTCTAGGTGTGCGGGCTTCAGTAGTTGTGGCTCCTGGGCTCCAGAGCGCAGGCTCAGTAGTTGTGGCATACAGGCTTAGTTGCTCCGTGGCATGTGGGATCCTCCTGGACCAGGGATCGAACCCGTGTCCCTTGCATTGGCAGGCAGACTGCCAACCACTGTGCCACCAGGAAAGTCTCTCCCTCCTCTTATATAATAAATACACACACTGTTCTATTTAGATTTTTCTCTATCTATCTCTTTATATGTTGTTGGAACTTAGTACAGAGTGGTTTTATTTGAACTAATATTAGGTTTAGCAGTCAATTCAATCCCTACCTGTGAAATGAAAGTATACTCTTTGTTTATTTGGGGCACATGAGTAATGATGATTTACAAACTTTTAGTGGGTGTGAGAACTTAGGAGCTGAAGTCAAGGTTCTGCTGTGGCTCTTTTGGACTCTTGATGAAACTATACTATCTTTTGCCCTTACCTTCCACCATTGAAGAGGAAACTTGAGGAGGGCAGAAGAGGCAGAGTGGGGTCTCCTACTCAATACTGTGATCCTGGAGCAAACATTTTTCAGCTCTATTATTATGAAAAGGAGGGAATGGTGAAGCTGTTAGGAGCCAGCCTCGGTCTCTATGAAAACTCTTGATAGGATGGCCAATCAAAAGTTTACATGGGGCTTCCCTGGTGGCGCAGTGGTTGAGAGTCCATCTGCTGATGCAGGGGACACGGGTTCATGCCCTGGTCCGGGAAGATCCCACATGCCATGGAGCGGCTGGGCCCGTGAGCCATGGCTGCTGAGCCTGCGCATCCAGAGCCTGTGCTCCGCAATGGGAGAGGCCAAAGTTTACATGAAGAAATTCATTACAATGGCAGGTTGATTAATTGGGGGAATGTTTTCAGATTTGAACTGAAAGTGTTCTGGAGTTGTTTCTTCTTTCTTTTCTGTTTGTTTTCAATTTACTGGAACTTTTGAAGAGCCTTCATAAAATAAGTGGTTTCTAGAGTGGAAAACTGCTCAAGGTGAAGTCTTTTCAAGAAGGAGGGTGCCCCACTCTTTCTACTGCAAGATATGAAGACTTCCAGTTATATAATTCTACCAGCTACTAAATTTTTACTATGTTTATTTTTAAAAAAACAAATGCATTCTTCAGCTGTGAATTGTGTCCTTATAAGTGAAGAACACAAGAAAATTGAGAGAAGAAAATTGTGTCACACTATAAACACTACTTCGTAACTTGATTGTTAATTTTTTTATTTTTAACATCTTTATTGGAGTATAATTGCTTTACAATCTAGTGTTAGTTTCTGCTGTATAACAAAATAAGTCAGCTAGAGGTATACATATATCCCCATATCCCCTCCCTCTTACGTCTCCGTCCCACCCTCCCTATCCCACCCCTCTAGGTAGTCACAAAGCGCCGTGCTGATCTCCCTGTGCTACGCGGCTGCTTCCCACTAACTTTCTGTTTTACATTTGGTAGTGTATATATGTCAATGCCACTCTCTCACTTCGTCCCAACTTACCATTATCTGTCCCCGTGTCCTCAAATGCATTCTCTTTGTCTGCATCTTTATTCCTGTCCTGCCCCTGGGTTCTTCAGAACTATATAGATTTTTTTAGATTCAAAATATATGCTTTAGTATACCGTATTTGTTTTTCTCCTTTGGACTTCACTCTGTATGACAGTCTCTAAGTCCATACACCTCACTACAAATAACTCAATTTCGTTTCTTTTTATGGCTGAGTAATATTACATTGTATATATGTGCCACACCTTCTTTATCCATTTATCTACTGATGGGCACTTAGGTTGCTTCCATGTCTTGGCTATCATAAATAGTGCTGCAAAGAACATTGCAGTACATGACTCTTTTTGAATTATGGTTTTCTCAGGGTATATGCCCAGCAGTGGGATTGCGGGGTCATATGGTAGTTCTATTTTTAGTTTTTAAGGAATCTCCATACTGTTCTCCATAGTGGCTGCATCAATTTATATTCCCACCAACAGTACAGGAGGGTTCCCTTTTCTCCGCAGCATCTCCAGCATTTATTGTATGTAGATTTTTTGATGATGGCCATTCTGACCGGTGTGAGGTGATACCTCATTGTAGTTTTGATTTGCATTTCTCTAATGATTAGTGATGTTGAGCATCCTTTCATGTGTTTGTTGGCAATCTGCATATCTTCTTGGGAGAAATGTCTATTCAGGTCTTCTGCCCATTTTTGGATTGGGTTGTTTGTTTTATTGATATTGAGCTGCATGAGCTGCTTGTATATTTTGGAGATTAATCCTTTGTCAGTTGCTTCGGTGGCAAATATATTCTCCCATTCTAAGTGCTGTCTTTCTGTCTTCTTTATGGTTTCTATTGCTGTGCAAAAGCTTTTAAGTTTCACTAGGTCCCATGTGTTTATTTTTGTCTTTATTTCCATTTCTCTAGGAGGTGGGTCAAAAAGGATCTTGTGGTGATTTATGTCATAGAGTGTTCTGCCTATGTTTTCCTCTAAGAGTTTGATAGTGTCTCACATTTAGGTCTTTAGTCCATTTTGAGTTTATTTTTGTTTATGGTGTTAGGGAGTGTTCTAATTTTATTCTTTTACGTGTAGCTGTCCAGTTTTCCCAGCACCACTTATTGAAGAGGCTGTCTTTTCTCCATTATATATTCTTGCTACCTTTCTCAAAGATAAGGTGACCATATGTGCGTGGGTTTATCTCTGGGTTTTCTATCCTGTTCCATTGATCTATATTTCTACTTTTTGTGCCAGTACTATACTGTCTTGATTACTGTAGATTTGTAGTATAGTTTGAAGTCCGGGAGTGTGATTCCTTCAGCTCCGTTTTTCTTTCCCAAGATTGCTTTGGCTATTTGGGGTCTTTTCTGTTTCCATACAAATTGTGAAATTTCTTGTTCTCGTTCTGTGAAAAATGCCCATGGTAGTTTGATAGGGATTGCATTGAATCTGTAGATTGCTTTGGGTAGTAGAGTCATTTTCACAATGTTGATTCTTCAAATCCAAGAACATGGTATATCTCTCCATCTATTTGTATCATCTTTAATTTCTTTCATCAGTGTCTTATAATTTTCTGCATACAGGTCTTTTGTCTCCTTAGGTAGGTTTATTCCTAGATATTTTATTCTTTTTGTTGCAATAGTAAATGGGAGTGTTTTCTTAATTTCACTTTCAGATTTTTCATCATTAATGTATAGAATGCCAGAGATTTCTGTGCATTAACTTTGTATCCTGCTACTTTACCAAATTCATTGATTAGCTCTAGTAGTTTTCTGGTAGCATCTTTAGGATTCTCTATGTATAGTATCATGTCATCTGCAAACAGTGACAGCTTTATTTCTTCTTTTCCGATTTGGATTCCTTTTATTTCTTTTTCTTCTCTAATTGCTGTGGCTAAAACTTCCAAAACTATGTTGAATAATAGCAGTGAGAGTGGGCAACCTTGTCTTGTTCCTGATCTTAGTGGAAATGGTTTCAGTTTTTCACCATTGAGGATGATGTTGGCTGTGGGTTTGTCATATATGACCTTTATTATGTTGAGGAAAGTTCCTCTATGCCTACTTTCTGGAGGGTTTTTATCATAAATGTGTGTTGAATTTTGTCAAAAGCTTTCTCTGCATCTATTGAGATGATCATATGGTTTTTCTCCTTCAATTTGTTAATATGGTGTATCACTTTGATTGATTTGTGTATATTGAAGAATCCTTGCATTCCTGGGACAAACCCCACTTGATCATAGTGTATGAACCTTTTAATGTGCTGTTGGATTCTGTTTGCTAGTATTTTGTTGAGGATTTTTGCATCTATGTTCATCAGTGTCAACGGCCTGTAGTTTTCTTTGTGACATATTTGTCTGGTTTTGGCATCAGAGTGATGGTGGCCTCGTAGCATGAGTTTGGGAGTGTTCTTACCTCTGCTATATTTTGGCAGAGTTTGAGAAGGATAGGTGTTAGCTCTTCTCTAAATGTTTGGTAGAAGTCGCCTGTGAAGCCATCTGGTCCTGAGCTTTTGTTTGTTGGAAGATTTTTACTCACAGTTTCAATTTCAGTGCTCGTGATTCGTCTGTTTATATTTTCTATTTCTTCCTGGTTCAGTGTTGGAAGGTTGGCATTTCTAAGAATTTGTCCATTTTTTCCAGGTTGTCCGTTTTATTGGCATATAGTTGCTTGTAGTAATCTCTCATGGTCCTTTGTATTTCTGCAGTGTCAGTTGTTACTTCTCCTTTTTCATTTCTAATTCTATTGATTTGAGTCTTCTCCCTTTTTTTCTTGATGAGTCTGGATAATGGTTTATCAATTTTGTTTATCTTCTCAAAGAACCAGCTTTTAATTTTATTGATCTTTGCTATCATTTCCTTCATTTCTTTTTCATTTATTTCTGATCTGATATTTTTGATTTATTTCCTTCTGCTAACTTTGGGGTTTTTTCATCCTTCTTTCTCTAATTGCTTTAGGTATAAGGTTAGCTTGTTTATTTGAGATTTTTCTTCTTTCTTAAGGTAGGATTGTTTTGCTATAAACTTCCCTCTTAGAAATGCTTTTGCTGCATCCCATAGGTTTTGGGTCATTGTGTATTCATTGTCATTTGTTTCCAGGTATTTTTTGATTTCCTCTTTGATTTCTTCACTGATCTCTTAGGTATTAAGTAGTGTGTTGTTTACCTCCATGTGTTTGGATTTTTTACAGATTTTTTTTCCTGTAATTGATATTTACTCTCATAGTGCTGTGGTCAGAAAAGATACTTGATATGATTTCAATTCCCTTAAATATACCATGGCTTGATTTGTGACCCAAGATATGATCTATCCTGGAGAGCACTTGAGAAGGATGTGTATTCTCTTGTTTTTGGATGGGATGTCCTATAAATATCAATGAAGTCCATCTTGTTTAATGTATCATTTAAAGCTTGTGTTTCCTTATTGATTTTCATTTTTGATGATCTGTCCTTTGGTGAAAGTGGGGTGTTAAAGTCCCCTACTATGATTGTTTTACTGTGGATTTCCCCTTTTATGGCTGTTAGTATTTTCCTTATGTATTGAGGTGCTCCTATGTTGGGTGCAGAAACATTTATAATTGTTATATCTTCTTCTTGGATTGATCCCTTAATCATTATGTAGTGTTCTTCTTGGTCTCTTGTAATAGTCTTTGTTTTAAAGTCTATTTTGTCTGATATGAAAATTGTTACTCCAGCTTTCTTTTGATTTCCATTTGCATGGAATATCTTTTTCCATCCCCTTACTTTCAGTCTGTATGTGTCCCTCGGTCTGAAGTGGGTCTCTTGTAGACAGCATATATACAGGTCTTGTTTTTGTATCCATTCAGCCAGTCTATGTCTTTTGGTTGAAGCATTTAATCCATTAATATTTAAGATAATTATCGATATGTATGTTCCTTTGACCATTTTCTTAATTGTTTTGGGTTCGTTATTTTAGGTCTTTTCCTTCTCTTGTGCTTCCTGCCTAGAGAAGTTCTTTTAGGATTTGTTGTAAAGCTGGTTTGGTGGTGCTGAATTCTCTTAGCTTTTTCTTGTCTATAAAGCTTTTCATTTCTCCATCAAATCTGAATGATATCCTTGCTGGGTAGGGTAATCTTGGTTGTAGGTTTCTTCCTTCATCACTTTAAATATGTCCTGCCACTCCCTTCTGGCTGGCAGAGTTTCTGCTGAAAGATCAGCTCTTTTCCTTATGGGGATTCCCTATGTGTTATTTGTTGTTTTTCCCTTGCTGCTTTTAATATTTGTTCTTTGTATTTAATTTTTGATAGTTTGATTAATATGTGTCTTGCTGTGTTTCTCTTTGGATTTATCCTGTATGGGACTCTCTGTCCTTCCTGGGCTTTACTACCTATTCCTTTTCCCATATTAGGGAAGTTTTCAACTATGATCTCTTCAAATATTTCCTCAGTCCCTTTCTTTTTCTCTTCTTCTTCTGAGATCCCTATAATTCGAATGTTGGTGCGTTTAATGTTGTCCCAGAGGTCTCTGAGACTGTCCTCATTTCTTTTCATTCTTTTTTCTTTTTTTCCGCTCTGCAGTAGTTATTTCCACTATTTTATCTTCCAGGTCACTTATCCGTTCTTCTGCCTAAGCTATTCTGCTATTGATCCCTTCTAGAGAATTTTTAATTTCATTTATTGTGTTGTTCATCACTGCTTGTTTGCTCTTTAGTTCTTCTAGGTTCTTGTTAAACGTTTCTTGTATTTTCTCCATTCTATTTCCAAGATTTTAGATCATCTTTACTATCATTATTCTGAATTCTTTTTCAGGTAGACTGCCTATTTCCTCTTCATTTGTTAGGTCTGGTGGGTTTTTGCCTTGCCCCTTCATCTGCTGTGTGTTCCTCTGTCTTCTCATTTTGCTTAACTTACTGTGTTTGGGGTCTCCTCTCCGCAAGCTGCAGGTTTGTAGTTTCCGTTTTTGTTTTTTTTTTTGGTTTCTGTCCCCAGTGGCTAAGGTTGGTTTAGTGGGTTTTGTAGGCTTCCTGCTGGAGGGGACTAGTGCCTGTGTCCTGGTGGATGAGGCTGGATATTGTCTTTCTGGTGGGCAGGTCCACGTCTGGTGGTGTGTTTTGGGGTGTTTGTGGCCTTATTATGATTTTAGGCAGCCTCTGTTCTAATGGATGGGGTTGTGTTCCTGTCCTGCTAGTTGTTTGGCATAGGGTGTCCAGCACTGTAGCATGCTGGTCATTGAGTGGAGCTGGGTCTTGGCATTGAGATGGAGATCTCTGGGAGAAGTTTTGCCATTTGATATTATGTGGAGCTGGGAGGTCTCTTATGGACCAATGTCCTGAACTCTGCTCTCCCACCTCAGTGGCACAGCCCTAATGCCTGGCTGGGGCACCAAGAACCTGTCCTCCACATGGCTCAGAATAAAAGGGAGAGGAAAAAGAAAGAAAGGATAAGATAAAATAAAATAACGTTACAAAATAAAAATAATTATTAAGAAACAAATTTTTTAAGTAATAAAAAAACCCCAAGAAACGCACAGACAGAACCCTAGGATAAATGGTAAAAGCAAACCTATACAGGCAAAATCACGCACAGAAGCATACATATACACACTCACAAAAAGAGAAAAAGGGAAAAAATGTATATATTGTTGCTCCCACAATCCACCTCCTCAATTTGGGATGATTTGTTGTCTATTCAGGTATTCCACAGATGCAGTGTACATTAAGTTGATTCTGGAGATTTAATCCACTCTCCTGAGGCTGCTGGGAGACATTTCCCTTTTTCTTCTTTGTTTGTACATCTCCCGGGCTTCAGCTTTGGATTTGGACCCGCCTCTGCGTGTAGGTCACCTGAGGGCGTCTGTTCTTTGCTCAGACAGGACTGGGTTAAAGGAGCAGCTGATTCGGGAGCTCTGGCTCACTCAGGCCGGGGGAAGGAGGGGTATGGATGCAGGGCGAGCCTGCAACAGCAGAGGCTGGCATGATGTTACACCAGCCTGAGGAGCACCATGCGTTCTCCCAGGGAAGCTGTCCCTGGATCACAGGACCCTGGCAGTGGCAGGCTTCACAGGCTCCCGGGAGGGAAGGTGTGGATAGTGACCTGTGCTTGCACACAGGCCTCTTGGTGGCTGCAGCAGCAGCCTTAGCATCTCATGCCTGTCTCTGGGGTCGGCGCTGATAGCCGCGTCTTGTGCCCGTCTCTGGAGCTCGTTTAAGCAGTGCTCTTTATCCCCTCTACTCGTGCACCAGGAAACAAAGAGGCAAGGAAAAGTGTCTTGTCTCTTCGGTAGCTCCAGACTTTTTCCTGGACTCGCTCCCAGCTAACTGTGGCGCCCTAGCCCCCTTCAGGCTGTGTTCACACAGCCAACTCCAGTCCTCTCCCTGGGATCCGACCGAAGCCTGAGCCTCAGCTCCCAGCCCCCACCCGTCCCGGCGGGTGAGCAGACAAGCCTCTCGGTCTGGTGAGTGCTGGTCTGCACCGGACCTCTGTGCGGGAATCTCTCTGCTTTGCCCTCCGCACCCCTGTTGCTGTGCTCTCCTCTGTGGCTCTGAAGCTTCCCCCCTCTGCCATCCGCAGTCTCCACCCTCAAAGGGGCTTCCTCGTGTGTAGAAACCTTTCCTCCTTCACAGCTCCCTCCCGCTGGTGCAGGTCCCGTCCCTATTCTTTTGTCTCTGTTTTTTCTTTTCTTTTTTTTGCCCTACCCAGGTACATGGGGAGTTTCTTGCCTTCTGGGAGGCCTGAGGTCTTCCCCCAGCATTCAATAGGTGTTCTGTAGGAGTTGTTCCACATGTAGATGTATTTCTGAGGTATTTGTGGGGAGGAAGGTGATCTCCGCGTCTTACTCTTCCGCCATCTTGAAGCTTCTCTGTTGGAAGTTTTCAATCACAGTTTCAATTTCAGTGCTTGTGATAGGTCTGTTTATATTTTCTATTCTTCCTGGTTCAGTCTTGGAATGTTGTGCTTTTCTAAGAATTTGTCCATTTCTTCCCGGTTGTCCATTATATTGGCATATAGTTGCCTGTAGTATTCTGTCATGGTCCTTTGTATTTCTGCAGTGTCAGTTGTTACTTCTCCTTTTTTATTTCTAATTCTGTTGATTTGAGTCTTCTCCCTTTTTTCTTGATGAGTCTGGGTAATTCTTTATCAATTTTGTTTATTTTCTCAAAGTACCAGCTTTTAGTTTTATTGATCTTTGTGATCGTTTCCTTCATTTCTTTTTCATTTATTTCTGATCTGATCTTTATGATTTCTTTCCTTCTGCTTTGGGGTTTTTTTCTCCTTCTTTCTCTAATTGCTTTAGGTGTAAGTTTAGGTTGTTTATTTGAGATGTTTCTTGTTTCTTGAGGTAGATTTGTACTGCTATATACTTCACTCTTAGAACTGCTTTTCCTCCATCCCATAGGTTTTGGGTTGTCATGTTTTCATTGTCATTTATTTCTAGGTATTTTTTTTATTTCCTCTTTGATTTCTTCAGTGATCTCTTGGTTGTTTAGTAGTGTGTTGTTTAGCCTTCATGTGTTTCTATTTTTTAGTTTTTTTTCCTGTAATTGTTATGTAGTTTCATAGCGTTGTGGTCAGAAAAGATACTTGATCCAATTTAAATTTTCGTAAATTTACCAAGGCTTGATTTGTGACCCAAGATGTGATCTATCCTGGAGAATGCTCCATGAGCACTGGAGAAGAAAGTGTATTCTGTTGTTTTTGGATGCAGGGTCCTATAAATATCAATTAAGTCCATCTAGTTTAATGTGTCATTTAAAGCTTGTGTTTTCTTAGTTATTTTCATTTTTGATCTGTCTATTGGTGAAAGTGTGGTGTTAAAGTCCCCTACTATGATTATGTTACTGTTGATTTCCCCTTTTATGGGTGTTAGCATTTGCCTTATGTATTTAGGTACTCCTATGTTGGGTGCATAAATATTATAATTGTTATATGTTCTTCTTGGATTGATCCCTTAATCATTATGTAGTGTCCTTCTTTGTCTTTTGTAATAGTCTTTATTTTAAACTCTATTTTTTCTGATATGAGAATTGCTCCTCCAGGTTTCTTTTGATTTCCATTTGCATGGAATATCTTTTTCCATTCCCTCACTTTTGGTCGGTATGTGCCCCTAGGTCTGAAGTGGGTCTCTTGTAGACAGCATATATACAGGTCTTGTTTTTGTATCCATTCTGCCAGTCTATGTCTTTTGGTTGGAGCATTTAATCCACTTACATTTATGGTAATTCTCGATATGTATATTCCTATCACCATTTGATTAATTGTTTTGGGTTTCTTATTGTAGGTCTTTTCCTTCTCTTGTGTTTCCTGCCTAGAGAAGTTCCTTTAGCATTTGTTGTAAAGCTGCTTTGGTGGTGTTGAATTCTCTTGGCTCTTGTTTGTCTGTAAATGTTTTAATTTCTGCATTCAATCTGAATGAGATCATTGCTGGATAGCGTAATCTTGGTTGTAGGCTTTTCCCTTTCATCACTTTAAATATGTCCTTCCACTCCCTTCTGTCTTGCATTGATTCTGCCCAAAAATCAGCTGTTAACCTTATTGAGATTCCCTTGTATGTTATTTGTTACTTTTCCCTTGTTGCTTTTAATATTTGTTCTTTGTATTTAGTTTTTGATAGTTTGATTAATATGTGTCTTGCCATGTTTCTCCTTGGATTTATCCTGTATGGGACTCTCTGTCCTTCCTGGACTTCATTGTCTATTTCCTTTCCCATATTAGCTATGTTTTCAACTATAATCTTTTCAAATGTTTTCTTGGTCCTTTTCTTTTTCTCTTCTTCTTCTGAGACCCCTATAATTCGAATGTTGGTGTGTTTAATGTTGTCCCAGAGGTCTCTGAAACTGTTCTCAATTCTTTTCATTCTTTTTTCTTTATTCTGCTGTGTGGTATTTATTTCCACTATTTTATCTTCCAGGTCACTTATCCATTCTTCTTCCTTCCTTATTCTGCTATTGATTCCTTCTATAGAATTTTAAATTTCATTTATTGTGTTGTTCATCATTGTTTGTTTGCTCTTTAGTTTTTCTAGGTCCTTGTTAAACGTTTCTTGTATTTTCTCCATTCTATATCCAAGATTTTGGATCATCTTTACTATCATTACTCTGAATTCCTTTTCAGGTAAACTGCCTATTTCCTCTTCATTTGTTTGGTGTCGTGGGTTTTTACTTTGCTCTTTCATCTTTTGTGTATTGCTCTGTCTTTTCATTTTGTTTCACTTACTGTGTTTGGGGTCTCCTTTTCACAGGCCGCAGGTTCATGGTTCCTGTTGTTTTTGGTTTTTGTCTCCAGTGGCTAAGTTTGGTTTAGTGGGTTGTGTAGGTTTCCTGTTGGATGGACTGGTGCCTCTGTTCTTGTGGATGAGGCTGGATCTTGTGTTTCTTGTGTGCAGGACTGCGTCCGGTAGTGTGTTTTGCGGTGTCTGTGAACTTGTTATGATTTTAGGCAGCCTCTGTGCTAATGGATGGTGTTGTGTTCCTCTCTTGCTCATTGTTTGGCATGGGATGTCCAGCACTGTAGCTTGCTGGTCGTTGAGTGGAGCAGGGCCTTACTGTTGAGATGGAGATCTCCAGGAGAGCTCTCGCTGATTGGTATTATGTGGGCCTGGGAGGTCTCTAGTGGTCCAGTGTCCTGAACTCGGCTCTCAGCTCAGAAGCTCAGGCCTCCCACCCAGCCGGAGCATCATGATCCTGTCAGCCACTTGGTTCAGAAGAAAAGGGAGAATAAAAAGGAAGAAAGAAAAAATAAAATAAAGTAAAGTAAAATAAAATAAAAAATAAAAAGAAATATTATTAATATAAAAAAATAAAAAAGTAATTAAATAAAAGAAGAGAGCAACCAAACCAATAAACAAATCCACCATTGATAATAAGCACTAAAAACTATACTAAAATAAACATAAAAGTCAGTAACTAGTTAGTCACATACAGCAAACCCCAAGTCTACAGTTCCTCCCAAAGTCCACCACCTCAATTTTGTGATGATACGTTGTCCATTCAGGTAGTCCGCAGACGCCGGGTACATCAAGTTGATTGTGGAGATTTAATCCACTGCTCCTGAGGCTGCACAGAGAAATTTCTCTTTCTCTTCTTTGTTCGCATGGTTCCCACGGTTCAGCTTTGGATTTGGCCCCACTTCTGCGTGCAGGTCGCCTGAGGGCGTCTCTTCTGTGCCCAGACAGGAGGGGGTTAAAGGAACGGCTGTTTAGGGGTCTCTGGCTCACTCAGCCCAAGGGGAGGGTGGGGTACAGAATGCAGGGCAAGCCTGCAGTGGCAGAGGCTGGCATGATGCTGCAACAGTCTGAGGCATGTCGTGTGTTCTCCCGCGGAAGTTGTCCCTGGATCACAGGACCCTGGCAGTGGCGGGCTTCACAGGCTCCCGGGAGGGAAGGTGTGGATACTGACCTTTGCTTGCACACAGGCTTCTTGGTGGCTGCAGTAACAGCCTTAGTGTTTCATTCCTGTCTCTGATGTCTGCGCTGATAGTGGCATCTTGCACCTATCTCTGAAGTTCGTTTATGCATTGTTCTGAATCTCCTCTCCTCTTGCACCCCGAAACAATGGTCTCTTGCCTCTTAGGCAGGTCCAGAGTTTTTCCCAGACTCCCTCCTGGCTAACTGTGGTGCACAAGCCCCCTTTAGGCTGTGTTCATGCAGCCAACCCCAGTCCTCTCCCTGGGATCTGACCTCTGAATCCCGAGCCTCAGCTCCCAGCCCCCACCCGCCATGGCAGGGGAGCAGACAAACCTCTCAGGCTGGCGAGTGCTGGTCAGCACTGATCATTTGTGTGGGATTCTCTCTGCTTTGCCCTCTGCACCCCTGTTTTTGCACTTTCCTCTGTGGCTCTAAAGCTTCCCCCCCACCAGCCCCCGTCTCCGCCAGTGAAGGGGCTTCCTACTGTGTGGAAACTTTTCCTCCTTGACAGCTCCCTCCCAGAGGTCCAGGTCCCATCCCTATTCTTTTGTCTTTTTTTTTTCTTTTTTCTTTTGCCCTACCCAGGTACGTGGGGAATTTCTTGCCTTTTGGGAAGTCTGAGTTATTCTGCCAGCATTCAGAAGGTGTTCTGTAGGAGTTGTTCCACAAGTAGATGTATTTTTTATGTATTTGTGGGGAGGAAGGTGATCTCCACTTCTTACTCCTCCACCGTCTTGAAGGTCTCCCTAACTTGCTTTTTCAAATTTAAATACACATTGTGAAAACTTTTTAATGGATTTAAGTTTTATTTAATAGCATTATTTTTAATGGCCACATTAATACGTTCGCTTCATAAATTTAGGGAAGGTGGGAGGGAGGGAGATGCAAGAGGGAAGGGCTGTGGGAACAGATGTATATGTATGACTGATTCACTTTGTTATAAAGCAGAAACTAATAAAAAAAAATTAAAAGGGTAAATTCATATTATGTGTTTTTCACCACAATAAAAAATTCTGTGTCCAAAATATATATATATATATATATATTTTGAACATCTACTCTGTGTCAGGTGATGAGGATAAGGCAGTGAATGGGAGAATAAAACTTCTCATCTGTGTGAAGCTTACATGGTATTTCTTTATACAGATGTATTATAACTGTCTTAATCAATCATCACTTTTTTGGTCTATTAGTTTCTTCTTTTTTGTTATTATAAATTATAAATCATGTTTAATTGGACATCCTTTTATTATAGCTTTATGCAGGTCATGATTGTGTCATCAAGCTAAGTTCTTCAAAATGAAATTATTAATTGATGGTAATTATTAATTGCCAATTTCTGTCTAGAAGAGCTAGGTGTTCCCAAACACCACTGGTTGTTATCACTTAAAATTATTTTTCTATTTCTTTCTTAATTAAAGCAAGCACTCTTTCTTTCTTGGCTTCCTATCAGATGAAGGACTGTTTATATCCTATATATCCCATATATCTCCTGTATTTTTAGTTACACATCTCCACAAGATAGTAGCAAACCCAGCCATAACCTTAGTTGAAAGAGCAAACTGCCAAAAAAGTATTTTGTATCAATGGCTTTAAACTGATAGCATTTGTTTCTGTATCACTAGAAACTGGCACAAGGCCTGGTATACAGTAGGCATTCAGTAAGTGTTGAATTTAGTTTTTAACCTGCATTCTTATTATTAAATATTGGTTCTGCTTTAAATGAAAGAAACTCGCAGTGTTTAGTCTCATTCTTTTGTTTCTTTACTTAGGAATGATTTATGAATAGAGTTTGATACTACAGTTCATTACCATGGTAACAGTCATAATCTCACAAACACCAGTCTTTTAAAATGACACTTAATAACTGACAAAAGGGCTGAAAAAGCTTTTCATTTGTATAGTATCATTAGCAGTGATAGAAAAAGAAACAATGTAGATATTCACATAAAAATATGCAATTTTGACTACTTTTTGAGCCATGGGAGATCTTTTTTTTTTTTTTTTTTTTTTTTTTTTTGCGGTACGCAGCCCTCTCACTGTTGTGGCCTCTCCCGTTGCGGAGCTCCAGACGCACAGGCTCAGCAGCCATGGCTCACTGGCCCAGCCGCTCCGCGGCATGTGGGATCTTCCCGGAACAGGGCACGAACCCGTGTCCCCTGCATCGGCAGGTGGACTCTCAACCACTGCACCACCAGGGAAGCCCCATGGGAGATTTTTTGAATCACTGGATTGCGGATATATTTGACTTATCTACAATTGATAAAACATTGTATAATAAAAATGGCACAGGATTTATAGGATTTAGAATCGTGAGAACTGAATTTTAGGTTCCTCTCTGCAGTGAATTAATGCCATCATTTAATATTTCTGAGTTTTAGTTTTCTCATTTATAAAATATGGACATTTTTCTCCTTATTACAGCATAGGGTTGTATTGGGATTACCTAATGAACTCATTGATGTGAATGCATACTTTAGAGTATGATACAAATTGTAAGATATTACTGTCCTTCTTATGGAAGCTGATTTACTGTAATTTTGCATGACCTAAGTATGATGGAGATTGGATCCTTGGTTTGCAAATATATGTCACTCTACCTTGAAATGCAGTTTTTAATAAATGTTTTAAAATTGATTGTGGTGATCATTGTGCAACTCTGTGAATATAATAAAAATCACTCAGTTGTACCCTTTAAATGGAGAACTGAATGGTATATTAGTTAATTCTCAATAAAGCTGTGTTTTTTTTTTAAAAGCCCATCAGTATACCTGCCACTGAAGAATTTTAGCTGGACATCTTTTCATGTGGAGCTCAACTATCTGGTCATAATAAAGGGTTTCCATTCTTAACCTTCCCTTTTGCTGTCTTTCAAAAAATAAAACCTCTGACTTGATAAAACAGAAGGATTCTGCTTCCTTTAGCCCCCAAGAAGGCAATCCAATGTACTAGTTAAAAGCAAGGGTGTTGGAGCCTGGGTTCAAACCCTAGCTTTGTCACTTAAAGCTGTGTAATGATGATGTTCTGGTTACTCTCTCTGTAGTGAGGATAATAGGAGTAACTCTTCCATAGGGATGTGGTGTGCATTAAATGAGTTAATATAGTACAGTCCTTAGAGCACTGTCTGCCAAATAATGGGTATCATTTAAGAGCAGCTCTTACTATGATGATCTTAATCTAAACGGTGGCCCTACTTGTCGTATCCTCAAACTCATTAAGACGTTCTGGTAAATAAAGAGCTCTCCCTTGAGGACTCCATCATTTAGTAGTAGAAAACATGGATAGACAATTTGAAATGAAAAGATTTCCTTTTATGTTTGCTCTGGTTTCCTTTTCCTTTCATGATTCCTCTTATGTTTGCTCAGATTTTCTTTTATGTTTACTTAGATTTTTATTCAAGGATATCTTTCTCTGATCCAATGTTTCCTATAGAAGGAAGAAACAGCTATAGTCCTTTAGTTGTTTACTTTTGTGTATGTGTGATGGGAGAATGTTTGTATGTGTTAAATAACCATGTTTTCCTTTTTGATACATAATACATATTATATGTATAAAATCTCCAGTGTAGACTTTGTGTGTATCCCAATGAATGTGCCTGGCACACAGTGGTGTTCAATAAGTCCTTGAAAAACTAAGTGGATGAATGGTCTCAGATAATATGAAATTATCTTCAGTTTCACTGAGGTCATGCCCTGGTGCTTAGCAGCAAACTGGCTGTGATGTTATCACCATCACCTTGTGTTTATATATTGCATTTTTCTTTCCAAAGCACGTTTATATCTTATTTTGACAATAACATAATACACGTAAATACGTATTTTGTGATTCCAATTATACATATTATAATTGAATATGCTTTTGTAATGCATCTTGCTTAGAAACATTTCCACATGTTGTGTATTAACTCATTTCATCCTCAGAACAATTTTATGAGATAGATTGGACAGGTAACACAGACTTTCTTTTCAAAGGAGAAAAAAATTACTGCACAACTTTAAGGAACTTAATAAAAGAATTAGACAAATTGTGGAATTAAGACAAGAATGGAGACTTAATGCTTCACTTTGACTTGGGTTACATACTCATTCTGGTACCAACCTCCATGGCCTAAAGGAGATAATGTTTTAATTGTTCAGACCTGGCACTTAGGCTCTCTGTGGAACTTTTGAACTACATAGACTAAGAGAGAAGGAGGGAGAATTCTTCAAATGAAAATGTGGTTCTGTTTTCAGAAGAGGGATGGGAGGCTGGGTTAGCAAAAACAATAGCTGAATGTTGTGACATCTATCCAGATTTTTACCACAGTTGCCTGTGATTTAGCTTTCTATATTTCTATAAACACTTGTTAGTGAAAAGGTCAGTTCCAAGTCGTTTTATCACCCATTCCTTTCCTCTAACGTCCCTGATGGACCATATCCTGACTATAAAAAACATTCTCATAGATTTGGCGCAGTTGTGCTTGCTGAAACCTTTTTTAAAAAAATTGAAGTAAAGTTGATTTACAGTGTTTTAAGAATGAAATAATGCCATTTGCAGCAACATGGACATTGATAGAACTAGAGATTGTTATACTAAGTGAAGTAAGCCAGAAAGAGAAAGACAAATACCATATGATATCAGTTATATGTGGAATCTAAAATGTGAAGGTTTTTTTAACTTAAAAAAATTTATTTTAATATCTTCAGCAAATTTAAATTTTGCAACCAGTAAATTTGTTCTTTTTCATTTAACAAACAAAATAACGTGTGAGAGCAAGTGGGTAATTTTTTTAAATGGTAAATAGAGTAGAAGTACAATGGCTGGGATCTTTGAGACATAAAGAGAATTCCAAGTCTGTTTAAGAGAGCTAAAAATTCTCAAATAGTACATGTTATACTGGATTGAATGAGCAAAAAAAAAAAAAAAAAAAGCAGAAATACTTCACTACGTAAGATCATAAAACTCACATATATGTTTAAAAATCATTAGGACTGGCTGCCTGGGCAGGCTCCCACCTGGGTGGGCTTGTGTGCCGCAACCACCAGCTTGACTGGCTCTTGCAACCCAGCTGCTGCCTCTGCACACTCTCATGCCAACTGCTGCCTCACGGGCCCCAGGAGCAGATGCCCACAAGTTGCCCACTTGCAGAGACAGAGATGAAACCACAGCTGAGCCCCAGCGGTTGAGTGACTTAGGAAGCAGGGCCGAAATCTCTCCCCACACCTGCATGAGCCACAGATTTATACCTCCACTGCCGACTTTGTAAATACAGCACCCACAGGGCATTCGAACAGCCAACGGATGCTCCTGCAGCTGAGACAGGTTGGCCTTAGCAGCTGGGGGCTTTGTGGGTGTGTGCATGTGGGGGTCAGGCCAGGATCTGAGCTACCTCCATAGCTCTCACAGAAGGTCCAGATGCATGACCACTGTGGTCCTGGGACCTGACTTCAGTGGATCTGCACTGGTGGCCTTGTGAAAACAATGCCTGAGGGACACCAGGGTTAATTGTCAGCATTCCCACAATTGAGGTGGGGCTGAGGGCAGTGCCAACAGCAGTGTACTTTGTGAGCCAACACAAAGGGTGAAAGGTGATACAATAGAGCACACTCACCAGTGAATGGCTCTGGCAGAGGAATATTTAGTGGCTCTTCTCCCAGTGGGACTGTTCCATTTCCACCTACCTCACATTGCAGCTCAGAAATGGATCTGGGGGCTTCTACTCCAAAAACTAGGGAGCAGACCCTGCCCCTAATAGGGCAGGGACAACCACAGAGCAAAGAGGAGGCCCTGCTCAATATCCAGTGCAGACCCTGGTCACCACAACACCAGTCACACCCCCTATCAAGGGGATAATGGCAAGCATATACTGAGGAAAGAGATGGCAGGCATCCATACTAAAAACAGCCCTTGCACCAAAAATACTAAATCCATTCAGGCTACACAGGGACAGACGCTCCCACATAAAAATAGCCCTCCAAGACCACAGTAGATAATTGTTTCTCCTAAACTCATAGAGTGAGAGAAATAAAGGTAAAATGAAGAAGCAGAGGAACCACTTCCAATGAAAAGATCAAGAGAATTCCCCTGAAAAAACAAACAATGAAACAGACTTCTTCAGTATAATAGACACTGAGTTCAAAAAAGGAGACAATGAAAATACAGAAGGAATTATGAAAGGCTATCGACAGAAGTGCAGATTACTGTAAAAAGGAACCAGAAACTATAAGGAAGAACAAAGAAAAAGTAGAAAATTCATTTGCAGAGATGAAAGCTGAACTAAGAGCAATGAATAGCAGAATGAATAATTCAGAAGAACGAATAAGTGATCAGGAACATAGAATAATGGAAATCACCCAATTAGAACAGCAGACAGAAACCCAAATGAGAAAAAAAAAGGAAAAAAAAAACAATATAAGAGATCAATGAGGTAATATAAAGCATGCCAATCTATGCATAATAGTGTTCCCAGAAGGAAAAGGAGATTGAAAATATATTCTGAAAAATTATGACTGAAAACTTCCCAAACCTAAAGAAGGAAACAGATATTCATTTACAGGAAGCATAGAGGGTCCCAAATAAGACAAATAAAAACAGACCTACACCAAGACATATTATAATGTAAATGGCAAACGTTAAAGATAAATAGAGGATTCTAAAGGCAGCAAGAGAAAAATAAAGCGTTAGTTACAAGGGAACCCCCATAAGGCTATCAGCTGATTTCTCTACAGAACGTTGCAGGCCAGAAGGGAGTGACAAGGTATATATTGATACAAAGTCCTGAAAGGGAAAAATCTGCAACCTAGGATACTCTACTCAGCAAGATTAACATTTAGGAAAGAAGGAGAGATAAAGAATTATCAGACAAGCAGAAATGAAAAGAATACAGCAATACTAAACCTATAAAAAAGGAAATATTGAAAAGTTTTCTCTAAATAGAAAAGAAGTAAAAATCTATAGGACAGAGAAAATCACAATTGAAAAGTAGATCACTTAAATAAGCCAGTATGCAGATTAAAAACAATTTTTTTTTGTGTGTGTGACAGCATTGATAACCACAATGAACAGCAAAAGGATGAACATGAAGATATAAACGAGGGTATCAAAATCATAAAATGTGGGGGAGAAGAGTAAGAAAATGTAATTTTTTTTCTAGAATGTGTTTGAGCCTATATGACTACCAGTCTAAATCAAGTATTTATAGAAAGGGTTTAACATACTTGAAAAACAGGGCAACCACAAATCAGAAACATACATTAGATTAAAAAAACCAAAAAGATGAGAATATAAACATAATACAAAAGAAAATCATCAAACCACAAAAGGAAAAACAACAAAAAAGAAACGGAGAAAGAAGAAATATAAAATCCAGAGGAAAACAAGGTTTAAAATGGCAATAAATACATATCTATCAATAATTACCTTAAATGTCAATGGACCAAATGCTCCCATCAAAAGACACAGAGTAGCATTGGATAAAAAAACAAGAGCTTACAATATGCTGCCTACAGGAGACTGACTTTAGGGCAAAGGACACACATAGATTGAAAGTGAGGAGATGAAAAGAGATATTTCGTGCAATGGAAATGACAAGAAAGCAGGGATAGCAACACTCATATCAGACAAAATAGACTTTAAAACAAAGGCCATAAAGAAAGATAAAGAAGGACACTATATAATGATAAAAGTATCAATACAAGAAGAGGATTTTACACTCATCAACATATATGCCTCTAATATAGGAGCACCCAAATACATAAAATAAATACTAACAGACATAAAGGGAGAAATTTACAGGAATACAATAATAGTAGGAGACTTTATCACCCCACTAACATCAGTGGACAGATCTTCTAGACAGAGGATCAATAGTGAAACAGAGATCCTAAATGATACAATAGAACAGTTACACTTAATTGATACTTTCAGGACATCACATCCAGAAAAAACAGAATACACATTCTTTTCAAGTGTACATGGAACATTCTCTAGAATTGACCACATACTACAGCACAAAACAAACCTCAACAAATTTAAGAGTATAGAAATTATCTCAAGCATCTTTTCTGACCACAACAGCATGAAACTAGAAATCAACCACAGAAAAAGAAATGAGAAAAAAAATGATTACATGGAGACTAAACAATATGCTACTAAAAAAAAGTGGGTCAACAATGAAATTAAAAAATACCTTGAGGCAAATGCCAATGAAAACACAACCATATAAAATCTATGAGATGCAGCAAAAGCAGTTCTTAGAGGGAAGTTCATAGCGATACAGGCCTTCTTTAAGAAACAAGAAAAACCTCAAATAAACAACCTAACCCACCACCTAAAAGAATTAGAGAAAAACAAACAAAACCCAAAGTCAGCAGAAAAAAGGAGATAATAAAGATCAGAGAGGAAATAAATAAAATAGAAATTAAAAATCATAGAAAAAAATCAGTAAAACCAAGAGCTGGTTCTTTGAAATGGTAAACAAAACTGACAAACCTTTGGCCAGGCTCACCTAGAAGAAAAGAGAGAAGACCCAAATAAACAAAATAAGAAATAAAAGAGGAGAAATCACAACTGATACTGCAGAAATACAAAAAACCATAAAAGAATGCTATGAACATTTATATGCCAACAAATTCGACAACCTAGAAGAAATGGACAACTTTCTAGAAACATACAGCCCACCAAAACTGAATCAAGAAGAAATACATAACTTTAACAGACTGATCACTAGAAATGAAACCTGTAATTTTAAAAAATCCCTATAAACAAAAGTCCATGACCAGATGGCTTCACAGGTGAATTCTACCCAACATACAAAGAAGAACTTATACTGATCCTTCTCAAACTCTTCCAAAAGATTGAAGAAGAAGGAAACTCCCAAAGACATTCTATGAAGCCACCATCACCCTTATAACAAAACTAGATAAACACTACCAGAAAAGAAAATTATAGGCCAATATATTTGATGACTATGGATGCAAAAATTCTTAACAAAATATTAGCAAATAACAACACATAAAAAAGATCATACACCACGACCAAGTTGGATTCATCCTAGGGTCACAAGGATGGTTCAACATATGCAAATCAATCAATGTGATACACCACATCCACAAAAGGAAAGACAAAAACCACATGATCATCTCAATAGATGGAGAAAAAGCATTCAATAAAATTCAACATACATTCATGATAAAAACCCTTATGAAAGTGGGTATAGAGGGAATATATCTCAACATAATAAAAGCTATTTATGACAAACCCACAGCCAATATCATAGTCAATGGTGAAAAGCCAAAAGCCTTCCCACTAAAATCTGGTACAAGACAAGGATGCCCACTCTCACCATTTCTCTTCAACACAGTATTGGAAGTGATAGCCACAGCAATCAGACAAGAAAAAAGAAATAAAATGTATTCAAATTGGTAGGGAAGAGGTAAAATTGTCATTATATGCAGATGGTATGACACTATATAGAGAAAACCCTAAAGACTCCACACAAAAACTAGTAGAACTGATAAATGAATTCAGCAAGATAGCAGGATAGAAGATTAACATACAGAACGTGGTTGCATTTCTTTACACTAACAATGAAATATCAGAAAGGAATGTAAACAAGCAATCCCTTTTAAAACCACGTCAAAAAAAAAAAAAAAAAAAAACCAACTTAGGAATAAACCTCACCAAGGAGGTGAAAGACATATCCTGAGAACTACAAAACATTAATAAAGGAAATTAAAGATGATTCAAAGAAATGGAAAGATATCCCATACTCTTGGATGGGAAGAATTAATATTGTTAAAATGGCCATATTACCCAAAGCAATCTACAAATTTAATGTGATCCCTATCAAATTACCCATGACATTTTTTTAAACATCTTTATTGGAGTATAATTGCTTTACAATGGTGTGTTAGTTTCTGCTTTATAACAAAGTGAATCAGTTATACATATACATATGTTCCCGTATCTCTTCCCCCATGACATTTTTCACAGAACTGGAACAAATAATCCTAAAATTTATATGGAACCATAAAAGACCCAGAATTGCCAAAGCAATCCTGAGGAAAAAGAACAAAGCAGGAAGCAAAACCCTGCCAGATTTCAGACAATATTAAAAGCTACAGTAATCCAAACAGCGTGGTATTGGCACAAAAACAGACATACTGATCAATGGAACAGAATAGAGGGCCCAGAAATAAACCCACACACAATTAATCTTTGACAAAAGAAACAAGAATACACAATGGGGAAAAGACAGTCTCTTCAGCAAGTGGCGATGGGGAAACTGGACAGCTGCATGTAAATCAATGAAATTAGAACACTCCCTCACACCATGCACAGAAATAAACTCAAAATGGCTTGAGGACTTAAATATAAGGCAGGATACCATAAAACTCCTAGAAGAGAGCATAGGCAAAATATTACCTGACATAAATCGTACCAATGTTTTCTTAGGTCAGTTTCACAAGGTAATAGAAATAAAAGCAAAAATAAACAGTGGGGCCTAATCAAACTTATAAGCTTTTGCACAACAAAGGAAACTGTAAACAAAACGAAAAGACAACCTATGGACTGGGAGAAAATATTTGCAAATGATGCAACTGATAAGGGCTTAATTTCCAAAATATACAAAAAGCTCATACAATTCAGTAACAAAAAAACAACCCAATCAAAAAATGGGCAGAAGACCTAAATAGACATTTCTCCAAAGAAGACATACAGATGGCCAATAGGCACATAAAAAGATGCTCATCATTGCTAATTATTAGAGAAATGCAAATCAAAACTACAGTGAGGTATCACTTCACACAAGTCAGAATGGCCATTATTAAAAAGGTAGACTTTTTGGACTTCGCTGGTGGCTTAGTGGTTAAGAATCCACCTGCCAATGCAGGGGACATGGGTTCGAGCCCTGGTCTGGGAAGGTCCCACATGCCACGGAGCAACTAAGTCCATTCTCCACAACTACTGAGCCTGCGCTCTAGAGGCCATGAAACACAACTACTGAAGGCTGCGTGCCTAGAGCCAGTGCTCTGTAACAAGAGAAACCACCACAATGAGAAGGTCATGCACCACAATGAATAGGACCTGCTCACCACAACTGAAGCCTGTGCACAGCAATGAAAACCCAATGCAGTCATAAATAAATAAATAAATAAATAAATTAAAAGAAAGATAGACTTTTTAATAAATAAGTAATAATAAATGCTGGAGAGGGTGTGGAGAAAAGGGAACCCTCTTACACTGTTGGTGGGAATGTAAAATGGTGCAGCTGCTATGGAAGACAATATGGAGTTTCCTCAAAAAAATAAAAATAGAGTTGCTATATGATCCAGTAATCCCACTTTTGGGCATATACCCAGACAAAACTGTAATTTGAAAAGATACATGCATCCATATGTTCATAGCAGCACTATTACAATAGCCAAGACATGGAAACAACCTAAATGTCCACTGACAAATGCATGGATAAAGATGTGGTATATGTACACAATGGATTACTCAGCCATTAAAAAGAAATAATGCCAGCACTTCCCTGGTGGTCCAGTGGCTAAGACTGCGTGCTCCCAATGCAGGGAAACAGGATTTGATCCCTAGTCAGGGAACTATATCCCACATGAATGCCGCAATTAACAGTTCACATGCTGCAACTAAAAAGCCTGCATGCCACAACTAAAAAGCCCACATGCGCCAGCGAAGATCCTGCATGCTGCAACTAAGACCCAGCACAGCTTATATAAATAAATAAATAAATATTTAAAAAAAGAAATAATACCATTTACAGCAACATGGATGGACCTAGAGATTATTATACTAAGTAAAGTCAGACAGAGAAAGACAAATACTGTATGATATTATTTATATGTGGAGTCTAAAATATGACACAACTGAACATATCTACGAAACAGAAAGAGACTCATAGACATAGAGAGCAGACTTGTGGTTGCCAAATGAAAGGGGGCATGGTGGAGGGAAAGATTGGAAGTTTGTGATTAACAGATGCAATCTATTATATATAGGATGGATAAACAACGAGGTCCTACTGTATAGCACAGGGAATTATATTCAATATCCTGTGATAAAGCATAATGGAAAAGAATATGAAAAAGAACATATAACTGAATCACTTTGCTGTACAGCAGAAATTAACAAAACATTGTAAATCAACTATACTTCACTAAAATTTTTAAAAATTCATTAGGACTGGAAAAGATTATTTCCTTTTGGAAAATTGGTCACATATAGATTCAAAGCTCCATCTGAATCTCTGAAATGTAGGCTGGCTTTTTACTACTTCAAATAAGAAGAAATTAGAATAGAGCAGAAATAACCATAAGCAGCCAAAAACCTTGATTGCAGTTCAATTTCTCCCTCTTGGCAAAACCACAGAAGTTTTCTGGGCTTCGAATGGATGGGGTTGGGTAGAGTCGGCTCTCCTTGAACTCTGCAATTCTAAGTAGTGCTTTTGAATTTACACTTGGAAAGGATGTTAAAGACCATGTATTTTATCCTCTTCATCTTACAAATGTGGAAATTGAGGCACAGAGGCATTAATTGACTTATCTAAGTGAGTATGTAGCTGGTTATTTAAAAAACTGGCTAGCAAATTGCCAAAAACAATTGATGAAGACTTGATACAAAGGGGAAGAATAAAATGCTTCTCTCTCACCTCTTCTGCCCCAAACGTTCAACCATTTATGCCTCACCACTTGTAGAGAAAAGGGGTCATGTAAAAAGGAAGAGGAGGGCAACCTAAGGAGAAAAGACACAGCACGAGAATGTGAGGCATGCTGGAAAGGGCTCATCCCCTGATGTGATAAAACAATGAAGCTCTTTCCAAGGAATTAGAATAGTCTTACCTTGTGCCCCTTGGTCAAGATTCAAGCTGTAAGCTTTATTTGCCTCATAAGTATACTTTCTGATGGTGCAGGATAGATAGCTCTTAGGAGATACTTTGAGCTGTATTCTCATATAATGCTTCCTTATCTTGGAAGCCTATTGGAGTGAAAAACTATAAATATATTTCCAAAACATTTTCAGATTTTTGAAGCTGTTTGAAATGAAGATTTACACTTTTATTTTCTCAACAAGTTACTGAATCACTGAGCTAATGTTCTCTAACCACTGGAGAAGAAATCTCTCCTCTTGTTTTCAGCCCTCCATCTGAACTTTTTATTGAGTATTGGCTACTTTTCAGAGAATAGTTCTCTCAACTGTTGGAGAATTTTGCTTTAGGATATTTTTATTATTGCATCTTAATCACACAATCATTCCAGCTCCAGAGAAATTGATCAAATATTCTTTCTGTGCTGTCATCTCTTCCTCACCAATAGGGAACACCTGAGGATTTGAACCAAACCTTTTAATCCACTTCTGTTCCAAAAAGTCATTGGCCAAGTTGTATCTAGTTTTAACCCCTTTGGATTCCACATTCAAAAAAAACAACGTATAAAATATACATATATAAATAGGACCCTCTATTTCCTATCAGTAAATTCTCAACCCCTTAGCTTGGAACTGAGGACCCTCTGTGATCTAACATTTCCTGGTGAAGTCCTGCTTCTCTACTTTTCCATGCTTATCAAGTGCTGTCATGTAACGAGTGTTCCAAATGTTTGGCACTTTTTGTATTTCTGCAGTTCAGTGTCTTTTACCTTGGCCTGAAGCACTGCCCTGAGTTTTCATGAAATTGAGTCATGAAATCACAGTTCAACTGGTACTCTTCTATCATCTCTCCACTGAGAAGTACTGGCATCTGTACTTAATGTCATAAACAATTTCTAAGTCGGAAACTCTGCATGATAATGCTAATCCAGAGTTTATTTCCCATTACGTTAAAGGAGAAAAATTGTAATGTGTTTTATATCACACTGAAATCCCCCAATCAATTTTCTAAAATGTTGCTATAATATAAATGCCTATGTATAAGCAAAAAACTATATTAATATTTGAAACACTTAAGCCAAATAGTAGTTACTTTATATGAAATAACACGTGTAATATACTGTGATCCAAACACTTTTACAATATGGAAGGGCAAATAACACACAGAAATAAATAAATTTATTATAAAAGTACAGACAAAAGTTACACAGAAAATCAGTCAACTTCCTGTGTGAGTTGATATTTACCAAGTGATGTATAAATATAGCGTTTAAAGAAAGTTGAGAAGGAAACAAAGAAGAAGGATTGTAATAGCCATTGTTCAGCACCAGTTGTACAAAGTGATAGTGCTGACAATTTGGGTAGTGATGGAGAAATTTCAGATAAGCCATCAATGTCAGAGAAATTAACCGAATCCCACTTATATTGGTTTTGCTGAAGAAACACAAATCAATGCTTTGGTAAATCTTCATAAGAGGTTGGTCAAGGCTTTAAGGTTAAACATTTGCAAAATGGAGCTTTGCTTACACTCCTAAAGTTCATGTTGATAAAGTTTCTTTTCTATTTGTTTGTTTGTTTGTTTTGTTTGTAGCTTGTTATGGGTTGAATTGTTTCCCTTGCAATTCATATGTTGAAATCTAAACCCTCAGTACCTCAGAATGTGACATTATTTGGAGAAAGGTCTTTACAGAGGTAATCAAGTTAAAGTGAGGTCATTTGGGTGGGTCCTAATCCAATACGACTGGTGTCCTTATAAAAAGGAGGAATTTGGACATGCATAAAGAGATATGCATAAAGGCAAAATGATGTGGTGAGACACAGGAGAAAGATGGCCATCTACAAACCAAGGAGAGAGGCCCCTTCCTCACAGTCCTTAGAAGGAAAAAACCCCGCCAATAATCTTAATTTTGGACTTCTAGCCTCCATAAATGTAAGACAGTAAGTTTCTGTTGCTTAAGCCACCGAGTTTGTGTTACATTTTTACAGCAGCCCTAGCAAACAAATACAGTGCTCTAAGAGACTGAAAGCTAGTTTAAAACAAAAAACTTCTTATCATCTTGTCATATCAAATATGACACTGTTGTGTCTCTCAGGCACTATATGTAGATGTGATTCTGAGGCCCTAGTTATTGTATTTGAATGTAACTTGAGATTTTTTTTCTGCACATCCTTTTGTTAAAAATGTCATTTGGAGTTTTGAGGATGTAAATATGAATGAATAGAAAATACAAATATTTTCTGGAATAGAGATTGGTAAACTTTTTCCCTAAAGGGTAAGATAATAATATCTTAGGCTCTGTGGCCGTAAGGTCTCCATTGCAACTACTCAGTTCTGCCACTGTAGCATGAAAGCAGCCATAGATAATACATAAATCAATGAGCCTGGCTGTGTTCCAATAAAACTTTGTTTATAGACTCTGAAAGTTGAATTTCATATAATTTTCATGCATTCTTATGATTTTTCCCCTATTCATTTAAAAATATAAAAATAATTAATTTTTAACTTGTGAATTATACAAAAACAGATGGCAGGCTGAATTTTGCTTGTGGGCTATAGTTTGAATATGTTTCCTATAAAAACCATCTGTGAAGTTTGGTGGTAAATTTTATGTGTCAACTTGGCTAGGCCTTGGTACCCTGATATTTGGTCAAACATTATTCTAGCTGTTTCTGTGAAGATATTTTTTAGATGAGATTAGGTTTTAAATCAGTAGACTTTTAGTGAAGCAGATTGTTCTCCATTCTGTGATTGGGCCTCATCCAATCAGTTGAAGGCCTGAAACAAAAAAAATACTGAGCCTCACCCACCCCTCCCCAAGAAAAGAAATTCTGTCAGCAGGCTGCCTCAGACTTGAACTCTAACTGTCTCTTGGGTCTCTGGCCTGCTAGCCTACCCTAAAGATTTTGGACTTGCCAACCTACACAGTCATGTGAGCCAATTCCATAACATAAATCTTTCTTTCTCTTGATATATATACATATATATGTATACACACACACACACACACACACACACACACACATATCCTATTGGTTTTGTTTCTCTGGAGAGCCTTTACTAATACATTTAGTCACTAAAAACAATAAAACAGGTATTCTATCAGGAAAATATTTATTAGAGAGATGGTTTGAGGGGTAAGTCCTTCCTCCGAATTTTTATAGCTTGGACCTATTTTATGACACGAATTTCCTAGAGGAGTGTTTCATTACACTTTACACAAATCATTTACTTTACACAAATTAATGGGCATAGTTTAGCAACAGTTTCACAGTAAAAATTCAACAGAAGATCACTGTAAAAGGATCTTTTGCTTGTTTGTTCTTTATTATATTTCATATATTAATGTTATATTGTGCATTTAAAAACACTGCAATTAAACTATGTATGCTGTACCTTTTGGATAATTTAAGAGCTTTTCAAGATATATTTTGACTACATTTTTATTTGCACAATCTAGGAATTGACTTTAAATTCTAAGCATCATGTGAGTTGTAAAGAGCTGCAACTGACTTACGTTAAAATTATTTTTAAACTATTATCCACTCCCTAAGATTATAAATTTGCAAACTCCTCAGGAGCGGAAATCTATATTATTCTTTCTATTCATCATATTAAACATTCAATAACTATTTACTAACTGAATATAATCCATGGATAAGTGTTATATCTGAGAGGAAATTTTTATATTGTAAATATGCCTACATTGAATCCCCAATCACTTCTTTATCTACTTAGATTTCACAGGTGGGCAATACAAATAATTTTAATGCAACATTCATTTTTACCTAGAGCTAATGAACATGATTCTTAGGTAGTCTAACTCATTAGGCATTAATAGTCTTACTTATAATATATTGGATTGGCCAAAAAGTTTGTTCGGGTTTTTCCATAACATCTTAAAGAAAAACCTGAATGAACGTTTTAGCCAGCCCAATATTTAAATGTTATTGTGAAATTATATAATATTGTATCTTTTCAAACTTAAATAGCAAATCCATTCCACGGGTTGAGAGGAATCAGTACATAGTAGACTTTCTTCTAGGTGGTCCATTTATTGGCATATACTTGTTCATAGTAGTCTCTTATGACACTTTGTGTTTCTGTGGTGTTGGTTGTAACTTCTTTTTCATTTCTGACTTTATTGATTTGAGCCCTCTTTCTTTTCTTCTTCATGGGTCTGGCTAAAGGTTTATCAATTTTGTTTATCTTTTCAAAGAACCAGCTTTTAGTTTCATTGATCGTTTCTATTGTTTGTTTGTTTGTTTTTTAGTCTCTATTTCATTTATTTCTGCTCTGATCTTTATGATTTTTTTCCTTCTACTTATTTTGGGTTTTCTATGTTCTTCTTTCTCCAGTTCCTTTAGGTGCAAGGTTATGTTGTTTGTTTAAGATTTTTTCTTATTTCCTGAGGTAAGTATGTATTGTTATAAACCTCTCTTAGAACTGCTTTTCCTGTGTCTGGTAGGTTTTGGATCATCATGTTTTTGTTTTCATTTGTCTGTATGTACTTTTTAATTTCCTCTTTAATTTCTTCAGTGATCCTTTGGTTGTTTAGTAGCATATTGTTTAGCCTCCACATGTTTGAGTTTTTTGCAGTTTTTTTCTTGTAGTTGATTTCTAGTCTCATAGCTTTGTGCTCGGAAAAGATGCTTAATATGATTCCAATTTTCTTGAATTTACTGAGGCATGTTATGTAACCTAACATGTGATCTATCCTGGAGAATGTTCCATGTGCACTTAAAAAGAATGTGTATTCTGCTTCTTTTGGCTAGAATGCTCTCTATGTATCAATTAAGTCCATTTGATCTAATGTGTTACTTAAGGCCTGTGTTTCCTTTATGATTTTGTTTCTGGATGATCTGTGCATTGATGTGAGTGGTGGTGTTAAACTCCCCTACTATTATTGTGTCACTGTTGATTTGGCCTTTTATGGCTGTTAATATCTGCCTTATATATTTAATTGGGTGCATATATATTTACAATTGTTGTATCTTCTTGGATTGATCCCTTGATCATTATGTAGTGTCCTTTTTTGTCTCTTGTAACAGTCTTTATTTTAAAGTCTACTTTGTCTGATGTAAGTATTGCTACTCCAGCTTTCTTTTCTTTGTTTTAAAATTTATTTATTTATTTTTAGTTTTGGCTTTGTTGGGTCTTTGTTGCTGTGTGCGGGCTTTCTCTAGTTGCAGTGAGTGGGGGCTACTCTTCGTTATGGCGCACAGACTTCTCATTGTGGTGGCTACTCTTCTTGCGGAGCATGGGCTCTAGGCATGTGGGCTTCAGTAGTTGTGGCACATGGGCTCAATAGTTGTGGCTCCTGGGATTTAGAGCACAGGCTCAGTAGCTATGGTGCACAGGCTTAGTTGCTCTGCGGCATGTAGGATCTTCCCGGACCAGGGCTCAAACCCGTGTTCCCTGCATTGGCAGGTGGATTCTTAACCACTGTGCCACCAGTGAAGCCCCTCCAGTTTTCTTTTGGTTTACATTTGCATGGCATATCTTTTTCCATCCCCTCACTTTCAGTCTGTATATAACTCCTGATCTGAAGTGAGTCTCTTATAGGCAGCATATATACAAGTCTTGTTTCTGTATTCATTCGGCCACTCTGTGTTTTTGGTTGGAGCATTTAATCCATTTATATTTAAGGTAATTATCAATATGTATGTTCTTATTGCCATTTTGTCAATTGTTTTGGATTTGTTGAAATTAGAACACTCTCTAATACTATATACAAAAATAAACTCAAGATGGATTAAAGACCTAAATAAGACTAGATACTATAAAAATCCTAGCGGAAAACATAGGCAGAACACTCTTTGACATAAATCACAGCAATACTTTTTTGGATCCATTTTTTAAAGTAAAGGAAATAAAAGCAAAAGTAAACAAATGGGACCTAATTAAACTTAAAAGCTTTTGCACAGAAAAGGAAACCATAGACAAAATGAAAAGACAGCATACTGAATGGGAGAAAATATTTGCAAATGATATGACTGATAGGGGATTAATATCCAACGTATATAAACAGCTCATACAACTCAACGTCAAAAAAACAAACAACCCAATTAAAAAATGGGCAGAAGAACTGAATAGACATTTTTTTTCCAAAGAGGAAATGCAGATGGCCAGCAAGCACAAGAAAAGATGCTCAACATCATTAATCATCAGGGAAATGCAAGTCAAAACCTCAGTGAAATATCATCTCATACCTGTGAGAATGACTATCATCAAAAGAATACAAATAACACATGTTGGCAAGGATGTGGAGAAAAGAGAGCCCTCATACACCTCTGATGGGAATTTAAATTGATGCAGCCACTGTGGAAAACAGTATGGAGGTTTCACAAAAGACTAAAAATAGAGCTACATTATGACCCAGCAATTCTACTCTAAGGTATATATCCAAAAAAACCAAAAACACTAATTTAAAAAGACACATGCACCCCAATGTTCATAGCAGCATTATTTACAGTTGCCAAGATATGGAAGCAAGCTAAGTGTCCATCAACAGATGACTGGATAAAGAAGATGTGGTATATATATATGCAATGGAATACTACTCAGCCATAAAAAAGAGTGAAATTTGCCATTTGCAGCAAGGTGGATGGACTTGGAGGGCATTATGCTAAGTGAAATAAGTCAGACAGAGAAAGACAAATACTGTATGTTATCACTTATATGTGAAATCTAAAAAATACAACAAACTAGTGAATAAGACAAAAAAGAAGCAGACTCAGATATAGAGAACAAACTAGCGGTTACCAGTGGTGGTGGGGGTGAGGGACAATATAGGGGTGGAAGAGTGGGAGATAAAAATTATTGGGTGTAAGATAGGCTCAAGGATGTATTGTACAACATGGGGAATAGAGCCAATATTTTGTAATAACTGTAAATGGAGTGTAACCTTTAAAAACTGTACAAAAAATTAAAAAATTTTTAAAAAATTAAATCAAATTAAAAACCAAAGTAAACTAATCTCAAATATTTCTAGAATTGGGTGGCGATAAGGGCTGCTCTCTGGTTAGTATTCACATATGAAACAAGATCCACTCAAGCCAGTTTCCTGTTTCTAGTCATTTGCCTGTATTTGGTACCGTAAGAAACTTAACAATTTGGAGTAGCCATTGAGAAGGGGAAGAACAGCCAGAGGAAAGGAAAATAATGAATAATGGACTTGAGAAGAATCACATGAAGATGACTTTAACTAGAAAACAATGAGACATTGTGGTGTTACTGCTAAATTATTGCTAAGAGATTTAGAATTCCAAGAAGCTGGAGTCTACTGGGTAATGTGTGAATAATAAGAAAGAAATTGGTCACATATTGGCTTAGGGATAATTTCAGTTAATGATGCAACAAAGTCAATAGGTCATGGGCATTCCATTATTTTACATTCAGCTGACCTCTTTTAATGAAGAGCTAAGTATTGACATAGGCCTAATCAAGGATGCATGACTGATCCTTTTTTAGAGTTTTTGGGACTAGGCATACCAGCTTGATTTCTTTTTGTTTTCCCTCCTCATCCCAGAATAGGCAAGTCTGTAACTAGAACTACTAGAAGTAAATTTGGGCAGACTGATTGAAAATCTTTTCAGAGAATTTGTTTTGATAATGCAGTGTGTTCAGGGCTGGATCCCTTTCCAGACCTCTGGGCCCCAGTTATTTGTCCTGATTTCTTCCATCCCTTTCATGATACTGACTGTGACCCCTAATACTCTGTGCCCTGGGACTTTGTACTTTGTGTCTATAAACGTATCTAACTAAGTGAGAGTCTCATAGGAGCCATGAACATGGTCCTGGTGATATTGCTTTGCTGGTGGGGGGGTAGTGTCTTTTTTTGTCCTACTGTCCAAAAGAGCCTTGGATTCCTAGCATGGATTTTATTATTCAACATTAGTATTGTTATATTTTTTTCTAAAAAAAATTGCCAGAGAATTTCTGCTCGAATTTCTAATGTGTGATACTCAGCATTTTTGCTTTTAGCACTACAAGTTTCTAAACATGTAGTAGTAACTATAGAACTAAGCTGATCTCTGTTCCTACACTGTCTCAGATTGATGGGAGATCCTGAGCTAGCTCCAACTATAATGTCCTATGTCAGACAGGGGCTTTCCTTCCCATATTACTATCAGTTGTGCAGAGCTCTGCCCTTTTTTCTAGGGAGATACAAAGATCCTGAACTGCTGAAAGGGAGATTATTCTATATAGAATAGTCTATACAGAATAATCTATTATAGAGTATAGATTATGGGTTGGATGGGGATTGAGCAAGCTTTGAAAGCATATAGGTATCATTCTTGCTGGATTTCCAGTGGGTAACCTGCTCTCTACTATCAGTCAGAAGAGCAACTAAAGCAGTGCTTCAGGGCAGGTGTTGTGCCGTTCTGAGAACATGCAGACTGTATTGTTTTCAAGCACTTAACGCCTGATGTTGCCACTGACTCTGCTTCTAGCTGCTTCCTGTTCTCCCAGTCCATGTGACAATCTATTCCCTGCAAAGCATTGCCCAGGCCAATCTTTCAGTGTCCACACCTCAACTCCTGTGCTCCCATCACTTCCCGTCTCTCTATCCTCCACCCCGTGGAATCTTTACCTAGTTTGAGAATCTGTGTGTGTTGGAGAGGAAACACGAACCTTTTAAATATTTTCTGCCCCTCTTTGGTACTTTGGCTGTGGAAATTGAAAGCCAGGAATTTGTTACCTTTCTTCTCTGATTCCGAACTGCCAGGGCTAGGGGTACAAGTGACTGCATCGTAGCAGGCTGAATGGTGCTCAACAGTTAACATGTCAAATTGGTAACATCTTCTTTATTTTCTGACTTTAAATAAAGAGACTACTATATTTAATTGCTTGCTTATCATTCTTCCTCCCACAACAGACTAAATGTTTCTTTCTTTAAAACTAAAATTTTTAAAGTTGTGGTAAAATACACATAACAGAAAATTCACCATTTTAACCATTTTTAAGTTGCATTTCAGTGGCATTAAGTAGATTCACATTATTGTGCTACCATCACTACCATCTCTCTTCAGAACTCTTTCATCTTCCTAAACTGAAACTCCATACCAATTGAACCATAACTCCTCATTCCTCCCTCACAGCAGTCCCTGACTACCATCATTCTACTTTTTATCTCTATAAATTTGACTAGTCTTAGGCAATTTTTATAGGTGGGATCATATAATATTTGTCCTTTGTGACTGACTTATTTCACTTAGCATAATGTCTTTAAGTTTCATCCATGTTGTCACATGTCAATTACCTTGCTTTTTTAGGTGGAATAATATTCCATTGTATGTATAAACCACACTTTGTTTATCCGTTCATCTGTTGATGAACACTTGGGTTCCTTCCACCTTTGGCTATTGTAAATAATGCTGCTATGAACATAGGTATGTAAATATCTGTTTAAGTCCCTGTTTCAATTTGTTTGGGTATATACCCAGGAGTGAAATTGCTGGTAAGTCATTTTTAATTTTTTGAGGAACTCTGCCATACCATTTTCCACCAGTGGTTACACCATTACACATTTCTACCAGCAATGTACAAGGATTCAATTTTCTCACATCCTTGCAGCACTTGTTTTCTTCTTCTTTTTAAAATAATAGCCATTTTAAGGGGTGTGATAAAATGATTTTTGATGGTTGGAATAATGTCTTCATCTTCATACTCCCACCATTTGGCTCATGTGCCTGACTCATATAGGTATTAAATAATTATTTATCAAATTATTATTAGATGATTATAGCTGATATTCATTATAATAAGAAACTATATTATTCATGGATTTGGGTTAACTCTAAGGAAGGATGTCCTAATAAACTTTCTGACATATTCTCACCTCTAATTTAAGTTCCATTCCTAGGTAGGATGTGTATAATAAGGGAAAATTTTAAGATTTGTTAATTAAAGATATGACCATGTCAAATTTGCCAATGGCTTCTTTCACCTATGGGTATACATTCTTTGTTTTGGTAAGGATCACTTAAATTCTTTCTTTTACATATGTGGATGTGAAACAAACACTTTCAGGGAGCAACAAATATCATTTTTCTCAAATGACTTAATATGCTAAGCTCAAAATAAGTTGGGGAGAAATTCAGAAAAGTTAGTAAATTTACATAGGAGTCAAATAGGCCTCAGGAGGAAAGGTGTAGAGACATTGGATCGCTTTTTCCTTGAAGTTCAACATAATTAGAAACTCTGATGGGTTCAGGAACTCTAACGTAGAGAAACTGTCAAGAATTAGACACCAGGGTCTTCAAAAGGAATTCATGGCTCTGTCTTTAACAGGTGGGCTGGGCATAACTCCAGGGACTAGTCTGTCCTGGGAGAAAGCTGGAAACCCTGGCTCTATAGATGCTTCTTGAGTAAAATATCTGAGAGTGTGTGTGTGTGTGTGTACATGTGTCTGTGTGTCTGAAAGATCCATGTTACTAAAGAGCTGTAACATTGGATGCCCAGGCTTGATGCAGAGACATACTCTGAGAAATTTGTGTTTTTCCAGTGAGAGTGGAGAGGGGAATCTTTTATTAGGCACTGTGTTCAGTGAGTTGGGACTCCTTTATGAGCTGAGACCCTAGATTTTGGTGGCAATGAATGCCCCACTCATTATGAGTTTGGAAAGCAAACCAGGACTATGTTGGGTTTCTACAATGTTGTGTCGGGGGTCAGGCATGCCTTATGTCACAACTGGACTTCCAGCAGAGAACAATGGTTGCAGTGGGTTGCTTCACTGCTTGTTCCCAGCAGCATCACCAGATGCCAGAGCTGTCCATAAGGACAGAGGCATCAGGGTGCCAAAGACAAAGAAGGAAAAGTTCTCTAAATCTAGGTGAGTTGTGTGTAATTTATGACTCTGGACTTTGGTGTCTTCATAAGAAAAATGGGTACGATGATAGCTCCTTCTCATAGGTTTGTTGTGAAGATTAGATACATTAATGCACATGAAAGACTTACAATGGTGCCTATAATAAAGCAGTGCTCAGTAATGTTAGGTAGGAGAAGCAAAGAACAGAAACCCTATAGGGAATTGACTAAATTTTCCACTCTTTCTCCATAAGTATCTAGAATCATACCTGAGACTGAATGGTTTATTATGGTTTCAAGATTGTGAGGGGAGAGAAGACTGTGGTTATTTGATTCAAATATTAAGAGGACGAATGCCACTTTTTACCCTAATTTGGTGAAGTTGAACATATATTTTCATATTTCCACGTAGGTGTCCTTATCAATTCTTCTAAAGTACTTCTCCTCAAATTGTCTTGTTGGCTGATATTTCCTTCAAGTAATAATAACCATTCCCAAACCACTCAGGCTAAAAAATTTGGATCTTGTGTTAAGTCCTTTTTCTTCCTTGGCATCCACCCAGTCAGTCCCCATACACTCTCAATTTTTCCTTCATAATGACCCTTGAATCTGTCCTTTCCTCTCCATTCTCATCTTTATTTGTCTAACTAGTCCAGAAAAATTCCCAATAAGCTGCATATGCTCAAGTGCCACAGGACAGAAATAGGTTTTATAAGCTTGTGCTGAGTTGGGAGCAAACAGGGCTGTACCCTGGCAAAATGTGAAGTAGGTGAGGTTTGGCTTTGGCACCTCACTCTTTGCCAGCCTTTCCCCAGAGGTGAAGAAAGCTGACGTGGCTTCTGGCCAGTACTGCACATCAGCAAGGGAATTCTCCATGAATTCAATGCTAGCTAATGACTTCCTACTCAACTGCAGAAATAAGGCAAGAATCTAAGATTTGTCTATAAGCTTCCCTCCAAGACCATATGCTCCATGAAGAAAGACTATGTAGCTTTTTTTTTTTTAACCACTGTAGCCTAATCATATTATAGGATAACTAGATGGAACTACAAGGAAGACAAAAATATCAAGACTGCCATTGTCTTTAGAAAGACAGAGATTTGACATACTTGGCTGAGGCAAGTGTGGTTTCTTTGTTAAGGAGACTTAATTAGGAGACTTCCCCATGTCACCCTCACCCTGCTGCTGTACCCTCACTTCTCCATGCTTGGGTCTAGAACTTTTGGTTTGTTCATTGTGATTTTTAATATTCTGGAGAGAACTAAACTTATTACTTCCTGCAGTTTCTGACCCTACATATACTGACATTCTCCTTATCTGTGGGTATAATATTTGAGAATCATTTTCAGTAACTTGTCCTATAAAAAAGTATATTTGTAAAATGTGAATATAAAATAATTTTATGTTGTTGAATATGCTTTTAAAAATTCCCATCCTTTCATTCTGCCCATTCTGACATATATCTCTATCTGAGAACAATTTCTTTAAAGCACATAGGCATTTTAAGTTCAAATAGGTCTGAATTAAAATCCCAGCTCCACAAATTTGCTGGAACTCTAGAGTTCCTTCAGCATGTTATTTAACCTCTCTGCATCTGTTTTCTCCCCTACTTCACTAGGTTTTGTTGTTGTTAAACAAATAACATATGTAAAATGCTTTAGCTCAATGCCTGACACATAAAGAGCACCCAAAAAAGAAGGTTCAATGTTTTAGCTAAAATGGATCTTAGTTATCAGTTCACCTAAGCCTGCCCTTTTTCAGATGAGGAAAATGAGGTTTGGGACTAGAATCCACCTTATGACTCCCTACAAGCTATTTGGTATTCATCAGAGAGCATGGGTTGGGAACCTGAAGGATCTGAGTTTAATTCTGGATTTTTCTGATCACCTCACTAACTTTAACTTTTCTCAGCCTTAGTTCTTTCATCAATAAATCAGGAATAAAAATATCTCCTCTGATATGTCATATAAAAAACACTGAGATAATTCTTGGCACAATGTGAACATACAAAAATCTTAGTTTTCCCCAGTGACATACCAAGGATGGGGCAGTAGGCACGATGTGCTCCAGGTACAGACAATAAGGGGTGGGGGAGTATTATGTGTAGAGGATTTAGAAATGGAAATAAAACCAACTAAAAGTAGTCTTATTTTTATTATCATCACTATACATGGCAACACTAACCAATGTGATACCATCATCAATAAATATTCCTCTCTGAAAAAAATCTTTTGTTGGTCTGAGTTCTAAACAATTGTTGAAAATACTGTTGAGATTAATTTTGTGTGTGTAGACTTCAAACTGGCATGTTTTATTACGTTTCCTTAAAAAAAGTGTATTCTACATTGAGCTTAATTCAGAGAAGAGCTGGTCCTTGAGACATACAGGTGATGTTACGATTGTTCATTTTGAGAGTGATTTTGTAATGAAGTAGCCTTTGCCTTCTTCATACTCAAATCAACTCATACTTTCAGGTTGATGATGCTCCCAATTTATTAGATACAGTCATATTTATCTGAATCTCTTATCTAAGCACAAGTGTGCTAATATGACACTCTCCAAATGTCAATTCTACTACAGGCAGAGGCTGGGAAGAAGATTCAGTTCTTGACTCTTTCTACTCTGGCAGGCTAATGGTCGGAAGGAATATGACTAAACTGATATTGCCAGAGGGAAAAGTATGCCATGGAAACATAGGACTAAAGTGTGTTTTTGGAAATAATAGGAGAATGGAGAGTCTGATCTCATGAGAGTCTGTTTTGAAACAAGTGACTGAAAACATCTCAAGTGTGATAAACCATTTGGAATGTGGTGACCACCTAGTATTTATATTAGAAACAGAGACTGACTTGTCCTCAAAGTGATGGCACAAAACAAAGCCAAGGAAGTTAAAAGGGAAAGGGAATGGCTAGGATGCACTCAGTGAATCAGGAAAAACATTAAAAGTGTGTTTGGATAGAAATATTAAGTCCCTTTAAGGAAGAACTGATATCATCTTAGGGAGCACAAAGGAAAGATGGAAAAAAGCAAATACATTAATTAATTAAAATAAAAATAGAGCAGTGAGTCAGGGAAGTGTTAGTTTACAATCTATTAGCCATTCCCAATTCCCTTTTCCATTGCCCACCTCCAGCTATAGAGGTTGAAAAAGAGATACTTTCTTCACCTTTTTTGCAGCCAGAGGTGGCATATAACCCAGTTCTGAGTAATGGGATACAAATAGAAATATGTTGGGGGTGCTGCAAAAGATAATCCTCACTGCTGAAAGGAGAGAGGTCTAGGAGGAAAGCTCTATTTCCCCCCATCTTTATCTTTTTCACTGGTATGTTGTTATAGGTTTTCATGATGCTTAGAACATCAATAGCCATCTTGCATCCATAAGAAGAGACATAGTTGAAGCATCAAGGGTAGCAGAGTAGAAAACTAAAAAGTCCTGGATCCTTCTTGGCATAATCAAACCACAAACCAACCTTGTAATCACCTACCTAGGGACTTCTTTTTATATTTTTATATAAACAATATTTTTATTTTGTTTATTAGTGATACAGAAATATATTTTCAGTAATATGTTAAAATGTTATTAACACAAAACATTTTAAGTTAAGTTGAACATGCAACTTTTTTTGAAATTCTTTTTTAAACATTTTATGATACAAAAATTTAATGGTCAGGTTGTAAAGTCATATTATTTTAATATTTTGTTGTAATGGCTGTTATATTTGAAAAGGATAACAATGGAAGAACTGTACAGTTGGCTCTGGTTACTAAATAGTGACACTCAAACCTTTTCTTTTTTATTCAACCTTCTTCACTGAAATAAAGGTCTTTATATTTCAGGAATGTTAGTCAGATAATCTGTTACTTGCAGCCAAAAGTATTCTAACTGCTAAAAAGACCAATATGAAATCAAAGCAGGAAATTTATTAAGCAGCAATGTTTAGACAGTGTTTGAAATGATACTATTCTTTTGCTCTACACTCCAAGCAATAGAAAGACAGGAAGGAAAGGTGTCTTTTTTGTTAAAATTAATTAATTAATTTGTTTATTTTTGGCTGCGTTGGGTCTTCATTTTTGCGCGTGGGCTTTCTCTAGTTGTGGCGAATGGGGGCTACTCATTGTTGCAGTGCATGGGCTTCTTATTACAGTGGCTTCTCTTGTTGCAGAGCACGGTCTCTAGGCATGTGGGCTTCAGTAGTAGTGGCACGCAGCCTCAGTAGTTGTGGCACACGGGCTTGGTTGCTTCACGGCATTTGGGACCTTCCCAGACCAGGGGTCAAACCCATGTCCCCTGCATTGGCAGGCAGATTCTTAACCATTGCGCCACCAGGGAAGTCCCTGGAAATGTGTCTTTTATCTCTAGTTCATACTTGGAGATATGAAGAAAGCAATTTAAGATCCTCCTATTCACCAAAGAAAAAGAGAACTAGTTTATTCTAATTTATTTATGTCCACTAGAGACTGAAAATAGCTGTGCCATATATGCCTGAGGGAAATGGAAGCAACCACCCTAGAACACTGTTTGTCACCATACTTCCACCTGGCATGGGGCCTCAGGCCATGCAATTCTTAAAAGTCTGCAAATGGTGTCAGCACAGCCATCAGATGCTAAAAACCAAGCATGTGTGACACAAAAAAATAAAAATATAAATAAGTGCAAAAATACTGGCAAAATATTAATGAATTAAACTCAGAAGTCCATTAACAAATAACATAAAGGAATAAAAGTAAAATATTAGTAAAATTCTCAAAGCAATTAACTAGGTTACCAGTTAAACAGGGGAAAATTGTATGATTATCTTAATAGATGCCAAAAATAGATGTCTATTACTTCTATTTTCTGTTGTTTTAAAGTGTAGCAAGAATTTAAGGAAATTTACCAGGCAAAGGAGTACAGAATTCTTCTATAATTTTATAGTATTTTTCCAAACATTTACAATCATCTTGCCCACCTGTAAATCAATAGGTTTTTTAAAAGTGATTTTCCTTTATAAAAATTTCCAAAACAATGAACATTTTCATGTTTATTTTTCATCGTTACTTTTGTAATGTTGATTGAATTGCACAATTACAATAATAAAAACAAAGAGATCAAACAGATTTTGTAACAATACAACTTCATCTTTGTAAATATAAGACTCAACTGGTGGGAAAAATGCTGCTACTGCTACCAAAAGGTAGCTTTTTAGCTATATTCAACTTCTTGTCAGTCAGTATGGTGAATAGAGAAAATAGAAAGCTTTGGTTAATCTGATTAATTTATATCTATGCTGTCCAAAACCTTAGCCATTAGCCACATGTGGCTATAGAGCATTTGAAATGAGGTTAGTGTAAGAAAGGAACTGAATTTCTTATGTAATTTAATATAAATAAATATTAAGTTATATTCAAAAAGTAATACCTGATTCAATCACTGAAAAACATTTAAGTATATTTGGAACAAGTTGGGTATTTGAATCTACTTTTACAACTACAAATATATGAACTTTAAATATAGGTCAAGTATTTTCAACAAAAATTTAATGTCTATTCAGGGTCTTTTGAGGTTCCATACAAATTTTAAAATGATTTGTTCTAGTTCTGTAAAAAATGCCATTGGTATTTTAATAGGGATTGCATTGAATCTGTAGATTGCCTTGGGTAGTACAGTCATTTTGACAGTATTGATTCTTCCAATCCAGGAATATGGTTTATCTTTCTATCTGTTTGTGTCATCTTCAGTTTCTTTCATCCGTGTCTTATAGTTTTTGGCGTACAGGTCTTCTGCCTCCTTAGGTAAGTTTATTCCTAGGTATTTTATTCTTTTTGATATGGTGGTAAATGGGATTGATTTCTTAATTTCTCTTTCTGATACTTTGTTGTTAGTGTATAGAAATGCAACAGATTTCTGTATGTTGATTTTGTATCCTGAAATTTACCAAATTCACTGATGAGTTCTAGTAGTTTTCTAGTAGCATCTTTAGGATTTTCTATCTGTAGTATCATGTCATCTGCCAACAGTGACAGTTTTACTTCTTCCTTTCCAATTTGAATTCCTTTTATTTGTTTTTCTTCTCTGATTGCTGTGGCTAGGACTTCCAAAACTACGTTGAATAAAAGTGGGAAGAGTGGGCATCCTTGTCTTCATCCTGATCTTAGAGAAAATGCATTCAGCTTGTCACCATTGAGTATGATGTTAGCTGTGGGTTTATCATATATGGCCTTTATTATGTTGAAGAATGTTCCCTCTATTCTCACTTTCTGGAGAGTTTTTTTTATCATAAATGGATGTTGAATTTTATCAAAAGCTTTTTCTGCATCTGTTGAGATATTATTCTTCAATTTGTTAATGTGGTTTATCACTTTGATTTGTGGTTATTGAAAAATCCTTGCATCCCGTGATCCACACTTGATCATAATATATGATCCTTTTAATGTATTGTTGGATTTGCTAATGTTTTCTTGAGGATTTTTGCATCTATGTTCATCAGTGATATTGCCTGTAATTTTTGCTTTGTGTGTGTGGTATCCTTGTCTGGTTTTGATATCTGGGTGATGTTGGCCTTACAAATGAGTTCAGAAGTGTTCCTTTCTCTGCAGTTTTCTGGAATAGTGTCAGAAGAATAAGTGTTAACTCTTCTCTAAATGTTTGGTAGAATTAACCATTGAAGTGATCTGGTCCCATACTTTTGTTTGTTGGGAGTTTTTAAAGTACTGATTCAAATTCATTCCTGGTAATTGGTCTGTTCATATTTTCTATTTCTTCCTGGTTCAGTCTTGGGAGATTGTATCTTTCTAAGAATTTGTCCATTTCTTCTAGGTTGTCCATTTTATTGGCTTATATTTGTTTGTAGTAGTATCTTATAAACCTTTGTATTTCTGTGGTATCAGTTGTAACTTCTCCTTTTTCATTTCTGATTTTATTGATTTGGTCCCTCTCCCATTTTTTGATGAGTCTGGCTAAAACTTTATTAACCTTGCTTATCTTCTCAAAGAACCAGCTTTTAATTTCATTGATCTTTTCTATTTTTTTAGTCTCTATTTTATTTATTTCTACTCTGATCTTTATTATTTCTTTCCTTCTACTAACCTTGAGTTTTGTTTGTTCTTCTTTCTCTAGTTCCTTTAGGTATGACGTTAGATTGTTTATTTGAGATTTTCGTTTCCTGAGGTAAGCTTGTATTGCTATAAACTTCCCTCTTAGAAATGCTTTTGCTGCATCCTGTAGGTTTTGGATCATCATTTGCAAATGATATGACCAGTAAGGGATTAATATCCAACATATATAAACAGCTCATACAACTCAACATCAAAAAAACAAACAACCCAATTAAAAAATGGGCAGAAAAACTGAATAGACATTTTTACAAAGAGGAAATGCAGGTGGCCAGCAGGCACAAGAATGATGCTCAACCTTGCTAATCATCAGGGAAATGCAACTCAAAAACACAATGAGATATCACATCACAACAGTCAGAATGGCTATTATCAAAAAGAACACAAATAACAAATGGTGGCAAGGATGTGGAGAAAAGAGAGCCCTCATACACTGTTGATGTGAATGTAAATTTGTGCACCCACTGTGGAAAACAGTATGGAGGCTTCTCAAAAAAATAAAAATAAAACTACCATTTGACCCAGCAATTCTACTCCTGGGTATATATCCAAAAAAAACCCCAAAACACTAATTCAAAAGATACACACAACCCAATGTTCATAGCAGCATTATTTACAATTGCCAAGATATGGAAGCAACCTAAGTGTCCAACAACAGATGAATGGATAAAGAAGATATGTTATATATATAGACAATGGAATACTCCTTAGCCATAAAAAAGAATGGAAATTTGCCATTTGCAGCAAGATGGATGGACTTGGAGGGTATTATGCTAAGTGAAATAAGTCAGACAGAGGTCACTTATATGTGGAATCTAAAAAGTACAACAAACTAGTGACTATAACAAAAAAGAATCAGATTCACAGTTATAGAGAACAAACTAATGGTTACCAGTAAGGAGAGGGGAAGGAGGGGCAATATAGAGGTGGAGGAGTGGGAGGTACAAACTATTGGATGTAAGATAGGCTACAAGTATGTATTGTATAAAATGGTATAGCCAGGGCTTCCCTGGTGGCGCAGTGGTTGAGAGTCCGCCTGCCAATGCAGGGGACGCAGGTTCGTGCCCCGGTCCGGGAGGATCCCACATGCCGCGGAGCGGCTGGGCCCGTGAGACATGGCCGCTGAGCCTGCACGTCCGGAGCCTGTGCTCCGCAACGGAAGAGGCCACGGCAGCGAGAGACCCGTGTACCGAAAAAAAAAAAAAAGGTATAGCCAGTATTTTGTAATAACTGTAAATGGAGTGTAACCTTTAAAAATTGTATAAAAAATTAGCATCTGAACTAAGATGTACTATAAGTGTAAAATACATACTAAACTTTGAAGACTTAGTATGATAAAAGGATAAATATAAAAATACTTCATTAATAATTTTTATGTTGGTTACATGCTGAAATGATAATATTTGGGGCACAATGGGTTCAATAAAACAGATGCTGAAAATTAATTTTACGTGTTTCTTTTTTTATTAATTTATTTATTTGGCTGCATTGGGTCTTAGTTGTGGCATGTGGGATCTTCGTTGGGACATGTGGTATCTTTCATTGCAGCGTGTGGGCTCTTCATTGCAGTGTGTGGGCTTCTCTCTAGTTGTGGTGTGCAGGCCCTAGAGCATGAGGGCTCAGTAGCTGTGGCATGTGGGCTCTCTAGCTGCAGCATTCAGCCTTCTATCTAGTTATGGCATTTGGGCTTAGTTGCCCTGTGGAATGTGGGATCTTAGCTCCCTGACCAGGGGTTGAACCCGTGTCCTCTGCATTGGAAGGTGGATTCTTAACCACTGGACCACCAGGGAAGTCCCTTTTATCTGTTTCTTTTAATTTTTTGATGTGGCTACTAGAAATTTTAAAATTATGTATTTAGATTTCATTATATATTTTTTGGATAGCACAAAACAGAATTTTAGCTGGGAGAGTTTCTACTATATCTTTTAACATGTATAATGCATTTATATTTTGACTAGAGAATTTTTATCCTACAGAAAAACTTATGTACCTTTACAAATATAACATACTGGGTATTTATTTTACTAATGTTATGGCAAATGATAGGAAATGATCTCAATGGTCTTTCAATCAGGTTAAATAAATGTTGTTTCAAACACAAATGGAATGCTAATCATCAATTACAGAAAATAAAATATATATATATATATATATATATATATATATATATACACACACACAGAGATGGAAAGATGGCCATAATACCTCAAGAAGAAAAATGTCATGGAACAATATATATAATGGAATACTATTTCTAGTAAATAATTAAAACTCTATAAAAAGAGTATGCACATTTTCACTATTTTCAATAGATTTCTATGTTTTTTGCATTTTCAAAAAGCATGTATTATAGTTAAAAAATTATTAAGTATATAGAGGAGATTGGTTCAAGATGGTGGAGTAAAAGGACGTGCGTTGACTCCCTCTTGCAAGAACACTGGAATCACAACTAACTGCTGAACAAGCATAGAGAGGAAGACACTGGAACTCACCAAAAAAGATACCCCACATCCAAAGACAAAGGAGAAGCTGCAATGAGACAGTAAGAGGGATGCAATCACAATAAAATCATAACCCAAAACTGCTGGGTGGGTGACTCACAAACTGGAGAACACTCATACCACAGAAGTCCACCCACTGGAGTGAAGGTTCTGAGCCCCACATCAGGCTTCCCAACCTGGGGGTCTGGCAATGGGAGGAGGAATTCCTAGAGAATCAAACTTTGAAGGCTAGCGGGATTTGATTGCAGGACTTCGACAGGACTGGGGGAAACAGATACTCCACTCTTGGAGGGCACACACAAAGTAGTGTGCACTTCAGTACCCAGGGGAAGGAGCAGTGACCCCATGGAAGACTGAACCAGACCTACCTGCTAGTGCTGGAGGGTCTCCTGCAGAGGCGGGGGGTGGATGTGGCTCACCGTGGGGACAAGGGCACTGGCAGCAGAAGTTCTCGGAAGTACTCCTTGGTGTGAGCGCTGCGGAGTCAGCCATTAGCCCCAACAAAGAGCTGGGTAGGCTCCAGTGCCTCAGGCCAAACAACCAACAGGGAGAGAACCCAGCCCCACCCATCAGCAGACAAGGGGATTAAAGATTTACTGAGCTCTGCCCACCAGAGCAACACCCAGGTCTACCCCCACTACCAGTCCCTCCCATCAGGAAGCTTGCACAAGCATCTTAGATAACCTCATCCACCAGAAGGCAGACAGCAGAAGCAAGAAGGACTAGAATTCTGCAGCCTGTGGAAGGAAAACCACGTTCACAGAAAGATAAACAAAATGAAAAGACAGAGGACTATGTACCAGATGAAGGAACAAAATAAAATCCCAGAAAAACAAATAAATGAAGTGGAGATAGGCAACCTTCCAGAAAAAGAATTCATAATAATGATGTGAAGATGATTCAGGACCTCAGAAAAGGAATGGAGACAAAGATCAAGAAGATGCAAGAAATGTTTAACAAAGACCTAGAAGAATTAAAGAACAAACAAACAGAGATGAACAATACAATAACTGAAATAAAAAATACACTAGAAGGAATCAATAGCAGAATAACTGAGGCAGAAGAATGGATAAGTTACCTGGAAGACAGAATGGTGGAATTCACTGCCACAGAACAGAGTAAAGAAAAAAAAAAGAAAAGAAATGAAGACAGCCTAAGAGACTACTGGGATAACATTAAATGCAACAACATTCACATTATATGGGTCCCATAAGGAGAAGAGAGAGAGAAAGGACCCGAGAAAATATTTGAAGAGATTATAGTCGAAAATTCCATAACATGGGAAAGGAAATAGCCACCCAAGTCCAGGAAGCACAGAGAGTCCCAGGCAGGATAAACCCAAGGAGAAACATGCCAAGACACATAGTAATCAAATTGACAAAAATTAAAGACAAAGAAAAATTGTTGAAAGCAACAAGGGAAAAATGGCAAATAATAAACAAGAGAACCTCCATAAGGTTAAGAGCTAATTTCTCAGCATAAACTCTAAGAGCCAGAAGGGAGTTGCATGATATATTTAAAGTGATGAAAGAGAAAAAACTACAGCCAATATTACTCTACCCAGCAAGGATCTCATTCAGATTTGATGGAGAAATTAAAACCTTTACAGACAAGCAAAGGCTAAGAGAATTCAGCGCCACCAAAACAGCTTTACAACAAATGCTAAAGGAACTTCTCTTGGCAGGAAGTGCAAGAGAAGGAAAAGATCTACAAAAACAAACCCAAAACAATTAAGAAAATGGTAATAGGAACATACATATCGATAATTACCTTAAATGTAAATGGATTAAATGCTCCAACCAAAAGACATAGACTGGCTGAATGGATACAGAAACAAGACCCATATATATGCTGTCTACAAGAGACCCACTTCAGATGTAGTGACACATACAGACTGAAAGTGAGGGGATGGAAAAAGATATTCCATGCAAATGGAAATCAAAAGAAAGCTGGAGTAGCAATACTCACATCAGATAAAATAGACTTTAAAATAAAGAATGTTACAAGAGACAAGGAAGGACACTACATAATGATCAAGGGATCAATCCAAGAAGAAGATATAATAATTATAAATATTTATGCACCCAGCATAGGAGCACCTGAATACATAATGCAACTGCTAACAGGTATAAAAGAAGGAAAAAAAGGAAATTAAGAGTAACACAATAATAGTGGGGGACATTAACACCTCACCTACACCAATGGACAGAATAGAAAGGAAGAAGAAAAAGGAAGAATTAGGGATGGTTTTTAATATGAGCAGCCAAGTAGATCACAGTGTCAATTACAGAAGTTGGGGAGACTAAGTGGTATGACTTAGTTTATTTATTTACTTATTTATTTATTTAAACATATTTATTGGAGTATAATTGCTTAACAATGGTGTTAGCTTCTGCTTTATGTCAAAGTGAACCAGCTATACATATACATATATCCCCATATCTCCTCCCTCTTGCATCTCCTTCCCACCCTCCCTATCCCACCCCTCTAGGTGGTCACAAAGCATTGAGCTGATCTCCCTGTGCTATGTGGCTGCTTCCCACTAGCTATCTGTTTTACATTTGGTAGTATATATAAGTCCATGACACTCTCTCACTTCGTCCCAACTTACCCTTCCCCCTCCCCATGTCCTCAAGTCCATTCTCTATGTCCGCATCTTTATTCCTGTCCTGCCTGTAGGTTCTTCATAACCATTTTTTTTTATTTTCCATATATATGTGTTAGCATACGGTATTTGTTTTTCTCTTTCTGACTTACTTCACTCTGTATGACAGAATCTAGGTCCATACACCTCAGTACAAAAAACTCAATTTCATTTCTTTTTATGGCTGAGTAATATTCCATTGTATATGTGTGCCACATCTTCTTTGTCCATTTATTTATTGATGGACAATTAGATTGCTTCCATGTCCTGGCTATTGTAAATAGAGCTGCAGTGAACATTGTGGTACATGACTCTTTTTGAATTATGGTTTTCTCTGGGTATATGCCCAGCAGTGGGATTGCTGGGTCATATGGTACTTCTATTTTTAGTTTTTTAAGAACTTCCATACTGTTCTCCATAGTGGTTGTATCAATTTACATTCCCACCAACAGTGCAAGAGGGTTCCCTTTTCTCCACACCCTCTCCAGCATTTATTGTTTGTAGATTTTTTCATGATGGCCATTCTGACTGGTGTGAGGTGATACCTCATTGTAGTTTTGATTTCCATTTCTCTAATGATTAGTGATGTTGAGCATTCTTTCATGTGTTTGTTGGCAATTTGTATATTTTCTTTGGAGAAATGTCTATTTAGGTCTTCTGCCCAGTTTTGGATTGGGTTGTTTGTTTCTTTGATATTGAGCTGCATGAGCTGCTTGTAAATTTTGGAGATTTATCCTTTGTCTGTTGCTTCATTTGCAAATATTTTCTCCCATTTTAGGGGTTATCTTTTTGTCTTGTTTATGCTTTCCTTTGCTGTGCAAAACCTTTGAGGTTTCATTAGGTCCCATTTGTTTATTTTTGTTTTTATTTCCATTTCTCTAGGAGGTGGGTCAAAAAGGATCTTGCTGTGATTTATGTCATAGAGTGTTCTGCCTTTGTTTTCCTCTAAGAGTTTTATAGTGTCTGGCCTTACATTGAGGTCTTTAATCCATTTTGATTTTATTTTTGTGTATGGTGTTAGGGAGTGTTCCAATTTCATCCATTACATGTAGCTGTCCAGTTTTCCCAGTACCACTTATTGAAGAGGCTGTCTTTAATCCATTGTGTATTCTTGCCTCCTTTATCAAAAATTCGGTGACCATATGTGTGTGGGTATATGTCTGCACTTTCTATCCTGCTCCATTGATGTATATTTCTGTTTTTGTGCCAGTACCATACTGTCTTGATTACTGTAGCTTTGTTGTATAGTCTGAAGTCCAGGAGCGTGATTCCTCCAGCTCTGTTTTACTTTCTCAAGATCACTTTGGCTATTTGGGGTCTTTTGTGTTTCCATACAAATTGTGAAATGTTTTGTTCTAATTCTGTAAAAGATGCCATTGGTAGTTTGATAGCGATTGCAATGAATCTGTAGATTGCTTTGGGTTGTATAGTCATTTTCACAATGTTGATTCTTCCAATCCAAAAACATGGTATATCTCTCCATTGTTTGTATTGTTTTTAATCTCTTTCATCAGTGTTTTATAGTTTTCTGCATACAGGTCTTTTCTCTCCTTATGCAGGTTTAGTCCTAGATATTTTATTCTTTTTTTTGCAGTGGTAAATGGGAGTGTTTCCTTAATTTCTCTGTTAGGTTTTTCACCCTCAGTGTATAGGAATGCAAGAGATTTCTCTGCAGTAATTTAGTACCCTGCTACTTTACCAAATTCTTTGATTAGTTCTAGTAGTTTTCTGGTAGCATCTTTAGGATTCTCCATGTATAGTATCATGTCATCTGCAAACAGTGACAGTTTTACCTCTTCTTCCCTGATTTGGATTCCTTTTATTTCTTTTTCTTCTCTGATTGCTGGGGCTAACATTTCCAAAACTATGTTAAATAATAGTGGTGAGAGTGGGCAATCTTGTCTTGTTCCTGATCTTAGTGGAAATGGTTTCAGTTTTTCATCATTGAGAACGATGTTGGCTGTGGGTTTGTCACATATGGCCTTATTATGTTGAGGTAATTTCCCTGTATGCCTACTTTCTGGAGGGTTTTTTATCATAAATGGGTGTTGAATTTTTTATGACTTAGTTTAGGGTAGGAAATAGAGTGGAATCTAGAATTCTATTTTAGAGGTGTCAAGTTTGTAACGCTTGTTACACATGCAAGCTGGAAGCTGGCTTTATGAGACCATACCTCAGTCAAGAAGTCATGATTAGAGTTAAAAAATTTGGAGTAATCAACATAAAGACAGTTCTCCAAGCCAGAGATAAGCTTATCATTTAGAATTGTGGTGATAACTTCCAGAAAATTAAAAGCAGAATTAGTAAAAATTATTTTCTCCAGGGAAAGAGATTGGTGTTTGTGGGATTGGGTGAGACACTTTAACTTTTTATTTGGTACTGTGTAATTTTTCGTGTGTATTTTAGTTTCATACATATATTTTTAAGAGAAACAGAATGTGAAAGAACAACAATTGATAAAGAATAAAATGGGACACAAAAATCAGATAAAAATGTATGCTTTGGTGTATTAATTTCACCCTTTTCCTATTTTGATGTAAATCGTCATGCTGGCGGTGGGAGCCACTTATTTCAGAAGGACAAACTAGATTATTTGGTTTTAACAAAAGCTAAAGAAAACTCATAGATATTTTAGTATTCAGTACCTTACAATTAGCAATTCGGTTTCTTTCACAGTCTGGGTTAATTTTGGAAACACTTTGCCTACGACTGTCTCAATACACTCTCCTTAAATGCCCTTCCTTTACCATCTTAAAGTGGCTCCCCCAAACCCTCTGGAACTTCTAAGTAAATGGTTGTAGTCTTTTGGGAAGAAAGAAAATTGATATCTGAGGGAATACCTCAATTATAAATATGGAATTAGCTGATTTTATTATTGAGCACAGCAAATACCAACATGCTTGCAGGTAGCCAGAAAACAGTTACAAAGCTGTAGAGGATTTTTAGCTCTTTTTATAAAGAATTAAACCTATAGCTTTTACACATAATCCTACTTTTAGTAATAATCAGCTAGTATTCAATTTGCCTCGGCAGTTACATTGAGTTTACTCTGACGTCCTGTAGTTCATAATTCTTTATCATGTTTACTCTGACGTTTTTTTCATAATTCTTTATCAGATTTTTTTCTGACATCCTGTTTTTCATAATTCTTCATCAGTACCTCCTACAGTTGTCCCTGACAGCAAATCTTACACGTATGATTAGTCACATCCTTCAATATTCCTCAGTGAGCTTAGATTGGTCTGTTTACCCACACAGAAAAGCATGGGGGTAGCTGGGGAATAAAACCACACAGTCTTCTGACACCCCCCAGAATGTTTTGCGTCATTGGGATGGGATAGCTAAACTGTGAATGGTATGGGAGTGTGTGGATGAGGGAGAGGAGAGAAGCTCAGGTTATTTGGATATTCTACTTTTAGTTTCTCCATGAGAAGAACATAAGCAAGCAAACAAGACTCAGAATATTTTGCAAGTAGATAATTAAAAGCAAATACAGGATTTAAAAAATGAAGTATACATGTCAGTTTCCATAATGGTATCCAAGAAACTGCCAATATCAAGTATAAATATAACAAACTTCGATCTTCTTATCTATACAGTAAGTCCCCTACATATAAACCTTCAAGTTCCGAACTTTCAAAGATGCAAATGTGCGTTCCCATGTCCAATTATGTAAGTTAGTTCACGTGTCTGGCACATATTGTCACATGTGTGCATCATCTACAAGTGGTTGTGCTTTTGTGTACTTTAAAGTACAATACTGTATACAGTACAGTAGTGCAGTATCTTTATTTCAAGCCCAGAATGTCCAGAAGCAAGCGTAAAAGCAGTGGTGATGAGAAAAACGCTGTGGCCCAGAGAAAGGACGAAGAGAGACAAGAAGAAGAAGAAGTAACTGAAGAAGCAAAGAGATTCATGATGCAGGAAATGGCAAGGGAATTTTCTTTACTTGAGGAGGCACTGTTAGTTTTTGAGGAAGAGGACCCGAATGTAGAACGGTGTACGAAGTTTGCAGCAGCTGTTCAGAATGCAATCCGGTTCTTCCGTGTCATCTATGACGAGAAAAAAAGAACGACTACCCAGACATCACTGGATTGTTTTTTCAAGAAGGTAGATAGAATTGAATCCAGCTAGAAGCCAGAATCTGTGCCATCAACGTCAGGCGTGAGTGAAATTGCACCTTGCCCTCCGTCTCCTATTGCTGACGATCCTTAGGCTCTACCATCTCCCACCTCCTCTCCTTCCTCCAGTCAGTAACTCTTCCTGCCTGTTCACTCGATGCCAGTCCCTGTATGCCAGCTGTTGTACTATACTACTGTACTTTTCAAGGTACCGTACTGTAAGATTAACAACGTTTTATTTTTTGTTTTTGTTTGTTTTTTATGTATTATTTTTGTGGAAAGTATTATAAACCTATTACTATAGCCAATAGTATATAGCCAATTGTGTTTGTTGGGTACTATAACTAACAGTACTATATGGCCGATTGTGTTAGTTGGGTACCTAGGCTAACTTTGTTGGACTTACAAACAAACTGGACTTAACGAACACACTCTTGGAATGGAACTCGTTTGTATGTAGGGGACTTACTGTACTTTCAGATCCATTGTCTGAATTTGAATGTCTTCCCTATCACTATCATAATAGTGATTTGGGGCTGTGGAGAGAGGAGGAGAGCATGAACCCACCTTGTAGGACCACATAGCTGAATATCTTAAGGGACTTTTCAGAGTTTCAGACATCTTCCTAGAAATTGTCATACTAGGATTGAGTTTTATAATTCATTGATGGTATGTATAGTATTAGATGTAGTATATACCTCAAATATTTTGCTCTAATAAACCCATGGAAAAGGTTGAGATCTATTTTTATAAGGTAATCTGCTATTTTATAGCATTTCTGTTACTTTTGAGGATTGCCCCCCTCCAATTCCTGTGTACGTCTTCTCCACAAACATCACAGGATGTAGGCACGTGCTGAGGGCAGAAGAAGTTATAACAGCCTCATCCCTCTGGGTACAGTAGTTAGTTCATTTGGGTACATGATCTATATTAAGCAATTATTCTTCTTCCCTGAATTGACATTCAGGTGCTGTGAGAAAGAAGTACTTTCTTTCCATGGACTTTCTAAGCTAAGTGTATATGAATATGGTAATGTCAGTGGCCATTTTTGCCATCAGGCATAGATAGCGAATTTACAGATTGAAGTCAGACCACAGAGAGGAGCAAAGTGGAGAGATGGAGAATGACAGAGAGCCCTGAAATAATAACAGCAGCCTGTAGTCCTAATCATGTCTGAAGAAGCGACTTCTACCACTGAGTTTATAGTTAACAGAATTCATCAGTCCCCCATTGGAGTTGGGTTATATGTCCCTTGCAGTCAAAAGAATTGTGACAAATCCTGCTGTGCTACACACACAAACCCTTTTCTTCAATTGGGTTTGCTTACTGTTGTCTGAATATGTACATGCATTCTTTGCTTATGTGGTGACCTTCCTGGTTCCTCAAATTTATTGGAAAACCCCACAGTCTATTTATCTAAATTCTATTAATCTTTTTTTTAAATTAATTAATTAATTAATTTATTTATTTATTTATTTATATTTTTGGCTGTGTCGTGTCTTATTTGCAGTGCGTGGGCTCTTTGTTGTGGCGTGCGAGCTTCTCTCTAGTTGAGGCATGGGCTCAGTAGTTGTGGCGCATGCGCTTAGTTGTCCCACAGCATGTGGGATCTTAATTCCCCGACCAGGGATTGAACTGGTCTCCTGCATTGGAAGGCGATTCTTTACCACTGGACCACCAGGGAAGTCCCTAAATTCTATTAATTCTTTATATCCAGGGTAAAGTCCTTTCTCCTTCAGTCTTCATTGACAACCTACACAGCCTTCCTCTGAACTATTTGCATTTATTTTTTGTGCCACTATATGGACAATTAATCCAATATTGCCTTATCATACTTCTTAAATTACAGTTTGTACTGTTATTTAATTTGTGTGTGTGCTTCACCAATTAATTCATAAACTCATTGAGGAGACATATATTACATTTTTCTTTCTCAAAGTTCCCCATAATGATAGGCACATCATAAGAACTTGGCAAATATTTGTTGTCTGCTTGGCAGAATAAACTGGAACAGTGCCATATAACAAATCTAACCAGAAGCTTTGGGGTGAGAGCCAGATCTATGAAATAATCAAGTCCTCCTTGGTATAATGATGCTATTTCATGTGTTCCTTGCTTGTCTTTTGGTGGGTATGTAGGGGCAAAAGATAAGAGCAAAGTTATGTCTACAGGAGAAAGAGGACATTAGAATATGAGATTAGTCTATGTTACTGAGAAGAAAATAATGCTTTGATGAGGTGTCAGTAAACTGTACTCATCTGTCACCTATTTTAATAAATAAAATTTATTGGAACACAGTGCAGAGACCATATGGCCTGTACAGACAAAAATGTTTACTGTCTGGCCCTTTAAAGAACAGTGGTTTGCTGACTCCTGGCTTAGATAAGTGTGCTTACTTCTTAACTGAAACAGGGAGAAAATCAGCCACAACAATTTATTGTGGGAAAATTGAATAGAAATTTATACATCTACCAACAGCCTTTGAGTAGCCTCCATTTGCGTCTAACCCTGACATGAAGCACTCAAGTTATAACATATAAAATGGCTCAAGGGGCTTCCCTGGTGGCGCAGTGGTTGAGAGTCCACCTGCCGATGTAGGGGACGCGGGTTCATGCCCTGGTCCGGGAGGATCCCACGTGCCGTGGAGCAGCTGGGCCCGTGAGCCATGGCCGCTGAGCCTGCATGTCCAGAGCCTGTGCTCTGCAACAGGAGAGGCCGCAGCAGTGAGAGGCACGCGTACCGCAAAAAAAAAAAAAAAAAAAAGAGACTCTCATTTGGGAGCTCTCTTGCACTGTTGGTGGGAAGGTAAATTGATACAGCCACTATGGAGAACAGTATGGAGGTTCCTTAAAAAACTAAAAATAGAACTACCATACGACCCAGCAATCCCACTACTGGGCATATACCCTGAGAAAACCATAATTCAGAAAGAGTCATGTACCACAATGTTCACTGCAGCACTATTTACAATAGCCAGGAGATGAAAGCAACCTAAATGTCCGTTGACAGATGAATGGATAAAGAAGATGTGGCACATATATACAATGGAATATTACTCAGCCATAAAAAGAAATAAAATTGAGTTATTTGTAGTGAGGTGGATGGACTTAGAGTCTGTCCTACAGAGTGAAGTAAGTCAGAAAGAGAAAAACAAATACCGTATGCTAACACATATATATATGGAATCTAAAAAAAAAAAAAAAAAAAGGTCATGAAGAACCTAGGGGCAAATTGGGAATAAAGACACAGACCTACTAGAGAATGGACTTGAGGATACGGGGAGGGGAAAGGGTAAGCTGGGACAAAGTGAGAGAGTGGCATGGACATATATACACTACCAAATGTAAAATAGATAGCTAGTGGGAAGCAGCCACATGGCACAGGGAGATCAGCTCGGTGCTTTGTGACCACATAGAGGGGTGGGATAGGGAGGGTGTGAGGGAGATGCAAGAGGGAAGAGATATGGGGATATATGTATATGTATAACTGATTCACTTTGTTATAAAGCAGAAACTAACACACCACTGTAAAGCAATTATACTCCAATAAAGATGTTAAAAAATAAAATAAAAAACAACAAAAAAGAAACTCTCATTCACATGCTAGCAGCAAGAAATGTGACACAAGTTGAGGTTTCATTTATTTTAAGAGGTGCCTTGGATCCAGGATGCTGTGTGATAATGTTCTTAATCTGACAAAATTTGTCAATTCTGCTATACCTTAACTCATAGCATTTATACCTGTCAAACTCTGATTGACTTGGGAGATCCAACATTGTATAATCGTAGTATCCTATATTATAAAATCCAAATGACTACATTTTGTGTAACTCAAAAAACTTGTTAGGATATACATCACAGTGAATAATCTCTTATTCCTGTATGATAACATTGTGTTTTATAATATGCAAACACACACACACACATACACACAGGGTGACCCTTATTTTCAAGCTTCTTTATGTGCTCAACAGTACAATTAGGTCTGGACAAGTTGAAGATACAGTTTTCCTGATCTCACTTAGCATCCAGATGATGTCGTCTGAATTTTCTGCACAATAGTAATGTGAACAAATGCACAGAAAGAGTAATTAGAGAAACAGAGATTCAAACAGGGCTCTTCACCTCTGTTATTCTGCTTTTCATAGTAGAGTTTCCTGATTAGAAACCAAAGGGCAGCAAAAGAGCACTGAACACTTGACAAGGGAAGGGAAGAAAGGAGAAGGGAAGAGAAGTTGATAAATGAAAGAATGAGGTATGCAGACAGGAAAAGATGGTGCACTGTGGAGGAGCAATGAGACAGATTTTTTAATGTTATAAATTCATACATGACTAACCCTATGCACTGGGATACAGGGATATGTCTGTTTATTGCCATTCATTCATTCAATAAATAATTACTGAGTAACTACTATGTGCTAGGCGCTATTATGTGTATATTTCCACCATGGACCAAAGAGGAAAAGATGGTGCCCTCAAGGGTCTTATATCTGAGTGGGGGAATATAAAATGAATAGGGAAACCAAATAGTAGGTTAAAGTGCTGTGGGCAAAAAAGGTAGAGGAGGGTAAGGAGGATCAGGATGACTAGGATCAGAGAAAGGATCAGGTTGCAGTATTAAATAAGGCAGTCAGGGCAGGGCAGGACGCCTTAGGATGGCAATATTTAAACAAAGACTGTAGGAGGTGAGGAGGTTATCCAAGCAGTTCTCTGGGGCTGGGGAGGGGTTTTCCAGCAAAGGGAACAGCTAGAGCAAAGGCCTCTGTGGAGGAAGAGGAGGAGTTCAGTTTTGGACATGCCAAGTTTGGCATGCTATTGGACATCCAAATAGAGATGGCAAAGCAACAGATGGATATATGAATCTGAAGTTTGGGGAGCAAGGTCTGGACTTGAGATAAGAATTTGGGAGCATTAGCAAAGAGAGGGTATATCAAACCGCAAGCCTGAATGAAATCACCAAGAGAGTAACTGTAGCTAAAGAAGTGAGGCTGTCCCAAAACGCTTTAAAATTAAGAGGTTTGGGAGAGAATCTGGAAAACAAGCCAAGGAGACGGAGGAGAGGTTCACCAAGGGAAGGAGGAGGAGCACGGTTACTTTCTTCTCCCCATTTGTCAAAACTGGCTCATGTTGGTGAGTTTCAGGCAGTACTTACTCTACCTCACAAAAGTCATCTCCTCCCCTGTGAGAGGCAATAGAAACCATGGGACTCCGGCCAAAAAGAAAAAAAAAGAAAAAAATCTTGCTCTCAAGAAGTGTACCAAAGAAAAGACATGTTTTAAATGTGCCTAGAAATTTAGAAACATCTTTTGATTATTATCCTAGGGATACTATCGTCAGAGCTCTTTACCTGAAAAACCCATTTTACTTATTTTTAAAGCAGTAATCTAATTTCTGATACTTTTAGTAATAGCACGGCTGTGGCAGCTAATGTATTTTTTTTTTTTTTGATTCTCAGATTCTAATGAAAAAAGGCATTTGTCATCTAATGACTGTTAAATTAGCTAGAAATGACGGCTGACCACTTCTTTTATGCTTGATAGAAACGTGCACATAAAATTAGTAGTAACTCAATTTCATCTATTGGTAAAAGTGGCTAATAATTTGTATTTACATGTCTTTTAAATGGAAAAGGCTAAGGTGTGTATAAATGCAAAACCAGTCATTTTATTTTACCAAGTATCAAAAGCTTAGATTAATTACAGACAGAAGCTTTCAGCTCACTGCTAATAAGAGCTATTTCAAATGATTAGCATAAACTAGATAATGGAAATTATCTTGATTTACAATTGCTCAAATGAGAAAATATTATCTCAATTTTTCTTGATTTATTTGCCCAAATTTTAAAAAGCTCACAGATTGCTTCAGTTAAACAGTTTTTTTGTGTGTGCAGGATAATTTCTATACATATTTTTAGAAATCTACAGCAAATATCCCAAGGTACTATAGGCTTATCCTTTTATCCTAGTTAATTAGACCAAATAAACATATCTACTCTTTGCTGTGAAGCAACTCATGATCAAATGTGTCTAGCAGGTTGAGTGTAGTTTGAAGTTAGTTTGGAAGAAAGCCTAGCAAAGATCAGAGAAGCTGACCTCATTAGACGCAGTAATATGTTTTGAGAAATTTAATTTAGGTTTAACAGTTATTCTATGTATAAATGTCATAGGAACTCATAAGACGGTTTGTAATAAGCAATAACCAGAGGAGAATTAAGAATAAACTATAAAAAATGTTCTTCATTAGATTTTGAGCTAGAAAAATATTTGACCTGGCAGTCAACATAGTCAAACAGTTGTGAGTGACTGGGGAGTTGCTGAGAGATCCGTGATGATTGCTAGTGAATGATATTCTTGGTCAATTCTTGGTTCTGCATGTTTATTAACATTTGAGGAGTAATACCCATAGCCAAAAGCACTGGTAAATTTTTTCCAAGGTGTTTGTTGGCTCAAACTGTAGATGGCTTTGCTTAGGAGGCTTGTTCTCTGATATTTGTTGAAATACAAAGACAGCTATTTCATAGATAATTGTCCTGTGTTTATTTACATGACATGTTTCCATATTTGGTTGCTATTAATGTGTTTACTGGCTCTGAGTTGATTTTTCATTCAGATTTTTAGCACTAAATAAAATACCAAAACCAAAACAAAATAAGTAAAATAAGGGATGCTTTTAATTTTGGACTCTGACTAAACCAGTTTAAGAACAAAAAGTCTTGCTTTGTTTTTATCTATACATAGGAACAGGGCCAGGAGTAGGGTGAGGTGAATGGGGTACTTGCTCAGGTACAAGATTCAGGTGGGCTGGGCCAGAGAATGAAGGATCCTTCTCCTATGGAATCTGAATGTTACGCTATAGGTGAGGAGTTAGCTAGGACGTTTGAAACAAAGTAGTGATGTGATCAAATCTTCCTTTCCCAAAACCTGCTCCTTCTCCAAAACTTATTGAAATAATAAATAAATAACAAGAGTAGGGAGTAGTAACAATGGTATGCCATGAATGTAATGTCAGTGGATTTCTAGTAGATAGAGGATGGATGAGACCATATTAAAGAAGCCACCAAAGACTCTTAAACTTCCTAAGAAAGTAGTGAGGTGTTACAGCCTTTGCAGGAAATGAGGAAATGCTGGCCTACTCCTTTAAGACTTCCTACTTTGGAGGGGTTAGATTTAGTTGGTGCCAGTGATGAGAAGGGTCAAGACAGGGACCATTCCTCTAGGTTCCTCTAACCATAAGAATCACTTGAAGACAAACTCAGTCAAACAAGAGATACATCTAAATAAAAACTCATCATCTGTATCATGATAGGAAAGGACCTGATGTTTAGCCTTGAAACTATTTAAATAAACAAAGTATAAACAACTGTTGTGTGTTTACAAGATGAAACATACTTTTTGAAATTGATGATAATGTTTAAAAATAATCCCAGATAATAATAAAAACATTCCAGATTATAAACAAAAAACAAAACAACACTAAAGAGAGGATATGGGTGTTAAGGAAGGTACAGATATGCTAATTATTTTGTCTATCATTGAAAGAGCAAATAAAGGCTGTTTTTCATTCTTGACATTAATAATTAGAGACTAGTGATTTGATTGTAAGACTTACAAGTAAAACAGCATGTTTACCTTCCAAGTTACTGGAGCTAAAATATATCAAAGAATATGTGGACTATATAGCACAAGACTAAAAACAAGCAAACAAGAAAGGCAAGGAGGCAAAGCATAACATGACACTTAGGATATTACATGTAAATGGGAACACGCAATGAGATAGGATGAGGAATAGGCAGTAATTAACAAGTCCTGTATCAGACTTGCCCCAAATCTCAGATACTGTCAGGTGAAATGTATAATTTCCTTTAGGTTCATCTGTGGACACTCACTCTTTTATGAAGGTAATTTGAAGGATGCTCTGAAAAATGATTTCCTTCTCATGATTCAGTTTCTGAGGCCCAAAAGTCCACCAACAGAATATACTCCCTCTTTCCATTAGGTTAGAAGTTCTTTCTAGAAAGCCATTAGACATTTTCCAATTTCATCATAAATCAATCACCCAAATTATTATTTTTTTTGCTTTCAAATATATTTTAGTGTTTTTATCCAGTTACCAACTACCAATGCCTTAGCTGAAGCAGTTTATCATAAGGTTTCTCAAGATTAAGTGCAAAAAAGATAACATTCTGGCATGGCTCAGATAAGTGTTGACAGCCAATGTATTTGGAGTAATGATTTCCTTGCTGAAGTTTCCACTAGTATGAAATAAGAAAAATATAGTGAATTTCGAGAACAGTTAAATATACTCGTTTGTTTATGATGTAATGGATTATTTTTATTTATTTTTATTTTTTAAAATTTATTTTAACTTTTTATTTTATATTGGAGTATAGTTGATTAACAATGTTGGGTTAGTTTCAGGTGTACAGCAAAGTGATTCAGTTATACATATACATGTATCTATTCTTTTGCAAATTCTTCTCCCATTTAGGTTATTACAGAATACTGAGCAGAGTTCCCTGTGCTATAAGTAGGTCCTTGTTGGTTATCTATTTTAAATATAGCAGTGTGTATATGTCAATCCCAGCCTCCCAACCTATCCCCACGCTTCCCCCTGGTAACTATAAGTTTGTTCTCTAAGTCGGTGAGTCTATTTCTGTTTTGTAAATAAGTTCATTTGTGTCATTATTTTTAGATTCTTCATATAAGCAGTATTGTGTGATATTTGTCTTTCTCTGTCTGACTTACTTCATTTTGTATGATAATCTCCAGGTCCATCCATGTCACTACAAATGGCATTATTTCATTCTTTTTAATGGCTGAGTAATATTCCATTGCATATATGTACCACATCTTTATCCATTCAACTGTTGATGGACATTTAGGTTGCTTCCATGTCTTGGCTATTGTAAACTGTGCTGCAATGAACATTGGGGGGGCATGTATCCTTTTGAACCATGGATTTCTACAGATATATACCCAGGAGTGGGATTGCTGGATTCCACTGGGTTTCAGTGTTAAAGATTCCTTTGTTTTAGGCAATGAGTCACTATTGGGTAGCAATTTTTAAAGTGTCCATATTTAGCAAAATAGACTATTTCTGTTAGTAACTCTGCTAGTTTACCTTTATTTCTTTTAATATTTTACTGTTAATTGAGGTCAGAGAGACTCCCATTCATTTTTTTACTTAAGCACCTGATATCTATTGAGGTCCTACTATGTGTCAAGCGCTGGTCTCGGTCCTGGGAACACAGCAGAGAATAACAAAAGTGTTTACTCTCATGGATCTTAAATGCTGCTGGGGGTGGAGTCAAGCTGCAAACAAATAAATATATAATATATCGAATGGCCATAAGTTCAAAGAGAAAAGTGAAGCAGAGTAAGAACACAGTGAGTGGTGAGGTACCATACTAGATAAGGCATATTTGAGTTAGTATCTTAATGGTAAGAAACCATTCTAGAACAGGGACAGGGTATTCGAGGAACTGTGAGGTGGTCTTTCAGGCTGGAACATAGTGAACTAGGAGGTGGCAAATAAGATGAGATTTAAGGAATAGTTCATATCTCTTAATACAATGCCTTGCATACAATGTAATTCAATAAATTTTTGTTTTCTTCCCATACTCTATACCTGTTTTCGTGTACTGATAGAAAACCCAAATTATAAGAACTTTGGACAGTCAGGAAAGAGGCAGTAGGATGACTGTGCTAATTAGGTTATATGACAGACATTTTCCACAACTTGAAGTAGTTAAATTTATAGTGCTAACATTTTGACAAAAATCTATGTAAAACTCATGATAAAATAAAAATAAGTAACTAAAAAATTATATTGGCTAAGATATATTGAAGATAGCAGTATTTTGAAATTTTTCCAACTCTTTTTGAGTTTATCAGTTTGAATAAGTTGCTTCTGGGTAAAAGAGTAAAAGATACAATTAACAGTCATTTTCGTCTTGATAAGTCCATCCGGGCATACTTTCTGGAAGTTGATAAATACATTGCTCTCTAGACTGTGTAACAAATTCCTTTGCAATTCAGGCCAATTCTTCTCTCTCAATGATACTGAGGAGCACACATTGAGTGTCAGACAAGAGATCATCAAAAATAACTTTTGATGATGGATGAATGTGACAGTTTACTAATATAATCAGAATGTGATTTTTACCATATAACTTGGAAGGAGTTCAAAGAATTGAGTGACATTGGTACACAAAACTCCTTCCATTTCTATTCATATAATTTCTCAGCAATTATGTCTATCAAAAATGTGTAATAGGCATGGAGTGTCTGTTACACCCTGTCTCATCCTAGAAATAAGCAATATTTATCCATAGTGAACCAGTTGCAAAAAACAACTATACCGGGCTTCCCTGGTGACACAGTGGTTGGGAGTCCGCCTGCCGATGCAGGGGACGCGGGTTCGTGCCCCGGTCCGGGAAGATCCCACATGCCGCGGAGCGGCTGGGCCCGTGAGCCATGGCCGCTGGGCCTGCACGTCCGGAGCCTGTGCTCCGCAACAGGAGAGGCCACAACAGTGAGAGGCCCACGTACCGCAAAACAAACAAACAAACAAACAACAACAACAAAAAAACTATACCTACTAGCTTATATTTTCAATAAAGTTTTACTTTTCTATATCTAATAATTATCAATGTATAAGTCATACTGATTGTTTACTGATAATTGTAATAATAAATGCATTAAGAAGAAATATTTTAACACAGCTTTATAGTCTTAATAAATTTTAAAACAGCATTTTAATTTATATACAGATTTTTGTGCCCCAAAAGCAAGATAGACTGATTAACAAAAGAATTTCAAATATAACAATAGATTGGATTAGGGTAAAATTCTATGGGGAAAAGTGGAATAGAGACACAGTTTCAAGCAGAAAAGGAAGCAGTGTAAAATTTCTGCTTGTAAAGAAGAGCTAGGTCAAATATTTAATTAAAATGGACAATGATGTTTATCCTTTTGGACATATTTAGGAGAAAGACTATAACAATTTTATTTACATGTCAATATTTAAATATACCAGAAATTATATTGTTTACAAGTATTTAAGCTTATGATAAAATATTATAGTTTTTAAGTTAAAAATGTGCAAAGAGTTACACAGTTTGCCAAAATTCTTTCTAGTAGTACAAGGGAAAAAAGGAAAGTTGGAGGTCATTGTCCTGTGATATTTCTTGATATAGCCCTTATATGTAAACACTTTCCAATTCTCTCCTGTCTCCCTTGCAGTAAAGGAGCTGAAATAAAATTGAATCCTAAGGAAACTCCAGCAGTTATAATAAAACTAAAAAGGATCTCCATTTCTTATCATTGACAATGAAGTCAAGCAAGCTATGTGCTCTTGAAATCCTGTCATTCTCTAAGTTGAAACAAAATGTTCTGAGGCTAAAGCTGAATAATATCAATTTTCTCACTTTTTAGAAAAAAATATCTTAATCAATAGACTCTTTCTATTTTTTTTTCCCTCCTAAAATTTTATTAAAACCTTTGGTAACAGCTGTATTTAGTCTATTAGTGACGTTTAGCTATTGAATTACCTAACTTAGTATTATTTATTATACTATATAATAATATATACATTTATTATTTATTTCTTATAGTATATAATATATATGTATATAATTTATTATTTATATATTATTATTATAAGTAGAAAATAAATATTTATAGGAAAACTTAGAAACAGTCCATCATATTTTATTTGTTAATTCATTTTTCTTTTCAAAGTTTTTATACCAATGATTTTTACTTTATATTGTGTGTGTGTATAATTTTTTGTTTTTTGGCTAAGAAAGTAGTTTTTAAATTGTTTAAGTGAACTAAATATCAAGATTTCAAAGTGTGGTACAAAGATCATGGTGTTCTGAAAAGATCTCTATGAGTTCTCTACCATCTGAACAAATTTGAGAACCATTAAGATGGATCATTGTTTGTAAATTATTAAACAATCTAAAGAAACCAGCTAGTTTTATTTAGGGTGTCAAAATGACTAAAGTTTTGTCCATATGCACAATACATTTAGTTGAGAACAATAAACATTTCTTTATAAAATTATTATACACGTGGAATTTCTCCAGGAGGACTTAGTCTCCAAACATGATCCTTATTTTCTTAAATAAATATAAAGACAGCTCAAGATGAAACTCTGGATTTTCAAGGACCTCATTAAGTAGTGTTGTGTAGAGTAAAGTTTCCTATAATAATGAAGAATTATTAAAGGTAATTTCCTCTCACTAGTAAAAAAACAGAACTATCTATATTACTTTATGTCCCCCCAGCATGTGCTTTTTTAGTTCTGCCTGTAAATCAATAGTTTTGTTTAAAACTTCATGTCCATTGACAGGTGTTCCTGACGAGCTAGCTTTTTGCATTAGTCTGTTCCAGGAAGCATCTCCTTTTCTACTACATTATCATATCTTTAGAGTTGACTCAGTGTATCAACTGTATATAGCTTTATAATGAAGATGAGGTGATTTGAAATCACTTAAGAAAAAGCCTGCTTATGGAATTTATGGAAACATCCCGTGTTCCAATTTTCACTTTCTCATGAATTCTGAGTGAAATGTCTTCTTATTTGAGTTACAGATGTAGTTCTTTTTTTTTTTTTTAAACAATGTGTCAGGTCAGAGATGGATTTCAATGAATCTTACATTTCTTCTCAGCTTTCATTAAGGCCCAAGTTGTACATTTAAGAATTTTTTTTAGGTGTAACACACATTTGATGGCTCAATCTTAATAGTACAGCTTGATCAACTTTTATGTATGCATGTATATGCAGAAACAGAACATTTTTAGCCCCTGGAAGGTGTTATTCCCAGTCATTATTGCAACCCGAGTAACCACCTGTCTGTGTCTGTCACCATTGATTAGGTTTACTTGTTCTTGAACTATATAAATGTTATCATGCAGTATGTCATCTTTGTGTCTGTTTTCTTTCACCCCACATAATGGCTGTACAGAGTATAGTTCATCTCTTTAAAGGCAAACATGAGGCTAATAAATGAGAGAAGATTAAAAAGGTGTTATTTTTTTTTTCCTAATTGAAAAGAAGATAATCCCCTAGACAAGATTCTGGAGATCTGTGAAGGCCTGCCGCTGGAGGAGTTCGTCTTAGGGTGTGGCAGTTTGTGCTGGCTCCCCAGCTTCTGGGCACAGGGCAGGATGGCGCTGCCTGCCCCCTTGTTGTTACGCGGGGCCACTGACTAGTTTTGGAAAATGTGTGTCATGTACAGAAATGACACGTGTCACTTTTGAGGGGGAACATTTAGTTGCTGCTGCCTGACTCTCCAGAGCTTCTCTCTCTGTCTGCCAGGGTAACCAACATGTTCCAGACAGGGGATGCTTCATTAGCCTGGGTCTTGAATGAGGATGGTGCAGAGCAAAACCACCAGCTGCTGGATATTCATGTGAGAAAGAAAGAAACGTTTGTTGGTTTAGGCTGCTGGAGTTTGGTGGTGCTTTGTTACCAAAGCATAACGTTCTATGCTAACGGATTCCAAAGGTGAGAAGGAAAAGTTGGGTAAGACCTCAGCTTATATTCCTGGCTGATAAAAGTTTCAGACGTGGTATTGGGATTTACGAACAACCCCTGAAGTGGTCCATGTCTCTTCCGTTGCTTTGTGTACAATTCCTTACAGACAGTTCTTTAACAACTACTTTATTCAAAGCTCAGTGACATTCTTGGGCTGGTTCTTTTATCAGCACCTCTCTCTGATACTATCCTCTGGAGGGAGGGAGACGCAGGAGGGAGGGGATGTGGGAACAGATGTATATGTATGACTGATTCATTTTGTTGTAAAGCAGAGACTAATAAAAAAAAAAGCCAAAAAAATAATAATAATCCCCCAAGAGGAGAGGTTGAGATGACAGTTTGGGAAACACTTGCTGGTGGACTGATTCATATTCTCTAAGTTCCCTCAATGAACTCTCCTCACTTTTCTCCAGGATGCCATAACCAGGCTGGTCTCCACATATTACTCTCTAACTGTGTAACACTGATACTTTTCAAGTGATTGCATGTTACAGATTTTTTAGTCTTATTACTGATGAGGATAATAGCTCCTGCCTTTCCATGAATTAATTAAATAATTTGTTCACTGGACATTTATTGAATGCCCTGTGCCAGGGACTGAGCCAGAGATTGTGGATTTACCAATGAATAAATTACAGACTGTGTTCTAAAGGATCTCACTTTCTGGGAAGTAAGGTCAGAAGGTAATAAAAAGACAGCAGAATGTAATAAGGGCAATAAACGCAATTTGCAGAGGAAATGATTAACTATATTGTTGTTAACTGTGGTAGTGTGGAGGTCAGGAAAAACATCACAGAGTTGGTGTTTTTTTTAACTAAATCTCAAAGTTATGAATAGTTTTGTCAGGAAAACAAGCATAAATAAGCATTAAATTTGACATAAGCCTCAATATTGGCAATATAACACAACTCAATATCTCAAAATTTTCAAATTATCAAAATTGAGTAAGATATAGACAAATATTTCTCAAGGAAGACATTCTTAAGAACCTCTAGTTTTAGTATCGTGGTTCCTTAAAAAACTACAAATAGAACTACCATATGACCCAGCAATCCCACTGCTGGGCATATACCCTGAGAAAACCATAATTCAAAAAAGTCATGTACCAAAATGTTCATTGCAGCTCTATTTACAATAGCCAGGAGATGGAAACAACCTAAGTGTCCATCATCGGATGAATGGATAAAGAAGATGTGGCACATATATACAATGGAATATTACTCAGCCATAAAAAGAAACGAAATTGAGCTATTTGTAATGAGGTGGATAGACCTAGAGTCTTTCATACAGAGTGAAGTAAGTCAGAAAGAGAAAGACAAATACCGTATGCTAACACATATATATGGAATTTAAGAAAAAAAATGTCATGAAGAACCTAGGGGTAAGACAGGAATAAAGACACAGACCTACTAGAGAATGGACTTGAGGATATGGGGAAGGGGAAGTGTAAGCTGTGACAAAGTGAGAGAGTGGCATGGACATATATACACTACCAAATATAAAATAGATAGCTAGTGGGAAGCAGCCGCATAGCACAGGGAGATCAGCTCAGTGCTTTGTGACCACCTAGATGGGTGGGATAGGGAGGGTGGGAGGGAGGGAGAGGCAAGAGGGAAGAGATATGGGAACATATGTATATGTATAACTGATTCACTTTATTATAAAGCAGAAACTAACACACGATTGTAAAGCAATTATACTCCAATAAAGATGTAAAAAAAAAAAAAAAAAAGAACCTCTAGTTTTGTCTTGAATTACTTTTATTGTAATAATGCTAACATATATTTAAAATTTAGAATAAACTACTTATAGCCCTTTTACTTCTTCAAAATCAAAGCAAATTAAAAGCTTGTCATCCTTTAATAAAAAGTTTTAAAAATTCTAGACAAATTTGGGGGTTCTATGTGAGTTCATTAAGTTGTGAGAAATAATCATATTACATAGTCTGGTTAAGTTTAAAGTTGTTTTCACTAAAACTGTTTACCAAAATACCCAAATTAATCAAAGGAAACTCCCAAACTAATAACATTCAAATTAATATGATATAACAAACACTTTAATTGCTAAAGTTGAGTTTAATGGTACAAAAATGTGCTTGGATATTTTCTATTTCACTTGTGGTTAACTTGATTTCTTAAGTTTTGTTTATTGTGAACCACTTTCTAAGTCATTGTCATTAACACTGCTGATACCTTTTTCTTTTAAATAGTAAACTGGTTCAAAAATACTTTTACATTATTTTAGCAACCCAATCATTCTAATGGCTGTGTTCCAAATTATAATACTGAAAAGGGTTTAACAATCTAGTAACAAAATATTCTCCATATTCTTATTACTGCACTTAATGCTAATGAATGGTTTGCAAGTTGGTATCTATACAGATAGAATCAGTATAGTGTATCTAGTCTTAATATGCATATGGATTCAGTACCATAAAATCAGTCTTTTTGAATAGAGCTTGCTTATGTTCCTCTGTGTCCTCTCATCACTCAATTCTCCTTTGCTGAATTCTACTCATCGCTGTTTGAAATATTCTGAAAACATTGTTTTCACATTTGTCATTTCGTTTATAAAATACCCCTTAACACATCAAGGTCACCTCTGCTTTTTACCCACTAACCTGACATAATTGAGATAACACATTATTCTGCTGCATTTGTTGATTCATCACAGCAAATCAAAGTCTAAAATTATTAAATTGTAAGAAAAACTTGTACTCAATGAAAATGTCTTTTAATTTTAAATTATCACTACAAGAGAGAAGTGTAGCATTTATAACTAGGAACATGTTTCAATATGACTGCAAGGTCAGCTATGGAGTGTTTATTGTCATTTTCACATTAGGACAATGTCTACTATTGAAAGACTTCTTGGGGCTAAAATTCCAATCATGTAAATTAGTATTTGGTCACACTGGTAGCTTTGTCCCTTTGTCTTTCATTGCTAAGCAACCAGAGGAAGGGGTCAGGTAACCTTAAGAGTATGGTGTAAATCTGCCTGATTTTGTTTTATTTTGATTATGCTAGGAAATTACATATGTGAACAAAATAATTATGGTTACAAATTAATTAGCATATCACGTATGCCAGAACATTTACATACATTATTTTATTTAACTCTCACTTTACTTATGATGGTCAAATCCCACATCGACATCTTACTAGGTATTTTTATGTTCAAAAGTATTTAACAAGTCTTAGGAGTCCTGGTTGACCAATGTAGATGATGCTATAGTGTACCACCAGGTTCCCTTTTAGGACTGAGGTACTTCTCTAATATTCATTGAAGCAGATGTGGGACAATTCTGAAGACCCATCCCAGCTCCAGAGCTCCCCAGTGAATCTAGTGACTACCTCTATTTTAATTGCAACACAGTTCTACTTCTTTCTTAAACCAGTGCTTCTCAACTGAGGGTGATTATGCGCCACCCCTTGACCAGTGGGCATTTGGCAAAGTTTGGAGACATTTCTGATTGTTACAGATGGGGGAAAGTTTTGCTACTGGCATCTAGTAGGTAAAGGCCAGGCATACTGCTAAACTCCCTATAATCCACAGGACATTCCCCCACATAAAGGATTATTTTGTCCAAACATGAATAATGCTGAAGTTGAGAGATCCTGGCTGAAATCCACAGGTCTTGTTCCTATTAGCCTTTTTTGATAAACCTTTTGCCCTCAATTCTCAGAGTCTCAGAATCTTATAATCAGATATAAGCCAACTTATATCTGAGAACTATGAAGCAATTCCAGTGTCCTGGTTGGTATTTGTGTTTATGATACCACAAGCATCCAGTGTTCTAAGCATATCTGTCTGGTAAGGAAGAGGTTTACTATTGCAGTCCTTATTAGTACTTCCTAGGTGCTAATCAAAATAAACCAGAAAAAGAATCAATCAAAGAGTAATGCTATACCTCAACGCCCTGAGTACATTACTTGTATGCCTTTGAAACCTTAAGGGAACAAATTCTGCTAAAGATTATCAAGGAGAAACTGTTTTAAACACTGTTTCTCTCTTAAATGTAGCAAAATAATATAAAGAAGGACAAATGGGAGAAAAAACTCTTTATTATTCAGTGAAACTAGCATATAAAATAACTCCTTAGTTCAAATGGTTGAAGAATGTGTGCCAAAACCAAGGGAAAGAGAACACTAATTGCAGGTCATTTATTTTTCAGATCTTTGAGAATATACATGGGGAAAATGGTTGTTATTTGGCTCTGAAGAACCTAACCACAAATCCCCTGCTTGGAATGGCAAAGTCTGAGGCTATGCATGGGCTGTATGAGAGACCTTGGGCCAGTTTCTCTATTGCAGAGTAACACAAATGACAGGATGGAGAAACTATGCAAACAACTAAAATTTGAAGAAGAAGGCTGCCAATGTGTTAACAAAGAGGAAAGATAGTGGTAGCAGTCAACCTGACAAAAGTCAGTTGAAGAGAAATAAATAAGTTAAATCACTAAAACTATCCTTCTCTTCCAAAGAAATAAAAAACAAAATTCTATGACATGTAGTTCTCCACAGTAAGCCAAGAAAACTTCCTGTTCACCTTGAGGTGGAGAGCGTGTATATGTTTATACTACGTTGATTGCTGAGGACAATGGCTTCATTGGTGTGGACAGAGTGGTGAGATGTCCCAGGGCAGAGCATACAACCAAGTTGAGGCAAGTGTTCCAAGATAATATACCTGAATTTAAGTTGCCTTCTATCCTGTCTCACTCCCTGTCTTCCTAACACTATTTTTCAGGTATTGACTAACCAGGAAAGAATAGCTCTCATTCAAAACCAAGTAATAATTGGAAATTAACTAGGATACGAAAGTGACATTGTATATAGGGCAAAGAGTCAAATGTTTTTTCTTTATGAAGTTTTCCCCCTTTTTAGGGGAAGGGAAATCTTTCCCAAGAACTCATGTCTACTCCTATTGGCCAAAGAAGTGTCAAATGTCCACCTCTACATGTAAGGGAAGTTGAGAAGTCAAACCTCCACTCTAATGGAAGGTGAGGGAGAAGCGAATTAGAACAAGTACATGTCTGCTGCACAAATCCAAACACGACATGGATGGATCAAGTTCCAGCTCTGCCATTTACTAACTCTGTGACTCTGGACAAGTTACTTAACCTCTCTGTGTCTCAGTTTCTCCATCTTTAAAATAAGGATGATGATATTAATAGTGTGTACTTCAGAGGATGGTCATCAAGATTAAATGAATTATTGCATAGCCAGCACTTAAAAGTATTAACTCCTAACAGGAGTTAATAGTTATTGTTTGGAGTTAGGAGTTAACAATTATTGTTATCTGCACTCTAAGGAACTCTTTGGCACTAAAATATTGTAATTCCATAAATGATTATTTGATAATAAAAGATAGGATTTACAAGAATTACAAATGATTTAGCTTTGCAGTTAGATCATGTGCTTAAAAAATATTAAAATGCTCACTTCTCATAGAGGAGAACCAATGCCAGTAAATATTTTCATTGGCTTAAAAGAGTTTTTATTAGAAAAGAAATATGACTTGTGTAGTTGGATGAACTCTTGAACAAGGAGACTAGTGAACATTGAATGATTATAAGGCTTTACTTTAAAAACATCTGGAAAGAATCTCTTTAAGGGAGTCGTTCTACCTTATTTTCCTTCAAGTTTGTAAACTATATTTAAGTTTTCCTAAGCAAGCAGCAATGTGTCCTGAGGGGAATTGTCACAGCTCCCTTCCCCATCAGCCAAAGTTAACTCACCATGAACTGCAAATTTATGAAGACTCTCTTTGTCCTATTACTTAAAACTAAGGCTTATCCTAAAGAAAGAAGTCAGCTAATAAATAGAAAGGCAAGTTCATTCTGGATGAGAACTTACTAATGACTGAAATGAAAGCTCATATCTGGGTTAAAAATTTGTCTTTCAACGTGCTTATAGTTCACTGAAAGGAGAGAGTAATTCACAAAAACCAAAAATATAGCAGTTAAAGCCTTGAGAGAAAATAGAGCAATATTGGTAGCCATGTTTTGAGAAGGAGAGATTACATGCTTTGGGATGATTGAAGAAGTTTCTAAGGAGTTGGTATTTGAGCTTGTCATTAATGGATAAGCTGGTTTTGGACAGGTAGCATTGGGAGGAAGTGTATTTACATCAGAGAGAAAGAAAGAGCAGGCATAGGGGAAGGAAATTATAGTACAGATATTTCATGAGACATTGGGAACAGATTAGGATCACGAGCAAGCTATGAATAGTCCTTCTCTCAGGGAGTTTACCTTTCAATAAGAAAGACAGAAAATAAGTAAGATGACAACTTAACACAAAAATAGAATGAGGGTTGTGAAGCAAATAGATTGATGGAAAACTTGGTGACTGGGTACGGGTCCAAGCTGGTGCAGAGGTGGAAGTTGCTGTTTTATATAGAGTTGCCATCACATCAGCCTTTCTGAGAAGGTGACATATGAGAAAAGACCTGGAAGAATTGAAAACTGGAGATCTAGACTTCCCAGTTAAAGGGAAGAGCAAGTATAAATGCTTTGGAATGAGAAGAGCAGGAATACCTGTGGTGCTGGAACACAGTGAAGCATGGTAGAAGATGAGTTTAAAGAGGGAGGCTGGATCCAGATTACCCAGGGCCAAGTGGACCAAGGTCAGAGTTTGGATTTTCTTCTAAGTGTAGTGGGAAACTGCTGAAGAATTTGAAGAGGCAAGCAATATGATCTGATTCATGTTAGTAATAATAATAAAAATCACCTTGTTTTCCTGTATAACAGACAGCAGGGGGTAAGAATGGCGGCAAATGAAAAGACAACCCTTAGAATGGGAGAAAATATTTGCAAAGAAGCAACCAACAAGTGATTAATCTCCAAAATATACAAACAGCTCATGAAGCTCAATATCAAAAAAACAAACAACCCAGTCAAAAAATGGGTGGAAGATTTAAATAGACATTTCTCCAAAGAAGACATACAGATGGCTAAAAAGCACATGAAAAGATGCTCAACATCACTAATTATTAGCGAAATGCAAATCAAAACTACAATGAGGTATCACCTCACACCAGTCAGAATCGCCATCATCAAACAATCTATAAATAATAAATGCTGGAAAGCGTGTGGAGAAAAGGGAGCCCTCCTACACTGTTGGTGGGAATGTAAATTGATACAGCCACTATGGTGAACAGTATTGAGGTTCCTTCAAAAACTAAAAATAGAGCTACCATATGATCCTGCAATCCCACTCCTGGGCATATATCTGGAGAAAACCATGGTTCAAAGGGATACATGCACCCCCATGTTCATTACAGCACTATTTACAATAGCCAGGACATGGAAGCAATCTAAATGTCCATCAACAGAGGAATGGGTAAAGAAGATGTTGTACATATATACAGTGGAATATGACTCAGCCATAAAAAAAGAATGAAATAATGCCATTTGCAGCAACATGGATGGACCTAGAGATTGTTATACTGAGTGAAGTAAGTTAGAGAAAGACAAATATCATATGATATTGCTTATATGTGGAATCTAAAGAAAAGGGTACAAATGAACTTAGCTACAAAACAGAAATAGAGTTAAGGATGTAGAAAACAAACTTATGGTTACCAGGGTGTAAGTGGGGGGAGGGATAAATTGGGAGATTGGGATTGACATACACACTACTATGTATAAAATAGATAACTAACAAGGACCTACTGTATAGCACAGGGAACTCTACTCAATACTCTGTAATGACCTATATGGGAAAAAAATCTAAAAAAGAGTGGATAGATGTATATGTATAACTGATTCACTTTGCTGTACACCTGAAACTAACACAATATTATAAATCAACTATACTCTAGTAAAAATTTTTTTAAAAAAAGAGTGGTGGCAAGGAGGCTGCTGCAAGAGATAATGTTGCATTGGTCTAGGGAAGATCTAGGTTCCATATGTTACAAGTATTGACTCTCAAGGATCTGGTAGGAGCCCTGCTGTGCCAGATGTTAACTGTTTAGTTTCTATATCAAGGGCAGTCATAGGACGTTGCAGAAAAGGGCTCAGAGTGGCTGGCAGGGGCACCTGGCAGGCTCAGTGTAATGGCTAATGTACCAGCTGGTCAGAAGTGGTTCAATATTTTAGCGACCAGTACAGTTGTACATGTGCATGCTGGCTATCTCAGCCCTGGTCTTGGGTGAAGGTTATGGAGATGGTGAGGAGCGGTTAGACTCATGATTTATTTTGAAGATAGAAACTATAAATAGGTTTGCTGATGTATGTTATAAATAGGATCTATGCCTTTTAAAGGTAAGTGTGATAAGACTTGGTGCTTAACGTTTGTTATAAATTCTAAAATATATTGCTTCACTTTACAGTATCAGTAAAAGTCTATAACATTTGTTATAAATTCTTCTAAAATATATTGTTTCACTTTACAGTCTGAGGAAAAAAATAGTTTTCCTTTGTTGAGCTGAATGTTTACAGAGCTTCAGGGTTATTCTCATTGTATAATCATGTAGGGTTAGAGATACATGATACTGGGATAAATAACATTGCTTCAGGACAAAAAGTACAACATCATTTTAACTAAATCTTGGTTATTGACTCAATTTCTTCTGATTAATCTTTTTCTCTTTAAGTCAAATATAGGAAGGAACTTTGTTTACTGAAGATTCTAGCTAATTATTTTCTGATTAAAATATAGGATGTGAACTCCTGAATCTAAAGAACTTTGAAAATGGTAGTACTAGTCTTCCTATATTTCCTAACTTTTGGTAAACCACCATTTCTTTAGTATTCCATTGCTCTTCTTTGATTTAGTATGCATTTTCACATTGCAAACCACACAGCCCCAGAGTGTATACAAGACCTTGGCAATGAGTTAAAGGATATAAATCAATCTGTAAGCAGAACTGAAAAGCTTCAGAGCTTCATAAAGAAGCTATTTTTCAAGCTGGGCATTTTTAAAGGCACTTTTTTGAAAAGCACTATTAAACAAACTCTCCTCCTTCAAACTTTTCCCCCATTTTATTTTTAACACTTTAGTCATTGAATTTCCTTGGCAATATTAGATCATGAAAGCAGGATACCTAGCCACGATAAGTAATTCCATCTCAAATTAGTCACAAAATTCCCCTTGCTTGAGATATTGAGAGAACTCTAACCAGTCAGAATCAGATCTTGTTTACCAAGTAGATATTTAAGAGAAATCTCATTACCAGCTTTATTGCTATAGCTTAGGGGTCAGTGTCCACAGGAATTTGAAAATGTACAGCCTATTTGATGTTTGCTAAGAAAAATTTTGAAAGCCTTTTAATAGTTGTGTCTTGTTTTATGTTATGTATGTATACCTGAAAAGTTGCATGTAAATCAAACTTAATATTAATTTAGTAATATTCAGAATAAGAAAGGAAGAATACTGTTCAAATATAAATGCTGATCAGTTCTTTCTAAAACAAATAGACAATCTCTAGTTCAGTTATTCTGAGTTTGTGTAAATCTTGGTTTGGCTTGAAGTGGAGTACACCTCAAACAAATGGTAAAAATCCCCAGGAGGTCGTTCATGAAAGACTATGACATTGTAGTGTTTGAATAACCAGTTAAACACAGTGGAAAGCAACTAAATAAATCATTTAATATCTTAAGGATAAAAATAATTTGGGTTTGTGACTTAATTCAGATTTTAAAAATTTACCTTAGGTCAGATTGAGTTTAGGAGTCTATTGCCTTTTATTTTGTTTTGTTTTGCTAAAAAATAAAGTATTTACTGGTGCCATGGGATGACAACAAAGGTCACCATGCTAATATCTTGGGTTCAGGGAAAAGAACAGCACTGAGGTTTCCATTATAAATCTCAACAGTGGGAAGAGGGTAGAGGACATACACTTCTGGGTTTTTTTTAATTCTCAATTTTAAATCTTACCTATTGACTCATGGTATAAGCAATACATCTAGAAATGTACATACTGGTTATACTTTATTTGAAGTGCAGTAACTATCTATTGAGCATTTACTATGTGTTAGGATGGTAGAATCATTCATTCATCTTCAAATATGAATTGAGCAAAAACTTTGTATAAGTCATTGTTCTACAAGGCAATACAGTATGTGAACAGGTCACATTCTCTACGAATGTGTTGGGGAAGGCAGACAAGTAACCTGGAAATTACAAAACAGCAAAATAAGGACTTCAATAGAGAAAATCCAAGGCAATGAGAATCTCTAAATTAGTTATAGGTAGGGATGGGGTTGAGGAATATGTCAGGGTAAGCTTCCTAAAGAAAGTGACAGCTAACTTATAACCTAAAATATGAATAGGAATTAGCGCATTTATGAAAGTTTGGTGAGCACCCCCCCCCAAAAAATATGATTTTGGTGATTAAAAATTATAGCAGTGAAAATAAATATTTCATGTTTAGGGAATTATAATAAGTTTAGTATGAATGGACTGTGATGGGGAGAGAGGTGAGATTGATTTTGGAAATTGTATAATAAACAATGATTTTGTATGGGTCATCTGAGGCAATATCATAAAGGGTCTTAAATACTTTGTGTGGATTTTATTCTGAGAGCACTGGGGAACCATAGGAGGTTTTTTTTTTTTTTTAATCATGATATATTAGGTTTGCACTTTAGAAAGATTCCTCTGGCTACAGTGGAGAAAATAAATTGGGGGTAGAAGAAGACTTCAAGATCAGAGACCAGAAAAACCTGCTGAAAAATTATGTCATTCCTATTAGAGATATTGGTAGCCTGAACTAAGGTAGTAGAAGTAAAGATAGAAGTGGATGGGATGGAGAGTCATTAAAGAGATTGGATCAACAACTGTTCATTTGGATGAGGCATAAGAAGGAAGCGTTAGAAACAACACAAGAAGAGAATTAGGCTTCGGGGCAGGACATTACACCACTTGTGAACATGTTGCATTTGAGTTAACTCTGGGACATCCATATAGTGATGCTGAGGATGAAGTTAAGTAGATGAGTCTTGAGTTTACAAAAGAAGTCTGCATTAGAGGTATAAATTTGGGAGTCATTAGCATTTAGTTGGTAACTGAAGCCTGGATATGGATGACCTTGCCCAGGGAGAATGTGTAGACTGAGAGAAGAGCACCTAGCATAAAACTCTGAGGAACACCAAGAGTTAATCCTGGGCAAGAAACATGAAAGATAGCTACAAGGAGGAGGAGGAAAACCAGAAGAGTGTAGTTTCAAGAAGTAAAAGGAAAGAAGAGAGGAGAGGATGGCAGAGTCAAATGCTACACACCAGTAAGAAGAGATAAATAAGGGAAATTAAAACAAGGAAGTGATTGGTGAGTTTGGAACCAGCAGTTTTAGAGAAATGGTTGTGATGGGGTCGGTGGGTAGAATCAAGATTCCAGTGGAATGAGAAATGCTCAAGAAGTTAGAAATGGTGTGGCTCCTGTTTGTCTGGGGGAAATTCTTCTCTGAAGGAGATAGCTATGAATTAGTATAAGACAAAACTCACACAAGCTACGGGAAGAGTGTGCTAGCCCAGTAAAGGGGATCCAATAGCAGCTACCTCATTTGTGAAGGGAAAGAGAATGGCTCAGTATCTCAAGGGAGATCTGGCTAAAAACATTTCTGGTTTATCATTTTTGTTTGTTATTGTAATTGTTGTCATTTTTGTTGATAGTAGGTGTGTGTGCATGTGTATGTGTTAAGATGGTAATTCTTATGCAATTGTTCTCAACTTTAGATGTACATTAAAATCGCTTGGGAAGCTGTTTAAAAAAAATCTCAGAGATTGTCATTAAATTGTTCATGGGTATGGCCTGAATATTTTGGTGATTTTGGTGTACACCAAAGTTAAGAATCACTGATCTGAACCTGTATAAATACTGATGAGAAAGAGTAAGAATAGAGGGAGTGTTTGTAGATAATTGGGAGGGTAATTAATTGAGGGCTATCCCTGGGAATTGGCTGAAATACACAATCAGGTGGGGAGATGGAGCACAAAAAGGAAGAGGGAAGGCAAGGAAGGATGGAGGGCAGAAAGAATAGATGATTATTCTGGCGACTTTGAAGGTCTGATGTCAGAAGGCTGACTGAGTTCCTTTCTAATGTGTTCCATTTTCTCTATGAAGTAAAAAGGGTAAGTTATGGATGAGGGTTTTAAAAAGAATCCTTCAAAAAAAAACTGGATGACAATTTAAGAGTAGAAAGTGGCAACTTCTGTTTGCTTTGAGTGCATGCCACCTTCACTGTAATCAAATTCAATCAAAGATGACTGACAGGACAATGGCTATGTAAGACTCCTGACCACGAAGCATTGACCCATATAATTAGGACCTTTCTAAACGAACTTTCTGAACTAACAAGCCACAGCCAGTTTTCTTTGAATTTCACTAGAATTGATGATTGCCTATAACTCTCATAGATACTCTTGTACAAAGCAAAACCTCTTTTGCATTACACTACTATTTTTATCTGAAACTAATTTGATATCAGTTTTTCTAGAAAAGGTACAAAGTATAGTAAAATCTATCCAACTTAGAATTCCCACGTTTTCAACAAATCATTCCTTCATAAAGAAACATAAATTGTATTTACTTTGGAGATATTATAGCTTGCAATCTTAAAAGACAGAGGCAGTTTAGGATAGGCTGAACTAGAAGCAGTAGGGTTCAAATCCCAGCTGTGCCCATTACTAGTTATGTAACATTGGAACTTCTCTGTACCTCAGTTTTCCAATATATAAAACTGATAAAAATAATGCCTACCTCCTGGGTTGTTGTGATAATTAAATATAATGAATACATTCAAGGCACTTAGAATAATACCTGGCACATATTAAAGACCCTATAAGTGTTAGCCATTATTTTTTACCAGAGTGTGGCAAATACCTTCCACGTGGCTATATAGTCATGATGTATCTCAAATCAGTCACTTTTACATTTCACGAGGACATATAAATTGGGCCTCAGGACTTATAGGGAGCATCAGCATCAAAACATTTACCCTTGGAATTAAGGCCCAAGAGTGAATTGCTAGGGGTTAGAGCTTCCAGAATGGTGGAGTAAGGAGCTTGGCAGAAAGTCTAATCAGCAAAACAATTTAACTGGTGAAAATGATAAGATAAAATTATTTAAGGTCTCTGAAAATTGTCCTAGAGACATACAGCAAATGGAGAAACATTCATTCAAGAAAATCTATTAATTTTTGGTAAGAACAAGGTTCTATGGAATTTGAGCCATGACCTACTCCCTTATCCCACCTCCTCCCCCAACTCCATGTTATAATAGCTTTTTTACCCTGGACACTGTACTCCCGGTATAGCTAAAAACCAGGGGTTCCCTGCTCCCAGCTTGCATCTGGGGCTCTGGTTTCAACTGGGGAGGGGGAGGCTACCGGTGTTTATCATCCCCCCAGCCCTGTGTTGCAGCCCTGTCGCAGGCAGGCTTGACTGAGAGGATCTGGTCTCCGCCCTAACCCAGCTCCCAGTTGTAGGGTTGGAAGCTCTACTCCAGGCATGGCAGGCTGAGAAAACTGGGACCTCAATTACCCCAATTCACTCAAAGGTAGAGGACCCATGCCAGAGGACAAGCCAAGAAGACCAGGGGATGCCACCTGCTAATATCTTCTTGCTGAGCAGGACTCTCTCTCTGGGAAAAGCAGGTCCCCTCCCCTAGCTCTGGTGCAGTGGCACTGGAGTTCTGCCTGGGGGAAAGGCAGAACTCCATATGTATGGATGAAGAGCTCCAAAACTGCCTGAGAGGAATGACTTCATTTGGAACAAAGCTTGGAGAACTCCATGCCTAAAAGAGTTGTCAAAAACAATGGAGATGTTGGTGAATAACAATTAAAAGGAGGGTGATAGCTCCGCGATGTGAGGAAAACGGCACAGCAAGCCAGAAGCTTAACAGAACCTGAGAAAGAGACAGCCTTTTGGGATCACTGCTCTATTAGTTTGCAAGAGTGGCCATAGCAAAATACCACAGACTGGGGGGCTTAAACAACAGAAATTTGTTTTCTTACAGTTCTGGGGACTAGAAGTCCTAGATCCAGTTGGTAGGTTTGCTTTCTTCTGAGGTTTCTCTCTGTGGCTTGTAGAGGGCCTCTTTCTTGCTGTGTCCTCACATGGTTGTCCCTCTGTTTGTGTAAATTTCTTCTTCCTATAAGCACATCAGTCATATTAGATTAGGACCCACACTAACAACCTCATTTAACTTTAAATATCTTTTTAAAGGCCTTATCTCCAAATACAGTTGCATTCTGAGGTACTGGCGAAGGCTTCCACATATGAATTTGGAGTGACATAGCTCTCCAAATGCTCAGCCCATAACAACTGCCAACCTTGGGGTTTGGGAGGCCGTGTGCATGCCCTAGGCTTCACCCACTCAGAAAAAGCCGAGCACAGTGAGGGGCAAACAAGCAAGCATTCCCAGAGCTGCACACAGACCTATTTATTGACAAAGGGGGAAACTTTTCTGGCAGAAGGAGCTTAAACACAACCTCTGACCAAACCCTGACTTAACAATAAGCTGCTTGGATGCAGGGACAGTTCCCAAGAAGCCAGGCTCAAAATTAAACTCACAGTCTCCTGGCAATCTGAAAAGCTGTGTGCAACTCCTTCTCAGGAGCAAGCAAAGGGGGATCACCTGAACTCCTGGTTCCTGCAAACAATGTTTCCAATTACCAATTGAATTATATCTCAATAACACTATTATTAATAATGTGAATTACAAAATAACACACAAAATGTTTCAGTATTAGGGTATATATCAAGACTTCAACTCCCTTTATAAAACTTACTTATACATTTGCCCTCTACTTTAAGATAAGAATACCTTAGTTTTATTTCAACTATTATACTAAAATGCCCTCTTCGGCACACATAAATTTATTTCTTATGTTTGAATGCTGACATTTCCACTCTTCCAATGCGTAGAAAGAATTCTGAAAGAGTGGGTATTTTAGCGTCATAATTAGAATGCTGATTATCATTGAATTGATTGTTAAACAACCTCGTCCAATAGAGTAAGATTATTGGAATCTATCCATATTGCAACCTATTGCTTATGTAGTTTTGGTCTAATAGTGACAAAAACTCTCCATGCTTGTTGTCCAATCAGTAAATCAGGTAACATTCAGACTGGGTTCAGCATTATGATTCCCTTGTGTACTAAGTCAAATGGGCACCTGGTTTCTTAGCATGTTCATATTACAGGCCCACCATTATGTGAACATTTACTTCCTGCATTTTAATAGCTGAAGGCTTAAAATGAATTTAACCTTGAAAGCAGCCATTAGGGTTAAGTGAACCAGTTCAGTTCAACAAACAAGATGTACAAACCATTAAATGTCCAAAATCAGGGTGATGTTGACCAGCTATTTGTTCTGTTTCCTGGTAAGTTAACCAGCAATGTTCCCTGTTTAAAACCCAAAACAAATAATAATGATTTTAACCGTTATATCTGCCCTGCTCCTGAGATCATTTTTCACATATAAAATTTAGCTTTATTAGCTATTAGCTGTTAGCAAGAAGCTTCCCCTACCATGCTCTATTCATCTTAAAGAATAAAGTCAGTCAGAATCTAAACAACTCAGAAAAATTACATAGAAAGCAAAGATTTAGTTTGCTATCAAAACTAATGAATGATTTAGATGTCATAGTCTTTCTGTGGGAAATGGATAAAATACAAAAAACAAACAAAAATGACCAGGAACTAGTAATGACCTTGCTAGTATGTAAAGTCATGCCAGTATCATCTAAATTGATACACAGAAAAGGAATAAATTTTATTCAGAAAATAACATGCTGATGCTGAGGGAAAAGATGAGAATAGACATTGAATTAAAAGGGATATATGTTCCCATTTTTTCTCAGATATAATTTGTGAGTTCCAGAAAAAGAACAGTGTGCTTATTTGATGTTCTTGCCTCACAGATCATAAAATATCTCTGCTAGAGAAACAGAGAGGTCTTCTGTGAGTTTCTGGACAAACTAAGTCAATACCCAGACAGGACCAATCCTTGGCAAAACTATGAAGGACTTATAATTTGTGTTTGCCTTCCTCCCTCCTTCTTATTGTTGCCTTCTGTTGTGACCTTCTCCTTGCCTCAAGGAGATGGACCAGCCTGAAGACCCTCTGATATGCTGTCACTGCCACCAGAAATATTTCTTTACCTTCATTAAGATGTACATTTATTCTTTCAGAACTTGATAATCTCTAGAAGTTGGAAGTGATTTTTGGATCCAAAGTGAAACCTAAGAGATCCTGCATTCAAAAAGAGTAAATTTGTCCATGGCATATGGTGAATATTTAATGATTTACCCATCAATAATTGAAATGGGGAAGAGGGTTGATCTTGGAGGAAGAAGATCTGCTTTTACCCCAAGACAGCTCTCTAGGAGTGAGTGTGGACACCATTTCTGTGAAGTTGGGCTTTGAGCATTTCTCTCAGTTTAGTCCTTTTTATGTCTAATTAACGAATGTACTTTAGAGATCATCTAGTCCTATGGCTTTTCATACGTTTCTCTATGGACAGAGACCTAGTATTTCAGTGTTGTTTCTTAGGGATCATTTTGGATGCTGAGAAATTGAGAGACCAAATAGGTAGAGCTAAGAGGTCCACCTGTGCTTCAGGAACTTTGATCCAATAAAAAAATGAATTTATTATATTGACAACCCTAATAGGATTTAGTTTGAGCAAAAAGTTGATAAGTATTCCTGCCAAAAGACTTGAATCTGAGTTTAATCAAACTTCTAAATCATGAAAGAAACCCTAAGGATACTATTAGTCAAATTTAGAATGTGGAAATTCTGTGACAAAAGAAGATTCAGATGATTCAGCAAATAATATGACATGAAAAGGGGAAAGTTAGATGTTAGAGATTAAAAGAGACTTAAAGAGACAATTGTAACCAAATAAATGTATGGACCTTGTATGGATTCTGATTTGAATAAGTCATTAAACCTCTATTTGAGATAATAGAGGAAAATTGCACAGACTGAACACTATAAAATATTAAGGAATTATTGTTGATTTTTTAAAGGTTTTGATACTGATATTGTGGCTTTGTTTAAAAAGGGTCAGTTAAATATCCATACCAAAGTATTTTTGGTTAAGTAATATGATATTTGGGTTTTGCTTTAAAATACTTGAATAAAAAACCTGCAGGGGGATAGATGAAAAAAGAATGGTAAAATAGTGACAATCAGTGAAGTTGGGTTGTGGTACATGAGTGTTCATTATGCTATTGTATTGGTTTTGAGTATATTTGAAATTGAAAATTTCTATGATAAAAAATAGTGATAGTACCATTCATTGTACAATAAACAGATCCGAGGATTATGAAGTCTTAGCTCACACAAAAAAGATGTTTGTTTTGTTATTCCAGTACTTTGGTTTTAGACATCTGCAAAAAACAAATATTGAAGAATTCAAATATATGTTCTGAAAGACCTTGCTTCTTGTTATTTGAATTATTTTTAACTATAAATTTAAAAGCATTTCCATCATAGTGTTTCTAAATTTACTATTTGTATTAATATTTCAATTTACTTCAGTTTGTAAATAAGAATAGCTTGGCAGTATGGAAAATAAAATAGCTCTTCTACTTAAACTAACAATTGAATTTTTTTTTAAAAAGCATAAAAAGGTGTGACAATGTTGAACTTTATCTGAGCCCTGTGCTCCCGCCCTTTTGTGTTCTGAAAAGTGGCTAACTTCAAAGAACTATTCTGCCCTCACAGAAGATAAGACTCATCTCCTTCCTTCCTCAGTGACTCAGATAGGACTTAGCTGTAACCTTCATGAATCTTAGAACTTGCTGATGACTCTCTTGTTTACCTGCCTCTGCAGGCCCTCCCCCACTTTGCTTTTTTTTTTTTTTATGTTTCTCATTAATGAACATTCTCCCTATTGCAATAGCCTGAATAAACTCATTTCCTTAATTGTCCCCTGCATTTTGCCTTTCACAGGGTAGATCTCCATTATCCTGGGCTCTCAAGCTATTTGCACATCTGTTCTGGTTATTATCAAATGAAAGAAAGGATGGAAAGCAAACCCTCTTTGTGACCCCATCAACAGCAGTAGCATAAAAAGTGTCCAGGTTCTTTCTCCTTTTTCCAGACCCACACACTGTTGATAAATTATAATGAATTAAACTTGTTCAAGCAAACTGAGCGAACAGTATGAAACATTTCTACTTAGAGATTAAGGATTGTTTTAAATCTGATTCAAAGCAAATTGATTAGAACATGGTGGAAATTTCAGTAAAAAAATTTGCTTTTACTGTATTTGAACTTTAGTTTTAAAGCATTTCTTGTTTTGATGGGCATACATTGACCCACAGGCAGGGTTCTAAAGCATTGTTAATCTCTTTAGTTCTTTTGGTTGACTAATGGAGCTTTTACAAAGTTCGTAAAATTTAGAAAGACCTACATGGTCCAAATTTACCTGACCCTCTTCCCATGTCAGTTGTTTATTCTGTTTTTCGTCTCTCCAGTAGTCCCCCAAAGACCCAAATCGCATTTGTTGAGTGATTTATCTGAGAATGGTTTCTCTTGATACAGTAGGATCGACTTCACTGGGATCCTTTCCTATTCTAATTGCTTTGCTACATTATTAGAATGATGTGGACTTGTATGAATCTGTTTCTATTTTGAGTAGTAATCAGCTATATACATAAGCTTTTGCTTATTTGTACTGTGCACATATTGTTTAAATCTTTCATTTCCATGCTATGCTATGCTATGCATTTGTCCTAGATTTTCATTACTAAATTCTGTTCACTTGCATTGCTACACAAATTAAGCCCAGACTTCAAAGGGTAACTTTTTTGGACCAATCTTTTGGGTTTTTAACAATGTATAGGGAAGAGGCATTTGATTTTTTTCTGTATTAACCTAAGTCTAGAACTAGGTATCACCTTAGGTCCTCACTGTTTTTAGCTGAGGCTAAACTGATCTAATACACTAATTTTTCCCTCTAAGTATGAGTGTCTTCTAGATTGAGCTCAGGAAAATTCTTAAATAGCTCTGTCTTGGACACGATATTCTCCTTCTGGGGAGATCCTCCTTGAAGACTCAGATCTTCAGAAAGAGGCTGCACCTTTGACAACTACAGCAATTTACCTCAGTCTGACCAGAACTATGGCCAGGCCCTATTTTGTTCTAATTTAGACTTTATATCTTTTTTCTGCCATTGTAATTGTCAGTCCTGGCTGATGAGGCACTCTGACAGTACATGAAAATCACCAGTTTGGCTCACCATGGCTGATACCAGACTCTGTATTTCTAGCCCAGGTTCATTACCACACTGCCATTTATGTTTCAGTCTAATTTGAACCTAGTGGTGCACCTTGTCCCTCACGCTGAACCTCTGTCAAATGACAGAGCACCTTGTCCCTCACGTCTGAATGTCTGTCAAGTGACAGAGAAGCTCACCTGATATATCTTCTACCTGAACTTCTTTCTACTTCTTCCTGACTCCCTTCAGTACCTTTATACCCTGAAGCTTCACACTTCTGGGTTTTGAGCCTTACCTCTGAATTTTTGGAAGGCATCTAGCATGGTGATAATCCTATCCTTTACATGTTCATGTTTCATTGATCTTTACATGTATCATCTCCAACTAAGATGCCAACTTCATGAATTAGGTATGACAAGTTCCTGAATATAAGTATAGCTCATGAATGCTCTAGTAGTAATATTTTTTAGAATATATCAGGAGGAAATCCAGATTGCCATCAGGTATAAATTAATGTGAAACAAGTATCCCACGCAAGAGGGTTCTCAACAATTGTGTTTCTGTCCACAAAATATTAAAGGCTAATAGTAGCAGCTAATGATTATTGAGCACTTGCCTAGTATTAGGGCACTACATCCTTTGCCATGTTTGACCTTTGTTAATAGCCCTGTGATATGGATATTGTTATCTTCATTTGACATATGAGGAAACTAATAATTAATTACTTAAGTAACTTACCCATGGCTACCCAGAATGGATAAAACTCAGATTTGGAATTTGGCTCATCTCAAGTCCATGTTCTTAATGCCATACTGCTTCAAAAGAAGATAACAGGGATGAAAATTTCATCTTGTTCATATACGAATCCCCAGTCAGCATCTAGCGTGACGCCTGGTTCAAGAAGTTTCCAAATGACTAAGAATTAATTGCAGTACAATTGGACTAGGATATAAAGCCCTTTAACTGCTATGAGTGGCTATTCCTTATAATATCATTGAAACCACAGTTTCTCACTCTAATGACTACCTTAGAATATGCTCTGGTCTTTAGATTATAAGTGTTATGACAGTGTACCTACAGTCGCACTTTCTGCAGTGAATTAAATATGGAATTAAATTAATTCCATATTTAATTCCTGGAATTAAATATGAGGACTTGCATTTCCCATGAACTACTACAGAGCTAACAAATTCTATCTATCCGGAAGGTGTTGGTCATTTCCTCCAGCATCAGCGTATTGGAGAATTACTCTAAGCAGGTTCAGTGTCAGTTCTGTTTCTCTGCATCAGGCAGGTCCACTATCCAGTTGAATCTGTGCAATTTTATACTCCTAGCTCTACACCTTAGGCTCTGCTATGTGAGGTCAACAGCCCTGTGACTCCCCATCACCAACCACAGTTTCAGAACCAGCACTACTTCCTTAGCTTCTCTCTCACACCACTTGATTAGCCTTTACCTTCTGCTCTGGCGTGGACCACCTTCCCTTTTGGATGATCTGAGGGTCTTGCTGCCACACCCATGCCACTGTACTTTGTGCCCTAGTAACCTAACAACCCTCTCCTTGGGTTTTTGTCCTTTGTGTCTGCTTTTTTCTTTCTTTTTTTCTTCATTCCTGAGGCTTATATCCATTCTAAGAGCTTTTAGTTCTTTTGGGGATGAGGCAGGGCAAAAATATCCAGATAAATGAAATGTGTCCATTCCATGGATGAATTATGTATATCATGAATATCAGTTCAGTTATAGCCTAAGTGCTTAGCACAGAGCCTAACTCATACTAATCATTCAAAAAATGTTGAGGAGTAAATGAATGAATGCAGAATTTCTATCTAATAATAAGCCTATTCATCTTATGTGCAGAGGAATGGAACACAGATTCATGCAATCACAAGTGGCCTGCTTTTGTGTTATTTCTGTGTGTTACGCAGGTAAAATTTTTCTCAGTACTTAAAATATGTATTTTCTTTTTTACTTGCTGATATCTGAAATGTCCTTGATGTAAAAATCAGAGTTGGCTGTAAGTCCATGATATCATATTATTTCCTGGGAGCAGATATTTTTTTTCTTTGAAAGAGAGAGCATAAGAGGCCTAGATACCTGTAGGAAAGGGTAACTAATTCAGAAATGAGTTGCTTGGGGAAATCAAAGTAGATTTTGCTTATTAGTAGATTCTGCCAGTGATTGGGGTAGACAAAATTCTCCCCTTCTGTCCTTGGCAGCATTTGAGGGAAACTTCGACAATGACAAATGCCAGGAACTTTTAAAGTAGGGCCTGGAGATGGAGGTGGAAGGCAGGGGATAACTGAGGAATGAAACCGTAGAGTCTAGTGAACTTCTCTTATTTAAGTCATGTGGTTCTTAATGAGGTCAATTTCCGATAAAGCATATATCTAGTTGTTATACACAAACACTCTTTCTGCATAATATTATTATGTTAATCAATTTTTCTTTCCAACTGAATTATACTGGGCCTTTTTTTCTTTATCATTTACTTTCCTTATAGAACACAATTATTTATAATTCAAGCAAAGTTTTTTTATGGCTCATGAAAGCTTTCACATAGGATTTAGCATATTCATTATTCCTTATTACCATTGCTATGGGGGTCAAATTATTAATTTTAGACTCATCATGTAGCTTATAATATTTTGTAACATGTCTGTATTAGGGAAATTTTATTTGATGTGCTCTTTATGAAATCAGTAAGTAATAAGGCCTAGTCTCTTTTGAATTTTTATATTTGTTAGCATATTTACTGAGTCTATTCATTCTTTTACATAAAATGAATGGAGGAATATTTAAAGTAGAACATAATCTTGGGAAATTTTTGAATTTATTATGAGTTTCTAAAGTTCCAAATAATAGAAAAAACAATTTCTTTAAGATGTAGACTTTATTTAGCATATTGATGAAGCTCTGTTAATCCCAGATAGGATAATGAAAAGGGACACACAGCTAGAACTATTTCTGGTAAAATTATTGTATTTCTAAATTTAAAAAGAAAATTTCACAAGCTTTTATTCAGAAAAAGGTTATAAAAGTGAAAAGTCAAAATGGCTGAGAGCTAGTGAACAGTTAAATAACAACTATACACAACAGAGAGGAAGTGACTAGGATGTGCAGTCCTGAGTCACCCCAAATTTCAATCCCCTGTTAGGATCAGGAGGAATATTACTCATTTACCTTTACAGATAAAGAAAATAATCACAACAGGGCTCTGACTGAACAACAGATTAAGCACAACAGAGATCTCTAATGGAGAGCAATGTCTATGCATAAGTTAAACTTAAAAAGACAGTGTTAGAGTGACTGAGAGTTTGCAATATAAATGCCAAACAAGTATTCTTGGAGTAGAAGCAACACTGTATTACCACTAACTGGATCGCAACATGCTAAACTGATAGCATATCCTGTGTTTTAAGATGGGTGTCAGTGAGGGTGGGAGGTGAGGAGTACTGGGGGAGATAAACCATTCTCAGGGGCTCATTTTGGGGGAAGGGAAGCAGGCAGGGAATAGAACACATTGCTAAGAAGAAAACAGAGGGTTTCTTTTCTTTTTTTTTTTCTCCTTTCACCATTTTTATTTGTTTTTAGTAAGTTTCCTGTTCTTGATGACATTTTCCTTTAGTGTCAGAATTTGCTTTAGCATTCTTTGTAGTGCAGTTCGGCTGGCAACAAATTCTCTCAGCTTTTGTTTATCTGAAAATGTCTTTACTTCACTTTTATTTTTGAATGAAAGCTTCAGTAGATATAGAATCCTAATATTCCACACCCCAGCACATTTCCCTTTGGCTTTAAAAAATATTTTTTCCCCTTAATCTTTGGCTTTCAACAGTTTGACTGCAATGTGTCTAAGTGTGTAGTCAATATTCATGAATGTCTCATGGCTGCATGAGAGCAATAGTTTATCCCTTCATTGTTGGGAGCAGTGTTTTATATATGACCACAGATATTTTCCTCCATCCAAATTACCAAAAGAGACAAGCTACCTTTTTAACTCCTTCTTCCAGCAGGATTATTTTTTTCACCTTTCACTGAGGTGTGGTCTTTCAATGTTTTCAGCTTATATTGAGAACTATACAACCTATATGGAGCTTCTTCTCTGATATCACAGAGCCAACAAAACCCAGGGCTCTAGGTTCCTTTTATCAGATAATATCCTCAAGGGATAGATTCAGCTGTTATGTATCCCTCTTTTTTTCAGCATCTGAGGAGTTCCTTTTCATTTTTAAAACTCAATTATGCAATTAAAATATTTGCTGATATTTTATCCAGCACTTCTAGGTGTTTTTCATCGGGAGGTTTTTTCAGAAAATCTAATTAATTTTTCCCCTCCCCCTCCCAGTTCCTGTGTAGTTCTCTCTCATTATTTAGGTCATAGATCAAAATTTACTTCCTTGGCAAGGCCTTCGTAAACCACCCTAGCAAAAGAAGCCAAGCCGCTTCATCCTACACACTTCATTTTCTAACACTTGTTGAAAGTAAATTACTTATATATTGATGTGCTTATTAATTTATTTATTAAATTTAATAAGTATAAAAACAAAATAGAGATTTATCAAATTGTTAATTAATTTATTAACATGACCATTTTTTGTTTGGTTGGTTTTTTTTGTGTGTGTGGTACGTGGGCCTCTCACTGTTGTGGCCTCTCCCGTTGCGGAGCACAGGCTCCGGACGCTCAGGCTCAGTGGCCATGGCTCACGGACCCAGCCGCTCCGCGGCATGTGGGATCTTCCCAGACCGGGGCACAAACCCGCATCCCCTGCATCGGCAGGTGGACTCTCAACCACTGCGCCACCAGGGAAGCCCCAACATGACCATTTTTTGTCACTCTATTCTACTCAGAATCCTCAAAGTACAGGACTTTGACTCATTCGTGTTAGTATCTTTAGGACTTATGAAAGTGCCTGATGCATGTTGGTATTCACTAAATACTTGTTTAATGAAAGAATTACCCAACCAAATAGATGGTTGTTTATCAAGGGCTTTGCTTGATATCCTCAAATGAGACAGATCATTAACTATTTGACAAATATTAGACTAACATAAGGATTAAGATTATGGCTAAAATATTAGGAATAGCTTTATTAATAATTTAGAAATAAATATGTCAATCAGCATGATTGCTGATTGAGAGAAGCACCAGCAAGACATTACAGGGAGAGAGACTGAGAGAAGATAAGCAGATATACCAGATGACTTTCCCTTGTCCACTGGACATGGCGTTGCTTCTTACATGTGGGTTCCATAAGTTTTCCTAGTATGTTTTCAATAAAGGTATTTTGAGAGTTTTTGTTTCTTTCAACAAAAATATCCTGTATTTTATAAAAATTGAGAAAGTTACATAGTTTGTGAAATGGCTTCAGATGTCTTTTTGTTCTCAGGGCTGACTGACATAAACTTGCACTGCTTGGTAAAATGTCACTTACTTGTAGCTAACTACTCAACAGAGATGGACCTGCCCTAGCAAGAAGAGAGATGTGTTTGTTTCTCTGTTCTTGTGTCCTTGATTAAGATCATGAGCCCAGTTTACACTCTGCAAGAAATGTAATAAATGGAAATGAGATAAGTGGACTAAAATTTCCAATTGATTTCAGTGATATTTTAATAGCTCTTCTGCTGTTTAGGTGGAGCCAAATCATGCAATGCTTTGTAAGGCATGGTGAAGACTAGATTTTATCAACTTGAAATGAAACACCATTGAAGAGTTTTAAGTTGGAAGTGACATGGTCTTATTTATTTTGTAACAAAATTGCTAGAACAGATTGGAGGAAGGCAGGACTAGAAGCAGTGAAATTAGCTGGGGAGTCTACATGGTCAACACCAGTGCTATAGTTTAGACTATGACAGTAGCAGTGAGATGGAGTTGTATTATAGAGATAGAACCAAGAAGACTTGTTCTAGAATTGGATGTGAGGAGTGAGGGAAAGAAAGGAGACAAGGATAGTTCTCAGGTTTCTAGCTCTAGGAACTGTGAATTGTGTGGTGTTTATTAAGAGAGGAAGGATTAGAAGACTAGCTGGGGGGAGAAATAGTTTCGAAGAATCAAGTCAGTTATATAGGTGGTGTGATGGTTAATTTTATGTCAACCTGACTGGGCTAAGAGGTGTCCAGATAGGAGGTAAAACTTTATTTCTGGGTGTGTTTGTAAGGGTGTTTTCAGAAGAGACTAAGCATTTGAATCAGTAGACTGAGTAAAGATCACCCTCACCAGTGCAGATGGGCGTCATCCAATCCATTGGGACTGAATAGAACAAAAGTGTGGAGGAAGGGCAAATTTATGATCTGCTTGAGGTGGGACATCCATCCTCTCCTATCCTTGGACATTGGCTCTCCTAGTTCTTAGACCTTTGGACTTGGACTGGGACTTACACCATTGGTTCCCCTGGTTCTCAGGTTTTCAGATTTAGACTTGAACTACACTACTGGCTTTCCTGGGTCTCCAGCTTGCAGACAGCATATGGTGGGACTCCTTAACCTCCATAATTGTGTGAGTCAATCCCTTATAATAAATCTCTTTCTATGTATCTATATATCGCCTTTTGGTTCTCTTTCTCTGGAGAACTCTAATGCAATAGGCGAGTGGATATTCAAGTCTAGACCTGAGATACTATACCTAAACTGGATAAATCTTTGGAAATTATTGGCATATAAATGATACTTAAAGCCATAGACTGGATGAGATCACCTGAGAGTCAAATCTAGAGAAGTGGAAAAGATGCAGGGCAAGACCTGATGATAATACTCAAATCTATGTTTTAGCTTTCTTTCCAGTTTTATCAATCTTATTTTTATATTAGTAAGATATTATTTTAATTATAATAGCTCTACAATAAGTCTTTATACCTGTGAAAACAGGTCAGTACTTGTTACTTTTTTTGTTTTTTGGATGAGATACTTTTATTTTTATATTTTTTTAATTGGTGTATAGTTGTTTTACAATGTTGTGTTAGTTTCTACTGTACAGTGAAGTGGAGTTCCCTGTGTTATACAGCAGGCTCTTATTAGTTATCTATTTTATACATATTAGTGTATATATGTCAATCCCAATCTCCCAATTCACTCCACCCTACCCCCCCCACCCCCGCTTTCCCCCTTGGTGTCCATACGTTTGTTCTCTACATCTGTGTCTCTATTTCTGCCCTGCAAACCGGTTCATCTGTACCATTTTTCTAGATTCCACATATATGCGTTAATATACAATATTTGTTTTTCTCTTTCTGACTTACTTCACTTGGTATGACAATCTCCAGGTCCATCCACATCTCTGCAAATGACCCAATTTCATTCCTTTTTATGGCTGAATAATATTCCATTGTGCACATGTACCACATCTTCTTTATCCATTCATCTGTTGATGGACATTTAGGTTGCTTCCATGACCTGGCTATTGTAAATAGTGCTGCAAGGAACATTGGGGTGCATGTGTCTTTTTGAATTATTGTTTTCTCTGGGTATATGCCCAGTAATGGGATTGCTGGGTCATATGGTAATTCTAGTTTTTCAAGGAACCTCCATAATGGCTGTATCAATCAGTACTTATTACTTTAAAATTTTGTTTTCGCTTCTTCTCATCTATATTTTCTTACATAGAAACTTTATATCACTTTACAAAATCAAAACTTCCTTTTGATATATGACACTAGTTATAATTTAGTGAATGTTGGGTATAAAAAACTATAACATTGATATTTTATTTGATATCACTGATTTAAATGATTCTTGAGCTAGACAAGTTATTAGACTTCACCTGGCCTCTCCAGATGCAGATTATTATGGGTCCTGGAACTGGGTGGTTGGTCAAGACATGTCCCAGAGAGAGAGAGATTTGGTTCTGGGATTGGCAAAGGTGGAGAGGCACAGGGTCACACAAGGCAGGAGCCATTGGAAAGACATCCTGGCAAATCATTGGCAGTTAACACTGCCCCATCTCAGATGGTGCCAAAGCAAATGGAATATTCAGCACCATTAAGGGAAAAGTCCATAATTTACATTTAAATTATGAGGAACTTGATTAAATTTGTACCCTATTTCTGATAATAGGTTTCAATTTTTACTCTTACCATTTAAAAGCCCCAAATGCCATCCAAACTCAATGGATTTGAAAAAATTCAAGCTCTAGAAAAGTGATATGGTCAACTTTTAACTCATTCTTGATGTGTAATATTGTGTTCAGGTTAACTTTTCTCTGCTCTGATGAGGGAACACTCCATTTCCCACCTCATTTCTCCCAACTTGAAATTTGGAGCATGATGTTCAAAGAGCATGAGGGTATCTGTAATTTTGCAATTTCTTCTTGCTGTCCCTTTCATTGTCTCTGTGCTTGCATCTCTCTGCCTGCTTTACTCCATTCTCCTGTTTTTTTTTTTAATCTGACTAACACCTACTCATCTCTCAAAACCCAGCTCATAGACCACCTTCTTTAAGAAACTCCTATGCTTCTCTCTGTCATTTTTGTGTGCTTCCCAACTGTCCTGTACTTCTCTGTATCATAATATTTATGACAATTTATTATAATATCTCTGTTATTCCTGTGTCCTTCATTAGAGTGTGACCTCCTAGAAACTCCAGGATGGTCTCTTTGATCTCTGCATCCCCAGCACCTAGTATTAGGCCCAGCACAAATTAGACATCAAATAAACATTTGTTGAATCAATATACAGCCAATCTACCTTCTTAAGAATAATTCCACTTGTAAGAAGAAAGAGTTAAAGCACTCCAAATTTCACACTTCACTAGAAATGTAACTCTGAAATATGAAAAAGATTTATGAATGTAGGGGTTGAATACATTAGCTTAAAATTCATTTTCTCTTGTCATCGACATGGAACCATTTCTAAGAGAAAGAGATGTCAGAATCTTATGGAATGTGACTAGGACAGCCATATAAAAATTCATCAGTTTTTCCAGATTCTGAACATGATGATAGATTTTAGAGGTGAGAAGCATGGTGCAGTGGAAAGAGTGCCATGCTCTTCAAGTAGAGGTAGCTCAGAATGTTGCCCCTGGGACATTTGCAACAAAAGACATCTCTTTCACAATCTGGAAAAGATGTTCTAAATAATCAGAGAGGCAAGGGTGTGAAAAAGAGCCTTCAAAACGGAGAAAATAAATGATCTGTTCCACTGTTATGTCTAGTGTTTTCAGGAACTCAAAACTTGAATTTTGTCTAAATATAAAACACATGGCAGAGCAGGTTTTCTTGCTTTTTCTTCTCTGGCTTTTTGTCAGGTTGTGTTGGAAGGCAGCATCCTACATTACATAACAGAATTTCCCCTAATGGAGCCTGGTACAAAGATGAAACCATACTTTGCTATACTAGAGGAGAACAGAAACAGTATTTTTTTTTCAGAAAAACTAATACATGTTCCAATTAAGTTCATAGAGTAATAGAGTATCAAAACTAGAAGGAAATTTCAGTATCTTTTCATTCAACTTGTTGATTTTACAAATAAGGACACATATTAAATAATAGTGAAGTAACTTGGTCAAGTTCTTAAAAACCTTGGTATTCCGAGGGTGTCAGATATGTAAACAAATAATATAAAGCAGGATAAACATATATTATATAATTGTTTGAAAATAAATCAGTGTTAGTTACTAGCACTGTACTTTTATTTTGGAGGGGAAATATCTCCCTACCCATGAAGGCAATCAGCAAAATGTCCTTATTCATTAATGATAAATGATATTTTGGCACATGTATACCTGGAAAGCAGGGTTCTATTGAATTGCACGTTTAATCTCTTTAAAAGTAGATTAAGAGAGTGAGTTAGAAAATGGGAAAATAGCCAGATCACCAAATTGTAAGTTCCATGGGGCACTGAGAAGTCCTCATGTAACTTCTGCTTTGGGGATGGATGATACTTCAAACACTCTCTGAGAGTGACATTCTCGTTATATTTCTGGAGCAAATGTCATAGCCCCCTCCAATCAGGAAATCCTCTATGTATTCACCATGTATACATGAAGCCATTTTGCTTAAAGATAATCATATAATTTCTATACAAATCAAAGTAATTAGTCATTAATGAATAATGATGATAAAACTTTATTTTTTTGTTTTATAAAACTCTTTCACATAATTGCTCTGTTTGATCCTCATGAAAGCCCGGTACGGTACTTATATTTTCCTCATTTTACATGTGGAATCCTAAGGCTGATAAGTTAAATGACTTGCCTTAGAGTTGATGAGGGCTAAAGTCATTGGCAGTGGCAAAAAGGGAGGGTGGGTTAACCAATACTTGCCCATGGGAAGGGAGCCTTGGATTCCAGATGAGGACCGATGTTTGGAAACACTGACTACTAACTCTCCTAAGATGAATTTTTTAGAAGGAGGAAAAATTTTTGCATTTAATTACAGAGCCTATTATATACCTGATATTCTCCTAGGTATTTCACATGTTATTTTATATATTTCAACAGTGAACACTTCCTGTGATTAAAGCAAACTGGTACAATTTCAACAATAGTTATTGGCCTAAGCAACCATGACCTGAACAACTTGGTTCCATACAGGTTTGGGTTAAGTAGAAAATTAGTTATTTGTTTACACACACACACACACAATATGTATACATATAAAGGCAGCCTAATGAAGTGGTTGTGAACAAAGGTTCTGAGTCAGGTAGAACCAATTTAAATCCCAGCTCAGCTGTTTACTAGTTGTTGGACCTAACCAGCTGTGTGAACTTGGTCAATCTCTGTGTCTCAGTTTCTTTATCTACAAAATAGGAATAAATATAATACTTTTAAGATTGAAGTGAGAAGTAAATGAGATAATATTTATAAAGTGCTTAGCATATTTTCTAGCACAGAGTAGTCTCAATAAGTGTTATCAATGATAACATATATGATATATGGTTCCAAAAATAGATTTGAGGCAGCTGTAGATAGTCATTAAGTAGTGGCTTACTCATACAGCTTAATAAGAAGAAACTGAGGGGATGGGAAATGAGGATAATGAATAACATGGTGTTGACAGTAAGATTAGTACATAATATTTGTGACAATATGCCCTGTGCATTGCTCTGTGTAAGGCAGAAATATTGTTTCAAGCTTCCTAGCAATTAATACAGAGGAAAACGAAGTTAGTTAAATTTTGCTATGCTCCCCAAACAAAAATAAAACAATATTTCAGGAGAAGACTAGGTTTTTTGAGGCTGAACAATTCAGTGGCTTTCTTCATTTGGTAGACATTGTGACACTGAAAACAATGTCTTCAACATCTTCCCAATAAATAAAAAAATAAATTCTGTATTTCTTATACATTGAGGCAAAGGCCTAAAACCAAAGAATAATTCAGTAAAACAAGTTAATGAGTGAGGGGAACATTTGACATATGCATAATTCTCTGGTGGCCTGGCTTAATCCAATCTTGGCTCCAAATTTAAGGTACCTAGAGATATAAGTGAACTCAACTCAGCAAATCTTCCATAAATATTATTTATTAAAACCAACTTTTTGAGAATTCATTGCCCAGAACAGATTAGAAATTATACTTCCTGAGAAGTATCTTGGAATTAATTTTTTTGGCCTAATTATGAAAGATCCATACAGTTTAATTGTTAAATGAGCTGGAAGGTAGGTTGACATTTACTTACTAGGTGTCTAGTCACAATACATGCTGACATAAATCAAACCACCTAATTAGAGAGGGACATTTTTTTTTTGGCTCAGATTTTCCAAAATCTTAGAAATCTTTATTGAAACAACAAATGGGATAAAAGTGTAAGCTCCATGAGGGAAGGAACTCTATCTTATTTAGGGCTTTATCCCCAAACTTAAAATATTCCCTGACACATGGTAGTGATAAACAATGACTTACTTTTAAATAATGAGGGAATCAATAGATGGTACAACTGGTTCAAAGGAGAATCTGAAGAGCAGACAAACTTATAAGCATCAAGACCTGAAAGGAATTTACAAGTAAATGCAAAACTGAGGACACTGGTCAATATCTACAGGGAAATAATTGATTGTATTCCACCAGACAGAACTGCATTTCTATGAATAAGAATCATTTGTATTACTGTCAATTTTCTACAACTTTGTTGTAAAATAGTTCAAAGATAGCAATAGGCTGAGATAACCCTGGAGTATGTTCCAGACAGGAAAGCCAGTAATCATTTTTGTGTGTTTCACAATTTTTCCCCTATACGCACTCCAAAATATTTTTAATATTTTTAAAGACCTAATCATACATACTAATTAGGTAATACATTTAAATTGAATGTATCATATAGAGAAATATTTAAAGAAATACAAAGGTATGATTTTTACCTCTCCTCACTATTCTTAGCACTGTGAATATAAATTCTTTTCTTAATTTGGCTTTAAATAGATAAGCTCAAGTCCTTCTTTTGCTTATTTGTGTCAAAATCTTTTGTGCCTATAGCTATTTCTTTGGGCCTTCAGTGTCATTTCATTTTTCTGCTGCACGTGCTCTCCTCAGAGAAGTATATTACTATTTATTATACACTTTAACTTCAGCTCCCTTGCTATCTAACTACTCAATTTCTGCTTACCTTTTTTTTCAAGGGGGAAAAAAGTCAGAAGTATGGGTGACCCAGGGACTTACAATTGGTGCCTGTAGTGGGGCAGTCTTGCTGGACTGAGCTCTCAAACCTGGGGAGTCTGACGCTAACTCCAGGTAGTTAGTGTCTGAACTGAATTGATCACTGGGTGCCCAGTCAGTGTCCAGAGAACTGGAGAACTGGTTGTTGATGTTGGAAAACACCCTAGATACCTGATGAGCAGAGAGGGCTGTGGAGAAGCCAAAGGAGTTAGAAGAAACTGGGGAGATAATTGTGTGGTGAAAACCAAGAGAGAATTTTCTTGGAAATGGTCATGGGCATCAATGCTGCAAAGAAATCAAGTAAGGAAAGGGTAGAAAAGTATGAAATAATTTAGTAACCCCTTTTGAAAGCACTTCCAGGGAAGAGTCAGGGCAAGAATAAGGAAAGGGTGAGGGGAGTACTCAGAAAGGGGCTTGAGGAAAACCAGATGCAGTGAATGTAAAAGAGAAATGAGGAAGTGAAATAATGTGGAAAGTGCATATAAACTTTTTGACTCTTCATGTGCCAAGCAGCAATTCCAGGTTGTTTACACACTTTTTCATCCTCAGAAAGTTTAGTGTTTTATTCTTGGCTTTGTAGATTATGGTGACAAAATTACACAAATAGCACAAGGTAGAGAAGATAGGATATGAACCTAGGTTTGCAGGACTACAAATCTGCTCTGTTTTTAACCATAACAGAAAAGCTGAGTTTCTCTGTATTAGAAAAGTCTCTAATTCAGAACTTCTTATTCCCCCAAGATACTGGACAACTGAGATACTTATGTAGAGGTCTCTTGGGTCTCATCACAATAATCCAATTTAGCTAGATCTAAAGTGTGGCATCTTTATATTTGTGACTTTGTGACCAATCTTTTTCTTCAATCACTTCTTGTAATGCTATTTTTGAGTTAGGTCTGAGAAGAAAATTGACTCTAAATGCCTAATGTAGTTTCAAAATGTCATAAACTTTTAATAAGACTTCTAAAAACAGCTTTTATTTTAAAATAAACGTTCTGTCCCTGAGATCACAAATGAAAGTTTAGATACAGCTAATGAATTAAACACAAAAGTTTGAGGCAGAAATCATTTAATGAAGAAAACTTTTTATAGGCACTATAAATTTAGTGGCTTATGGCTATGCACAAGTTTACTATGAGAAGATATAAAAACACCAAAATAATTCATTTCTACAATTCTCTTATTTATCTGAATTCATCTTCATGTACCAGAGTTTGCAATTAATGCAAAGATCACAGAAATTGCCTGTTAGATGGCAGCTCTCCTGCTCTTTGAGCTAATTAATTGTTAAAAGAAAATGTTTTGATTAACATCCATTCTTTTTTTTTTTTTTTTGCGGTACGCGGGCCTCTCACTGTTGTGGCCTCTCCCGTTGCGGAGCACAGGCTCCGGACGCACAGGCTCAGCGGCCATGTCTCACGGGCCCAGCCGCTCTGCGGCATGTGGGATCTTCCCGGACCGGGGCACGAACCCGTGTCTCCTGCATTGGCAGGCGGACTCTCAACCACTGTGCCACCAGGGAAGCCCCAACATCCATTCTTTACAAATGTCAAGTTAGAAGAACCATTTTAATTTTATTCAAGTCATCCATTCACAGAGCCACTTGAGATGGAGAAGATATTTTTATTCTTTATTTTTTCTTGCTAATTGATATGAGTTGGTACTATAAGGTAATGAGGTTTATTTAGGTAAAGGATGCATTTTTTTTCTTAGAAAGAAATGTTGTTTTACCATTTTAAACCAAGATTCAGTTTCATCTATAAACCTTTACTACTTGGAAAGAAAAAGAAAACCTTAAAATTCAATTGAGAATAAGTCTCCAAAAGGCTGGGTACTACTATAAGAGAAAACCAGTAATTGTTTCACCTCTGTTGAAGCACAGTCAGTGTGTTGCAGGGGGAATGCAAAGACAGCATGTTCTATTGGCTAAGGCATTTTTTGTTTTTGAGATGAACCACCACCATTTAATGGCAGTTTTTGATGTTGGCAAAATACATATAATTTTAAGGTAGAAAATATTTCATAATCTTTTTAGTGCATTGCTTCCTAAAATAAAGTATACAAACTGAGGGGGTAGTGTATAGGGTATATGAATTCTCTAAGAGAAATTTTTAACTGTTTATTTTCATTTTGTTGCTATTTTAGAATGTGACATAAGCATATTTGGGATCACGATAGGGACTTCTATATAGCTGCTTAATTTCAGTGAGCATATTTGCCTCTATGTTTCCAATAGTATTCCCACAAAAGAAATTTCAAATGATGTCATGGTGTACCCCATGAATGAATGTGGCATAGCACATCAAATTAATAAAAGTAGTAAGAGCATTGGATCTTCTTGAGGCATGCAGAACAGATGAACCAAACTCAATAGAGGCTCCATCATTTTATTCTGAACCATTACCTAATAAGGGAGAAAGCTTTAAAAAGTTACAAGTAAGAACTTGTTACCATTGCTACTAGAGAATTTTTTTGCTAGCTGAGTTTTAATTAAGAATAAGAGCTGATTGTCCTGAACTAGTATAAAAGCCTGGAAGTTATTAATGATATTTTGTAGAACATACTTGAACACTAACAACAACAACAGCATGCTCTGAATTTGTATTGTTGAGGTTAAAATATAGGAACAGACTAAATATAGAACCAAATCTGGGACTACATCTTTGTGTTTTTAAATCCAACATCAGCAATTTAGCTTCAGAAAAATATAAATCTGTCACATTACATTAATGTTGTAAATTAAAATTTTATTTTTGCTTTGGTTTTTTTCTTGCATTTCTCTATTTTATAATAATATATAAATCTTATAGATTAAGATACTAGATTTTTCAAGAAACACTTTGGAAATATGTCACTTATTATAATCGTTGTTAAAATAGAAGCACCTCTATTAATACAAAAGTCTTTATTTTTGTTTGCTTTGGTTATTAATCTAATTGGCAAGTTTGTTTTGCTTTTATAGTTTTATTAGATCCAATCACATAAGGAATCTATAAGTACCTTTACACCTAAGCATATTTAATTAACAGTAAAATAAAAGTGATTTCGTCAGCAACAAGAGTCTGGAAGAAATGTTTTCGTCTTAAAGGCATCTGTGGCTGAGAGGATTGTCTGCCAAATGATCCATTTGTTATCTCTCTTAGATGGGGTTTCCTACAAGCAGAGCCAGGGCCTGGGATTCTTGTGCAGTGATTTATTGAGGGAGTGATTTCAGGAGAAGAGAAGGAGTGAGAGAAGGATAGGGCAGGGGGAGGAGATAAGCAAGGAAGTGGTCTCAGCTGGAGACCAGCTGGAACAAGTTTGGTTGCACTGGAAGCTATGGAGCATGAATTCCACCTCAGTTTGTCCAATGCCAGCATGGGTTGCTACCCCTGGGGTTATTATAATGTCTTCCATTAGGAGAAGGGAAATAGCTGTGAGCTACTAACAGTTGCTAAAGTGTGACTGCTGGGGTATGGGTGTTCCAACCCAGTTAAGTGGATCTAGGCAGGGCAACCATGGGGTCCACTATAGTATCTGCCTTGCAATACTCAGACACACTTGCCTCTCAAATTAAACTAACTGTATCCAGGCATGGCTTTTCCAGGGTTCCGAATTTTCTGGGAACACTTACAAGAAGAAGATTATTTAGACAAACTACAGCTCCCACTGTTGCAATTGGTCCCAAGATACCATTATCTGCCTCCTCTACCACCTATTCTAGACTTCCCTCTCCCTTGGCTAGCACCTTTGCTGGGCTAGTTGGGTTGACCTGTGGCACCCAAGACTCTAGTTACCATGCTTTTATTAGCCCATGGTTATTAGACTTGCTCATTATAGTAAAATTGGTCATGGAAATACAAAGAGACATCCCAATGAGTCACCCTGCTTGCAATAGCTAGCAGTACTTTATTTCCTCATGATGAACAGGGTCAATTAGCCCTGCCAGTATGGTAACTGCTCTTTGTCTGATAGTCTACTGGCTTGAGGAGCCCAAAGTGACCAGGAGTTAGTCATATCTTTAAGTTTATGGGGACTCTCCTTGTATCTCCTGGAGGGAGCATCCACCCTCTAAGAATCAGGACTCACAGAGCCTAAAATTACAGGAGTGGGGAAACACAAATTCTCTGAGGGTGACTGGGAATGATGCGTGGGCACACTCCTACTTCTACCCCTTTGTTCCCGACCTTGTATTCTACTTACCGGGGACACAACACTACTAAAGTCCATTAGTTTAGGGTATATACTACATGCTGAAGAAGAGCTCTTCATCCTTGCCCTGAAGAGTAGAGGGTAGAGCTCCAACTGTGCCCTGAAGAGGACTTTCTACCAATCTATCAAGTCAGCAGCTTCTGGATGATCCAGTATATTGTGGGATCAATAAATAGATCCCATGACTACATGCCACCATGCCATAAAGTTTGCCTCTTGGTCCCAAGCAATGCTATGTGGGATTTAAAGTCTTAGATTAGACAAGCTGAACCCTTGGAGCAGTGCTAGCTGGACAGTGTGAGAAGGGACTGAGAGTTGATTGACAGTCTGGATGAAATATTGCCCCCCGTAATGTGGAATAGGTTCAATGTAGTCAGCTTGCCACCAAATAACTGATTGGTCTCTCTGAAGGATGATACTGTATTCTCAACGTTGCCTGTTGATGGCATGTTGGACATTCAGTGGTGGCAGCAGTTGATCAGCCTTTGTGAGAGGGAACCCACACTGTTTGGGCCATTACCTAGCCTTCATCTCTGCCACCATTACTTCTCAATTCTAGAGCTCATTGCATGAACAGTGAGTTGGCCAACAACAAGATACTTGTTGCCATCTACTGGTCAAGTCACCTTGTCAGCTTTGTTATTTGGTTCTTCTTCCAGGGCGGATGTTCTCTTTGAGCACTGACTGATGATGCAAAAATCATTATATGTTGTACTCACTCCTGAAACTCCATCCAAATGCTTCTTCCCCAAACTTCCTTGTCCCTAAATCTAATCTTGCTCCTTGCAGGCTTCTAACTAACTAGAGAAACCATTTACCACTGAGTCAATTTTTACCCTTACTATATACTACTTCTTTGTGGATAACAGATGCACTTCTCTGAGTTCCCTCCAGTGGAGGATTTCCACTCATCACTGTCGTTCAGGGCCATCCCAGAGTGGACTGTGGTTCAGTGGCAGTTAATTTTTTTTAATTAATTTTTATTGGAGTATAGTTGATTTACAATGTTGTGTTAGTTTCTGCTGTACAACAAACTGAATCAGTTATAAATATACATATATCTACTCTTTTTCAGATTATTTTCACTTATAGGTCATTACAGAGTATTGAGTAGAGTTCCCTGTGCTATACAGTAGGTTCTTATTAATCTATTTTATATATAGTAGTGTGTATATGTCAATCCCAGTCTCCCAATTTATCCCCCACCTTTCCCCCTTGTTAACCATAAGTTTGTTTTCTACATCTGTGACTCTATTTATTTTTTTGTAAATAAGTTTATTTGTACCATTTTTTAGATTCCACATATAAGCGATATCATATGATATTTATCTTTCTCTCTCTGACTTACCTCACTCAGTATAACAATCTCTAGGTCCATCCATTTCGTTGCAAATGGCATTATTTCATTCTTTTTTATGGCTGAGTAATATTCCATTGTATATATGTACCATATCTTCTTTCTTTATCCATTCCTCTGTTGATGGACATTTAGGTTGCTTCCATGCCCTGGCTATTGTAAATAGTGCTGCAATGAACATGGGGGTGCATGTATACTTTTGAACCATGGTTATCTCCAGATATATGCCCAGGAGTGGGATTGCAGGATCATATGGTAGCTCTATTTTTAGTTTTTTAAGGAGCCTCAATACTGTTCTCCATAGTGGCTGTACCAATTCACAATCCCACCAACAGTATAGGAGGGTTCCCTTTTCTCCACACCCTCTCCAGCATTTATTGTTTGTAGATTTTTTGATGATGGCCATTCTGACACATGTGAGGTGATACCACATTATAGTTTTGATTTGAATTTCTCTAATAATTAGTGATGTTGAGCATCTTTTCACATGCCTCTTGGCCATCTATATGTCTTCTTTGGAGAAATGTCTATTTAGGTCTCCTGCCCTTTTTTTGATTGGGTTTTTTGTTTTTTTGATATTGAGCTGCATGAGCTGTTTGTATATTCTGGAGGTAAATCCCTTGTCAGTTGCTTCATTTCCAAATATTTTCTCCCATTCTGTGGAGTTGTCTTTACATTTTTTTTAATTGATTCTCTTGCTGTGCAAAAGCTTTTAAGTTTAACTAGGTCACATTTATTTATTTTTGTTTTTATTTTCATTGCTCTAAGAGGTGGATCAAAAAAAGTATTGCTGCGATTTATAGAGAGTGTTCTGCCTATGTTTTCCTTCAAGAGTTTTATAGTATCTGGTCTTACATTTAGGTCTTTAATCCATTTTGAGTTTACTTTTTGTGTATGATGTTAGAGAATGTTCTAATTTCATTCTTTTATGTGTAGCTGTCCAGTTTTCCCAGCACCACTTATTGAGGAGACTGTCTTTTCTCCATTGTGTATTCCTGATTGGCAGTTCATTTTTAGCTTGCAGCCACATACTGAGCCAATCCACCTGTGAAGGAAGCTCAGGATTTTTTCTTCACCACCAGGGGTAAATAGACTCTGCCTGTGATCCCCCTTTCTATGGGTTGGAAAATAATGCTTTTGCAGATAGCAGGCACATACTACATGCTATAATTTGTGTTAATTTGTTCTAGCAATTGTACCATATCTGATATATTTGTCTGACACAAAAACTGCATATGGGGCTATTCTTGGTTAAACTCTGGTAGTCCTCCATCATATGTCTTGGTCTATGTAGTTTTTGCAAGGGTCACACTAGTGAATTAAATGGGAAATGATAGGGATCATCACCCCTGCATTTTGGCCTTTCCCACTACAAATGCTCTTAATGCCACAGTGTAGGACACCAATGTGGAGATTCTGCCAATTGCTAACAATGTCCATTCTGATGGTATGGCACAAACCAGGAAAATAACACCAGGTGGGTCCATTGACCTACTGGTTCTACTGCGGGATGGACCTAGGAAGGGCTTTATTTATTACCTGAGTACCATATGCCCTTACTGCAATGGGGCTATGATAGTTCCTTGGGTCCTTAGGTATCAGTGTCAAAACAAATGCTGTATTCAACAGATTTCTAAAGATCTGGATATTCCTCTCTTTGCAGGATACAATTACAGGCATCACTCATTTTATTGTTCTCCACTTTACTGTGCTTCTTGGATATTGCACTTTTTACAAATTGAAGGTTTGTGGCAACCCTGAGTCAAGCAAGTCTATTGGCACCATTTTTCCAAAAGCATTTGCTCACTTAGTGTCTCAGAATCACATTTTGGTACTTCTCACCATATTATAAACATTTTCATTATTACTATATTATGGTGATCTGTGATCAGTGATCTTTGATGTTATTGTTGCAAAAAGATTATGACTTGCTGAAGGCTCAGATGATGGCTAGCATTTATTAGCAATAAAGTAAACATTTTTAGAAATAAAACATTTTAAAATTAAGGTACATACATTGTTTTTTTAGACATTAATACTATTGCACACTTAATAGACTACAGTATAGCGTAAACATAATTTTATGTGCACTGGGAAACCAAAACAATTCATTTGACTTGCTTTATTGTGATATTCAATTTATTGCAGTGGTCTGGAACTGAATGGGGGATATCTCCAAGGTATGCTGTATTCAGATAAATGGCCTTAGTTCTCTTTTAAATCTCTGCCCAATCATATCATGTTGGTACTTATGGATTCTGTGGCCAGGAGGGAAGGTGGGGGCAGATGCAGAGGAGGGCAAGCATTGTTTTACTAGGCATATACCTAGGTAATATTTTCAGATAAGGTGAGAGCCTTTATTTTCTAGCAAAGGAGAATGGATCACTTCTAAATGTCCAGAGATTTCAGGGAAATATGGAGGTTCAAGATTTTTAAGTGCATCTACCCAGATATCCCCATCTCAAGACTAAGGGTTATACTTCTTCCTTATCAGAGCCCAGACTTATCCAGGCTGAAAGTTCAGCTTTATTTGATGTTCTGCCATTCTTACAGGAAGTATTGTGTGTGCTATTAGCTCTGTCTGCTCTCAGCTGAAAAAGATGAACCAAAAAGTCCTCTAATTCTCACATTTTGCTTTATATTGTGTTTTTAAGCCAACATCCAACACACTAATACATATATATGCATTCATATATATGATTCAAGTCTTTTTTAGGTATACTGATGCCAAAAGCTCGGCCTCTATGCTGTGGTGCCAAATGGAATCTCGGAGACAGTTTTGTGTGAAGCAGAAAAGGATAGCTTTATTGCTTTGCCAGGCAAAGGGCAGCAGGCTCCTGCCTCGAAAAACTATGTGTCCCAACCCGGGAGGATTTGATGAGGAGTTTTATAACAATACTTCAAGAGTAGGGTTGCTGATAAGATTAGGGTGTGTGCAAGGTCTCAGGTGGTTGGTCTCCTAATCTTGATGAGCTTCTCTGGTCCCTTTAATCTTGCCTCAGGTGGTTTATTGGCTCCTCCTCCCTTGATTAGCAACTGGTTGAATCTGCCTTTGGAGCTCAGGGAAGGTCATGGAGGCTGGAGTCTTGCCTACAAGAAACAGGGGACAAAAAAAAGGCTTCTGTGCCCAGGAGAACACAAGCCCCCACGTCCCCCACACCGGTTTCACTATCACTTGGGAAAATTGTCTATTTACTTTTCATCTATGCTTTCACCTGCAACAAGAGCAGGTGATGATAGGTCATTGGCATGAACTCAGCCTGTAGCTTCGCACATAATTTAATACATTTAGCTGTGTTGTGAGTCCATCTATCTCAGTTAAATATCTGCATTTTTAAAAGATTTTTTAGCGTTAAAATTTAGACGTCACTTTATGGGAGCTAACTTCCTGGCATTCCAAAGAATATACATCTCAAGTTGACTAAGGGAAGAAAGCCTCCTACTAAAAACTCATTTAAAAATTCCTCAGGCTGCAAATCAATCAACGTGATACACCATATTAACAAACTGAAGGAGAAAAACCATACGATCATCTCAATAGATGCAGAGAAAGCTTTCGACAAAATTCAACACACATTTATGATAAAAACCCTGCAGAAAGTACGCATAGAGGGAACTTTCCTCAACATAATAAAGGCCATATATGACAAACCCACAGCCAACATCATCCTCAATGGTGAAAAACTGAAACCATTTCCACTAAGATCAGGAACAAGACAAGGTTGCCCACTCTCACTGCTATTATTCAACATAGTTTTGGAAGTTTTAGCCACAGCAATCAGAGAAGAAAAAGAAATAAAAGGAATCCAAATCGGAAAAGAAGAAGTAAAGCTGTCACTGTTTGTAGATGACATGATACTATACATAGAGAATCCTAAAGATGCTACCAGAAAACTACTAGAGCTAATCAATGAATTTGGTAAAGTAGCAGGATACAAAGTTAATGCACAGAAATCTCTGGCATTCCTATAGACTAATGATGAAAAATCTGAAAGTGAAATTAAGAAAACACTCCCATTTACCATTGCAACAAAATGAATAATATATCTAGGAATAAACCTACCTAAGGAGACAAAAGACCTGTATGCAGAAAATTTTAAGACACTGATGAAGGAAATTAAAGATGATACAGATAGATGGAGAGATATACCATGTTCTTGGATTGGAAGAATTAACATTGTGAAAATGACTCTACTACCCAAAGCAATCTACAGATTCAATGCAATCCCTATCAAACTACCACTGGCATTTTGCACAGAACTAGAACAAAAAATTTCACAATTTGTATGGAAACACAAAACACCCCGAATAGCCAAAGCAATCTTGAGAATGAAAAATGGAGCTGGAGGAATCAGGTTCCCTGACTTCAGACTATACTACAAAGCTACAGTAACCAAGTCAGTATGGTACTGGCACAAAAAGAAATATACATCAATGGAACAGCATAGAAAGCCCAGAGGTAAACCCACGCACATATGGTCACCTTATCTTTGATAAAGGAGGCAAGAATATACAGTGGAGAAAAGACAGCCTCTTCAATAAGTGGTGCTGGGAAAACTGGACAGCTACATGTAAAACTATGAGATTACAACACTCCCTAACACCATACACAAAAACAAGCTCAGAATGGATTAAAGACCTAAATGTAAGGCCAGAAACTATCAAACTCTTAGAGGAAAATATAGGCAGAACCCTCTATGACATAAATCACAGCAAGATCCTTTTGGACCCACCTCCTAGAGAAATGGAAATAAAAACAAAGATAAACAAATGGGACCTAATGAAACTTCAAAGCTTTTGCACAGCAAAGGAAACCATAAACAAGACCAAAAGACAACCCTCAGAATGGGAGAAAATATTTGCAAATGAAGCAACAGACAAAGGATTAATCTCCAAAATTTATAAGCAGCTCATGCAGCTCAATAACAAAAAAAACAAACAACCCAATCCAAAACTGGGCAGAAGACCTAAATAGACATTTCTCCAAAGAAGATATGCAGATTGCCAACAAACACATGAAAGAATGCTCAACATCATTAATCATTAGAGAAATGCAAATGAAAACTACAATGAGATATCATCTCACACCAGTCAGAATGGCCATCATCAAAAAATCTAGAAACAATAAATGCTGAAGAGGGTGTGGAGAAAAGGGAACACTCTTGCACTGCTGGTGGGAATGTAAATTGATACAGCCACTATGGAGAACAGTATGGAGGTTCCTTAAAAAACTACAGATAGAACTACCATACGTCCCAGCTATACCACTACTGGGCATATACCCTGAGAAAACCATAATTCAAAAAGAGACATGTACCAAAATGTTCACTGCAGCACTATTTACAATAGCCAGGAGATGGAAGCAACCTAAGTGTCCATCATTGGATGAATGCATAAAGAAGATGTGGCACATATATATAATGGAATATTTCTCAGCCATAAAAAGAAATGAAATTGAGTTATTTGTAGTGAGGTGGATGGACCTAGAGTCTGTCATACAGAGTAAAGTAAGTCAGAAAGAGAAAAACAAATACCGTATGCTAACACATATATATGGAATCTAAGAAAAAAAAAAAGATCATGAAAAACCTAGGGGTAAGACGGGAATAAAGACACAGACCTACTAGAGAATGGACTTGAGGATATGGGGAGAGGGGAGGGTAAGCTGGGACAAAGTGAGAGAGTGGCATGGACATATATACACTACCAAACGTAAAATAGATAGCTAGTGGGAAGCAGCTGCATAGCACAGGGTGATCAGCTCCGTGCTTTGTGACCGCCTGGAGAGGTGGGATAGGGAGGGTGCGAGGGAGAGAGACGCAAGAGGGAAGAAATATGGGAACATATGTCTATGTATAACTAATTCACTTTGTTATAAAGCAGAAACTAACATACCATTGAAAAGCAATTATACTCCAATAAAGATGTTTAAAAAAATAATGATGCATTTAAAATCAGTAGCACCTTAGAATATATACAGCAGGGCATTTCACCTACTATGTGCTAGGACTACAGGGATATACCTCACAGTCTCCATCCTTAGAAAAGTCACCTAATCTTCAACTAAATTTAAACACTATCTGGCAGAAGTCATTGAGTGTTCTTAGGCTGGGGCCCCAAATATGAAATGGATAATAGCACTATTTCATGTGCTAAACAGGATTACCTGCACTTATGTTTTTGGACCATCTTCATTTGCTAAGTGTTCACCTTTTTTCCCAGTTTTCCTAACATCTCTGTAGCCAAATAATGCTTTAAAACAGCAAATATCACAGGCTGATTTGGTTTATGATAGTATTTTAGTAGCTTCACATAATTAAGTAACACTGTCTGAGATGTTAAAAGCCAAATGGGAGATAAGGAAAAGAAAGGACACTATGTGCAAATATTGCTGTGATAAAATGAACCAATTTGGTCAGAAGCACATTTAGCCCAATACTTGGTAACACCCTTCAGAGAGGACAACCTGAAACCTTGATTCTGGTTGGAAGGGAGGCTGACCAACAGGAGAGGAAGTGTGTTTAGTCTGGGTAGACAAGTTTGTTAAATGTGAAGAAGATGAAAAAAAGAGCCTGAGCCTGTGTGTGTGTGTGTGTGTGTGTGTGTGTGTGTGTGTGTTGCAGAGAGGGGGGCATGTGTATGACTATGTTTGAGCATTTGATCCCCAGACTTTTTTTTTTTTTTTTTTGCCGTACGCGGGCCTCTCACTGTTGTGGCCTCTCCCGTTGCGGAGCACAGGCTCTGGACGCACAGGCTCAGCGGCCATGGCTCACGGGCCCAGCCGCTCCGCGGCATGTGGGATCTTCCCGGACCAGGGCACGAACCCGTGTCCCCTGCATTGGCAGGCGGACTCTCAACCACTGCGCCACCAGGGAAGCCCTGATCCCCAGACTTTTTAATTAGCTTCTGAAACATAGTATATCTTCAGTGAAGTTTTATTTAATGTGACTGATAATGAGAAGTCTGAAATACCTTTCTGAAACCCTGGTTATTCTTTATTGCTCACCAGTCTAGACAGAATACTTGGTAATGGTAAATTTTAGGGACAGAGAAACCCTAAATGATTTCATTTTCTTACTTTCATTGAAGGTTTTGCTCTGGAACTTCATCATACCCTTGTTTTTTTCATTCTTGTTTTCCTTGGGGGATTCACATTGTGAAAAAGCCTAATAGCTAAAGCTAGCTACTGATAAGATAGTTCAGGCATGTCAACAAATAAACTCTCTTGACTTCAAGCCAAAATGGAATTTTCTACTGTTGTCTACAGTGTTTGAGAATATATCCCTTTATTTCTGTTAGGTGAATGCAGTGGTGGTCTGAATACACAATTTCTGGTTACTAACGGGTTACCTTACCAACCTACGTTGGTTAAAAGAATTGGCAATTTAATGGATTTGGATAAGCAATTGATTTGGAGGTGTCTTCCCGCCCTGTTACAATTTAAGAAGTTTGGTTTCCTTATTAGCTTTTGAGACAGAATTCTCCTCATGAAATGATTTCTTTCTTTGAGATCAAAAGAAAACCAGACAGACAGGTATCAAAGGGAAGAGAAAATATTTGGCATTCCAGAATTCTAACACTGTGAAAAAGAAACACCCTGATTCCAAGTCAGCAATGCTACCTCTGGAGTCTGGAAATGGTTCCTGAACCAGCATCACACACTCTTTAACACAAATATTAATATAATGCAAAAAGCTCAAGCCCACATTCTCAAGGTCCAATTTGTCATTGCTTTAAGGAAAAGAGCAAGATTTCAATGAGAAAGAGTATTGTGAAAGGCTCGTTTCTAATCTTTTATGAATTAGAAAAACATCTGTAGGGAGGCACCAGGGAATATGGGAATAAACATTGACTAGAGACCTATGATCTGGCCCTAAAATTCTACCTCTCACCACCAATGTGACCTTGATCAGGTCACATCGCACCTCTGGGCCTGTTTCCTTATCTGTCCTTAGATCCCACTCACTGAAGAATATAAAACCATTGAAGGTTGGAGGAGATACTCTCTTAAGATATTCTTTAGCTCAAATATTCTTTGATTTTACAAAAAGGATGATGGTTGAAATTAAAGAAAAATTCTTTGAAAAGATTTGTATGGGGTGGTAAATGGTAAGCTGTTGATAAGCCCAGTAGTTATAACATAGTAGGAGAGAATAACTAGTATTTATTGAGTGCCAGCCATGTGCTAAACATTGTGCTAAACACTTAATATCTTAAGATTCACAACATAGGCAGGCAGGGTTATTATCTTTACCTGATAAATGAATAAAATCGGTAGCAGTTAAGCAACTTACACAGCCAATAAATGGAGGAACCAGAATTTGAACTCAGGAAAAGTTCACCAAAGCCACTGTTCTTTTTGGAAAGCAAGGAAGAAGGAAAGAAAGATATACCTGTTAGATAATAACTGGGCTATTTGGGGGAAACAATTTCCTGAGTGAATTTATAATATAGGAGCTTCAGTGTTGTGCTGCTGGCTTCTGAAACCCTTTGCAAAGTGCACATTTTGTTTGGGCAATAGAATCTATGTGATAGCCATGCTGTTTATTTCTGCTTGGTAACCTTCGCAAAGCAAAAAAAAAAAAAAAAAAAGCATTCACCATTTTACTCATTCCACCCACCGGGGCTCTTTGGTTATTTCTTGTTATTTCTCTTCAGAAGGGAGAAGATAAATATTTTTTTCTTGATGATTAGCATTTTTTTAGCAATAAGGTATTTTTATTTATTTTTAAACTTTATTATTTTATTGAGGTATAGTTGATTTACAACATTATATTAGTTTCAGGTGTACAACAAAGCAATTCAAAATTTTTATAGATCATACTCCATTTAAAGTTTTTGTAAAATAGTGGCTATATCCCCTGTGCTGTACAATATATCCTTGTAGCTTATTTTATACATAGCAGTTTGTACCTCTTAATCCCCTACCCCTATCTTGCCCCTATCCCTTTCTCTCTCCTCACTGGTTCTCTATATCTGTGAGTCTGATTCTGTTTTGTTATATTAATTTATTTTTTAGGTTCCACATATGTGATAACATACAGTATTTGTCTTTCTCTGTCTGACTTATTTCACTAAGCATAATACCCTCCAGGTCCATCCATGTTGTTGCAAATGACAAATTTTCATTCTTTTTAATGGCTGAGTAGTAGCCCGTCACACACACACACACACACACACACACACACACAATATTCACAGTGATAAAATGGAAAAAGAGCAAAGCTTCAGCTCTGAGCCCATTACACTGCAGTACTGTCTCTTTCCCAAGACACCTTAAGGGCCCAGAAGTCCTACATTCTGCCTCATCTTCTACATATATTACAGGGTCTGCCAGTAATAAGCACTCAATAAATGGAGTCTCTTTCTACTTATAAACTAGACGCATATTTTAAATAAAAAATAAAAAATGGGGATAATAATGGCCCATGTACTTCTATAATTCAGTACTGTGCAAAGGTCTTAAAATTAAAAATTATGAATTATACAAATATGAACATAAAAACAAATCATGTATGTTTGCATTTTATGTACAGCATACTTCTGATATGAAAACATATGTGCCAATTTTAGCACCTGGAATTTTCAGGCAGGCTCTAGCCTATTTGAAATTCCTCAGCAGTGTTAACCAACACTGCGCACCCCTGTAAATTGCCAGGGTTTTATTCCCCATTAAAAGTCAAGAATAGCTCCCTGAGTTATTTTCTTGGCTCAGGTTTTGAAAAGAGACCAGAGCAGCTGCACAGGAGTGTTGGGTGTCCACATAGTTCACCTCTTGAGTGATGTTTCTTCCATTTACTGCTACTTGTTCCTATTTTTAAATCATTGTCAGTATTTTTTCCTTGGCTCTTCTCATTGTTTGCACTTTCCTGGCTTTTCTACACAAATGGTTTCTTTTCCTTTTTCTCTTGGATTTAGCATTAGTTGAACTGATTTGCACATTTTTAGTCAAAGGTGAGTAAAGATTTTTTTAAAGTATACAGCAGATGTAGATCCTAATTGTACTCTTATGGTTGCAAACAATGTAAAATATTCCATATATTAAACTCTTGGATGTTGTATTCCAAATTTTCTTTTTAATTTGTGTTCTTCTTATAGCAACAACACAGCATTCTTGGAAGGATTTGTTTTAATATTTTTCCTCTCCCTTCTTTCATTAGAAAAATTTATATCTTCAGGGAACACTTTCTTTTCTTTTGTTTCAGTACTGTCTTGCATTTTGTGAATTATGAATACATTAAAGACATAGAGACCTTTCTCCTTTGAGCTATTTAAGTTGTAGATTAGGGATAGCCCCCTCAGGCTGGTGTTAATTGGGAGTGAAGTCATTATTAAGTTAATCATTCAAAGGTTTAGAAATTAATCAAGTGAGGCATTCACTTACTGGCCTCCTTAATACCATCCACTTTCATGACCTCTTCCTACTTTCATCAGAACCTAAGACTCTTTCTACACCCAGGGAACTTACAACTTTCACTAAACTATTTCTACCAAATCCAAATTCCAGTTGGGCCTTCAGTAACAGTATCAATCTCAGAAAAGACCTAAGACTACATAGCTGGACATGAAATAGTTATGTAAATAAGGAACAGCTAGTTTCTGTTTTTGAAAGATTTATTTTGAAGGTTTAGTTTTGAAACCAGAGGAAACTGTAAGTCACATTAGTATATTAATTACCAAGTATGGTCCATTTTATCTTCTCAGTTGCAGATAAAATGGACCATACTTTGTAATTAAGGTTCACATGTTTTATGTATTGAAGACCCAGAAACAGATCTTTTTGTCATAGGGCTAGAAGGTAATCTTCTCTAGAGGTTGTAAATTCTTTTGTGAAAACGACTACCTCTCACTCATCTGTGTTCTCCTATCACTTATTCTATTTCCTGGTGTATAAGAAATGTTCAGGAAGTGTTTGATGATTAAATGAGTAAAGCAAAAGAGAATCAATGTGTAACCTGAAGTGTTTGCTTTTTTACAGAAAAAAAAGGGGGGGAGCCAAACATTTAATAGGTGGCCACTTAAAAAATTATAATCAGAGTAGCTGATATAATAGGGGTGTTCTGAAACAGCAAACCCACATGCAGAACCTTGATTGCTATGTGTTTTAAAGCCAAAATTATATCTTATCCTTTTAAATGACAGAAGGCCACTGTGAATATAATCTATCAATTTGAATATTTATTCAAACCAGCAAAAGTAATCTGAACTTCATTTTAGTTTACAGAGAATCTAATATTGACCAAACAGACAAGGTTTTAATTTCATGCTTAAGGTGTATCAAAATATAAACCTATGATCACATTAGCAGTTAGACTTGTTGGTATGTGACTTAGAAGATATTATGAAATTTGTTCAAGAATCCCAGAAATTGTTGAATTATTCTTTCAGCTACCATTGCCTCACTTCGGGGTCACCACCTAGCAAATGAAGCAAGAAAAATGTTACACTTTATTGCTAGCAGAGGCCTTGGTCCCAAATACCAATGGAAAGCCCTGGAGAGCTACATTAATTTTGATGGAAAATGTGTTATCTAATCTTGGCTTGCTTGCCTCAATTGATTTGAATGAAGTGGCAGAGAAACCTGCTTAACCCATTTAGCCTCTATGCAAAGTCTGATGTTTCCACCCTTGGAAGGTCTTAAAGAAGTAGAAAAGAGTATAAGAGACTAAGGGAATTTGTCCAAATGTGTGGGTGGTGTGGAGGTGCACACCCAAAGTGAGAATGACCTCCATTCTGTCTGCCTTAGCTGAGTGTGAGAAGAGAAAGTATCTCAGTATTAGTGGAAAAGGGAGTTCAACTGAGATCCCACACTTCTGAATTCTCTATTTTTAGCTTGGCCTGTAACTCTACCCACTCAATGACCAATTAATCCAAATTAATTGGTTTGTCTTCAGTCCAAACCAATCACAGCCCATTCTCTCTGGATATAAAAGGAAAAAGATAGAAGAGATACCCAGAAGTCCTCTTAGAGACCAACACTAAGCCAAACCAGTTGCCTTCTGCAATGTTTCAAATGCTATACTGGAAGAATAATCAACTTGCAAAGAAATAAAGTATCTGTTCAATATAATTCAACATAACAAAGGTATCCCTATGCCCTGCTGCAAAGGACATTATAATTGCATTCTTGTCATATTATTCTAAAATTCCAGTTAAAAGAGTGTGTTATTGGTGAAAGAATAGAAAAATAGATAAAAGGAGAGAGCAAAGAAATAGATTCACACAAATACCCTTAACCGATCTTTGACAAAGGAGCATAGGCAACACAATGGAGCAAAGATAGATTTTTCAATAAGTGGTGCCAGAGAAACTGGACATCTACATGCAAAAAGTGAATCTACACACAGACTCTACACCTTTCACAAAAATTAACTCAAAATATATCATAGACCTAAATTTAAAATGCAAAGCAATAAAACTCTTAGAAGATAAAATGGGGAGAAATCTAGGTGATCTTCGGCTTGGCAATGGCTTTTTAGATACAACACCAAGAGCACAATTCATGACATGAAAGATTGACAACTTGGACATCATTAAAGTTAAAAACTTGTGCTCTGTGAAACACACTGTCAAGAGAATGTAAAGACAAGCTACAATTTGGGAGAAAGTATGAGCAAACCACATATTTATTAAAGGACTGGCATCCAAAATATACAAAGAACTCAAAATCAACAACAAGAAAGCAAACAATCTGGAGACTTCCCTAGTGGTGCAGTGGTTAAGAATCCACCTACCAATGCAGGGGACAAGGGTTTGAGCCCTGGTCCGGGAAGATCCTACATGCCGTGGAGCAACTGAGCCCGGGTGCCACAACTACGGAGCCCACGTGCCACAACTACTGAAGCCCGCATGCCTAGAGCCTGTGCTCTGCAACAAGGGAAGCCTCCGCAATGAGAACCCCGTGCATCGCAACGAAGAGTAGCCCCCGCTCACCACAACTAGAGAAAGCCAGCGCGCAAGGAAGCCGGCGCAACGAAGACCCAACGTAGCCAAAAAATAATAATAATAATAAAATAAATAAATAAAGTTAAGAAAACAATCTGATTACAAAATGGGCAAAAGGTATGAATAGATCCCTCATCAAAAAGATGTACAGATAGGTGGCAAATAGGAATTCGAAGAGATGATCAAAATCATATGTCTACAAAAATGGTACAAATGAACTTATTAACAAAACAGAAATAGAGTCAAAGAAGTAGAAAACAATCTTATGGTTACTGGGGGGAAAAGGGGGGAGGGATAAATTGGGAGACTGGAATTGACATATACACATACTATGTATAAAATAGATAACAAGGACCTACTGTATAGCACAGGGAACTCTACTCAGTACTCTGTAATGACCTATATGTGAAAAGAATCTAAAAAAGTGTAGATATATATATATGTATAACTGATTCACTTTGCTGTACAGCAGAAAGTAACACAACATTGTAAATCAACTAAAATCAATAAAAATTTAAAAAATCATGTGTCATTAGGTAATTGCAAATTAAACAATGAGGCCAATGAGGTAGACATATTTATTAGAGTGGCAAAAATCCAAAACACTGACACCACCAAACAGTGGTGAGGGTATGGAACAACGAGAATACCCATTCATTGTTGGTGGGAATGCAAAAATGGTACAGAAATTTGGAAGACAGTTTGGCAGGTTTTAACAAAGCTAAACATAAACTTATGATTCAGCAATCAGACTCCTTGGCATTTACCCAAATAAGTTGAAAACAAGCTGACACAGAAACCTGCACCTGAATGTTTGTAGCAGCTTTATTCATAATTTCCAAAAACTACAAGCGACCAAGAAATGCTTCAATAAGTGAATGAATAAACAAACTATAGTATAACCATTCCATGGAGTGTTATTCAGTGATAAAAAGAAATGAGCTCTTAAGGTACCAAAAGACATGGAGGAACCTTAAATGCACATTATTAAGTGAGAGAAGTAAGTCTGAAAAAAATATAAACTGTATGATTCCAACTCTATGACATTCTGAAAACTATAGTGAAAGTGAGAAGATCAGTGGTTACCAGGGGTTCAAGGGGAGGGAAGAAGGGAGGGATGAATAGGTGGAGCACAAGGCATTTTTAGGGCAGTGAAACTATTCTACATGATACTGTAATGATGGATACATGACATTTTGCACTTGTCAAAACAACACAAAGAGGGAACACTAAAGTAAACTATAGACTTTGGTTATTAGTAACATATCAATATTAGCTTAAATCACAACAAACGCAACACACTTGTACACTTACTAATAATGGGAGAAGCTGTGTTGTGGGGAGGTGGAAAATGAGTTAAATGGGGACTCTCTGTATATTCTGAGCAGTTTTTCTCTGAACTTAAAACAGCTCTAAAAATAAAATCTAGTAAAAATATCTCTAAACACACATTATATATTTTGCATCAGTCCCTGCAATAAAGGCATCAACTTCACATTCATATTCATCACTATTTAGCTGTAAAACAATATGCTGTTGTGGAAGGAGCAGGAAAGCGAATCAGACAGGCCTGGCCTTCAATTCCCAGTTATACCATTTACCATCTAGGTGATATTTAGAAAATTGTAACACTTCTCTGAGCTGCTTTTCCTTATGTGAAAAATAGACATCATATATAATTTATAGGGTTATTGTGGATATTAAATGAGATATGTGCAAAATTACCTAGGAGAGAATCTAGCATACAGCAAATACTCCAAAATGTTAGTTATCTTCCATAGATTTTAAAGACATTGTTTTACAATCTGTCCTAAAATCTTAAATCCTTCAAAAGGTGGTGTGCTGATTTTCAGAGTTGGGAATTAATAGTACTTAATGAATTTTAAATGGTACATTTTTATTGAATGAAGGAAATGAAAAGAATCTTCATTCTCAAAGAAACAGGATTCGACTCTCTCAGGGTGGAGAATATGGTGATTATTACAGCCAGCAGGAGAAAGTGTGAGAAAGAGGCACTTCTTAAACCAGCTCATCTGAACATAAGCAGTAATTAATTGAGCAGGAAAGCTGGTAGGTGAAGGAGAGAATAGAATCCCAGCAGGGTTCTTCACTTAGAAATAACCAACAGAATAAGAAGTTAAATCTATAATGCTATCGTCCTTTGTATGATACCTGAGAAGACCTGCACATCATCAAAATTCAAATGTGACTAAGTAGTTTTGTATGCTGTGAACATAGTCAAAAGAGGTTCTCTTCATAGCAGAGGCTGGAAGATGAACTTTCTCCAGACTGAGCATCTTTTCCACCCCACGCTCAGGTTTCCTCTAAGTATCTAGAGGTCCTAGAAGCACAAGCCCAGACTTGAACACGACTATCTTCCCAGGAACTGAAGCCCTCTCAGTTCTCAAGGTTCTCTCTGATTATATCATCATCATCATTATAGTCTGATATAACTGGAATAGGTCAAGTACTGCTCAGATGTTAGGGATAATGAAAGAGAAACAGGAAACAGTCTGAAATTTCCCCTCTATTTGAGGAAAAATCCGGGCTAATTTTTTTTAAATACTAATAAGTTCCTTTATTCTAAAAGGGAAAGGGTAAAAGAGACAGAAGATATCTAGATGAATATATTAGTTTCCTACTGCCGCTGCAACACATTACCGCAAACTCAGCAGCTTACCACAACACGAATTTCTTATCTGAGAGTTCTGTGGGTCAGGAGTCTGAAATGGGTCTCACTGGCTAAAATCAAGGTGTTTGTAGGGCTGTGTTACATTTTGAAGGCTCTGGGGAAGAAGTTTCCTTGCCCTTTTCATCTTTTAAAGGCTGCTGACATCTCTTGGCTCATAGCCCCTTTCCATCTTCAAAGCCAGCAATGCCAAGTCAAATCTTCAGAGTGAAGTACTCTGACACTTACTTTCTGCCTCCCTCTTCCACTATTAAGGAACCTTCTGATTACATTGGGCCCACTTGAGTAATCTAGGCTGCACTCCCTTTTTTTTTAACTCCCCCCCCATTTTATTTAATTTAATTAATTTATTTATTTTTGGCCACGTGGCATGTAGGATCTTAGTTCTATGACCAGGGATTGAACCCACACCCCCTTCACTGGAAGCGTAGAGTCTTAACCACTGGACCACCAAAGAAGTCCCACTACTCTCCCTTTCTTAATGTAAGCTGATAGCAACCTTAATTCCATCTGCAACCTTAATTTCCCTGCCATGTAAAGTAATATATTCACTAGATCTGTGGGTTAGGATGTGGGCATCTTTTGGGAGGTTGGAGAGGCACTATTCTGCTTAACCAGAGTAAGTAACCAGTCAGGAGTTGCTGCCCATATCAGTAGAGATGAGTTATGCTCTAACACCTCAGCTCTTCACATTATTCTCTAATACCTCAGAACTCCATGGGAGCAGTATAAGTGATCTCATTAACTTGATTGAGGTAACTAGTAAAAAGGTCATTTGGCAAACCCTACTTTGAAATTCTTTCCACAGAAAGTAGCTGGGGTGGACATAGCTTTATTTATTTATTTATATGTTTGTTTTTTATTATTAGTTTCTGCTTTATAACAAAGTGAATCAGTCATACATATACATCTGTTCCCACATCCCTTCCCTCTTGCGTCTCCCTCCCTCCCACCCTCCCTATCCCACCCCTCCAGGCGGTCACAAAGCACCGAGCTGATCTCCCTGTGCTATGCGGCTGCTTCCCACTATCTATCTACCTTATGTTTGGTACTGTATATATGTCCATGACTCTCTTTCGCTTTGTCACAGCTTACCCTTCCCCCTCCCCATATCCTCAAGTCCATTCTCAAGTAGGTCTGTGTCTTTATTCCTGTTTTACCCCTAGGTTCTTCATGACATTCTTTTTTCTTAAATTCCATATATATGTGTTAGCATACAGTATTTGTCTTTCTCTTTCTGAATTACTTCACTCTGTATGACAGACTCTAGGTCTATCCACCTCATTACAAATAGCTCAGTTTCGTTTCTTTTTATGGCTGAGTAATATTCCATTGTATATATGTGCCACATCTTCTTTGTCCATTCATCTGATGAAGGACACTTAGGTTGTTTCCATCTCTGGTCTATTGTGAATAGAGCTGCAATGAACATTTTGGTACATGTCTCTTTTTGAATTATGGTTTTCTCAGGGTATATGCCTAGTAGTGGGATTGCTGGGTCATATGGTAGTCCTATTTGTAGTTTTTTAAGGAACCTCCATACTGTTCTCCATAGTGGCTGTACCAATTCACATTCCCACCAGCAGTGCAAGAGTGTTCCCTTTCTCCACACCCTCTCCAGCATTTATTGTTTCTAGATTTCTTGATGATGGCCATTCTGACTGGTGTGAGATGATATCTCATTGTAGTTTTCATTTGCATTTCTCTAATGATTAATGATGTTGAGCATTCTTTCATGTGTTTGTTGGCAGTCTGTATATCTTCTTTGGAGAAATGCCTATTTAAGTCTTCTGCCCATTTTTGGATTGGGTTGTTTGTTTTTTTGCTATTGAGCTGCATGAGCTGCTTATAAATTTTGGAGATTAATCCTTTGTCAGTTACTTCATTTGCAAATATTTTCTCCCATTCTGAGGGTTGTCTTTTGGTCTTGTTTATGGTTTCCTTTGCTGTGCAAAAGCTTTGAAGTTTCATTAGGTCCCATTTGTTTATCTTTGTTTTTATTTCCATTTCTCTAGGAGGTGGGTCCAAAAGGATCTTGCTGTGATTTATGTCATAGAGTGTTCTGCCTATGTTTTCCTCTAAGAGTTTGATAGTTTCTCTCCTTACATTTAGGTCTTTAATCCATTTTGAGCTTATTTTTGTGTATGGTGTTAGGGAATGATCTAATCTCATACTTTTACATGTACCTGTCCAGTTTTCCCAGCACCACTTATTGAAGAGGCTGTCCTTTCTCCACTGTACATTCATGCCTCCTTTATCAAAGATAAGTTGACCATATGTGCGTGGGTTTATCTCTGGGCTTTCTATCCTGTTCCCTTGATCTATCTTTCTGTTTTTGTGCCAGTACCACACTGTCTTGATTACTGTAGCTTTGTAGTATAGTCTGAAGTCAGGGAGCCTTTTTTCGTTCTCAAGATTGCTTTGGCTATTTGGGGTCTTTTGTTTTTCCAAACAAATTTTGAAATTTTTTGTTCTAGTTCTGTGAAAAATGCCAGTGGTAGTTTGATAGGGATTGCATTGAATCTGTAGATTGCTTTGGGTAGTAGAGTCATTTTCACAATGTTGATTCTTCCAATCCAAGAACATGGTACATCTCTCCATCTATTTGTATCATCTTTAATTTATTTCATCAGTGTCTTATAATTTTCTGCATACAGGTCTTTTGTCTCCTTAGGTAGGTTTATTCCTAGATATTTTATTCATTTTGTTGCTATGGTAAATGGGAGTGTTTTCTTGATTTCACTTTCAGATTTTTCATCATTAGTGTACAGGAATGCCAGAGATTTCTGTGCATTAACTTTGTATCCTGCTACTTTACCAAATTCATTGATTAGCTCTAGTAGTTTTCTGGTAGCATCTTTAGGATTCTCTATGTATAGTATCATGTCATCTACAAACAGTGACAGCTTTACTTCTTCTTTTCCGATTTGGATTCCTTTTATTTCTTTTTCTTCTCTGATTGCTGTGGCTAAAACTTTCAAAACTATGTTGAATAAGAGTGGTGAGAGTGGGCAGCCTTGTCTTGTTCCTGATCTTAGTGGAAATGGTTTCAGTTTTTCAACATTGAGGACGATGTTGGCTTTGGGTTTGTCATATATGGCCTTTATTATGTTGAGGAAAGTTCCCTCTATGCGTACTTTCTGCAGGGTTTTTATCATAAATGGGTGTTGAATTTTGTCGAAAGCTTTCTCTGCATCTATTGAGATGATCATATGGTTTTTCTTCTTCAATTTTTTAATATGGGGTAGCACATTGATTGATTTGCATATATTGAAGAATCCTTGCATCCCTGGGATAAACCCCACTTGATCATGGTGTATGATCCTTTTAATGTGCTGTTGGATCCTGTTTGCTAGTATTTTGTTGAGGATTTTTGCATCTATGTTCATCAGTGATATTGGCCTGTAGTTTTCTTTCTTTGTGACATCATTGCCTGGTTTTGGTATCAAGGTGATGGTGGCCTCGTAGAATGAGTTTGGGAGTGCTCCTCCCTCTGCTATATTTTGGAAGAGTTTGAGAAGGATAGGTGTTAGCTCTTCTATAAATGTTTGATAGAATTCGCCTGTGAAGCCATCTGGTCCTGGGCTTTTGTTTGTTGGAAGATTTTTAATCACAGTTTCAATTTCAGTGCTTGTCATTGGTCTATTCATATTTTCTATTTCTTCCTGATCCAGTCTTGGCAGGTTGTGCATTTCTAAGAATTTGTCCATTTCTTCCAGGTTGTCCATTTTATTGGCATAGAGTTGCTTGTAGTAATGTCTCATGATCTTTTGTATTTCCGCAGTTTCAGTTGTTACTTCTCCTTTTTCATTTCTAATTCTATTGATTTGAGTCTTCTCCCTTTTTTTCTTGATGAGTCTGGCTAATGGTTTATCAATTTTGTTTATCTTCTCAAAGAACCAGCTTTTAGTTTTATGGATCTTTGTTATCGTTTCCTTCATTTCTTTTTCATTTATTTCTGATCTGATCTTTATGATTTCTTTCTTTCTGCTAACTTTGGGGGTTTTTTGTTCTTCTTTCTCTAATTGCTTTAGGTGAAGGGTCAGGTTGTTTACTCGAGATGTTTCCTGTTTCTTAAGGTGGGATTGTATTGCTATAAACTTCCCCCTTAGAACTGCTTTTGCTGCATCTCATAGGTTTTGGGTCTTCGTGTCTCCATTGTCATTTGTTTCTAGGTATTTTTTAATTTCCTCTTTGATTTCTTCAGTGATCACTTCGTTATTGAGTAGTGTATTGTTTAGCCTCCATGTGTTTGTATTTTTTATAGATCTTTTCCTGTAATTGATGTCTAGTCTCATAGCATTGTGGTCAGAAAAGATACTTGATACAATTTCAATTTTCTTAAATTTACCAAGGCTTGATTTGTGACCCAAGATATGATCTATCCTGGAGAATGTTCCATGAGCACTTGAGAAAAATGTTTATTCTGTTGTTTTTGGATGGAATGTCCTATAAATATCAATTAAGTCCATTTGTTTAATGTATCATTTAAAGCTTGTGTTTCCTTATTTATTTTCATTTTGGATGATCTGTCCATTGGTGAAAGTGGGGTGTTAAAGTCCCCTACTATGAGTGTGTTACTGTCGATTTCCCCTTTTATGGCTGTTAGTATTTGCCTTATGTATTGAGGTGCTCCTATGTTGGGTGCATAAATATTTACAATTGTTATATCTTCTTCTTGGATCGATCCCTTGATCATTATGTAGTGTCCTTCTTTATATCTTCTAATAATCTTTATTTTAAAGTATATTTTGTCTGATATAAGAATTGCTACTCCAGCTTTCTTTTGATTTCCATTTGCATGGAATATCTTTTTCCATCCCCTTACTTTCAATCTGTATGTGTCTCTAGGTCTGAAGTGGGTCTCTTGTAGACAGCATATATATGGGTCTTGTTTTTGTACCCATTCAGCCAATCTGTGACTTTTGGAGGGAGCATTTAGTCCATTTACATTTAAGGTAATTATTGATATGTATGGTCCTATTCCCATTTCCTTAATTGTTTTGGGTTCATTATTGTAGGTATTTTCCTTCTGTTGTGTTTCTTGCCTAGAGAAGTTCCTTTAGCATTTGTTGTAAAGCTGGTTTGGTGGTGCTGAACTCTCTCAGCTTTTGCTTGTCTGTAAACGTTTTAATTTCTCCATCAAATCTGAATGAGATCCTTGCTGTGTAATCTTGGTTGCAGGTTTTTCTCCTTCATCACTTTAATTATGTCCTGCCACTCCCTTCTGGCTTGTAGAGTTTCTGCTGAGAGATCAGCTGTTAACCTGATGGGGATTCCCTTGTGTGTTATTTGTTGTTTTTCCCTTGCTGCTTTTAATATGATTTCTTTGTGTTTAATTTTTGACAGTTTGATTAATATGTGTCTTGGCATATTTCTCCTTGGATTTATTCTGTATGGGACTCTCTGTGCCTCCTGGACTTGATTAACTATTTCCTTTCCCGTATTAGGGAAGTTTTCAACTATAATCTCTTCAAATATTTTCTCAGTCCCTTTCTTTTTCTCTTCTTCTTCTGGAACCCCTATAATTCGAATGTTGGTGCATTTAATGTTGTCCCAGAGGTCTCTGAGACTGTCCTCTCTTCTTTTCATTCTTTTTTCTTTATTTTGCTCTGCATCAGTTATTTCCACTATTTTATCTTCCACCTCACTTATCCGTTCTTCTGCCTCAGTTATTCTGCTATTGATCCCATCTAGAGTATTTTTCATTTCATTTATTGTGTTTTTAATCGATGCTTGATTCATCTTTAGTTCTTCTAGGTCCTTGTTAACTGTTTCTTGCATTTTGTCTATTCTATTTCCAAGATTTTGGATCTTGGAAATAGAATCTTGGATCATCTTTACTATCATTATTCTGAATTCTTTTTCAGGTAGACTGCCTATTACCTCTTCATTTGTTAGATCTGGTAGGTTTTTATCTTGCTCCTTCACCTGCTGTGTGTTTTTCTGTCTTCTCATTTTGCTTATCTTACTGTGTTTGGGGTCTCCTTTTTGCAGGCTGTAGATTAGTAGTTCCCGTTGTTTTTGGTGTCTGTCCCCAGTGGCTAAGGTTGTTTCAGTAAGTTGTGTAGGCTTCCTGGTGGGGGGGACTAGTGCCTGTGTTCTGGTGGTTGAGGCTCGATCTTGTCTTTCTGGTGGACAGGTCCACGTCTGGTGGTGTGTTTTGGGGTGCCTGTGGCCTTATTATGTTTTTAGGCAGCCTCTCTGCTAATGGGTGGGGTTGTGTTCCTGTCTTGCTAGTTGCTTGGCATAGGGTGACCAGCACTGTAGCTTGCTGGTCGTTGACTGAAGCTGGGTGCTGGTGTTGAGATGGAGATCTCTGGGAGATTTTTGCCACTTGATATTATGTGGAGCTGGGAGGTCTCTTGTGAACCCGTGTCCTGAAGTTGGCTCTCCCACTTCAGAGGCACAGCACTGAATCCTGGCTTCAGCACCAAGAGCCTTTCATCTACCCGGCTCAGAATAAAAGGGAGAAAAAGTAGAAAGAAAGAATTATTAGAAGAAAGAAAGAGAGAGAGAAAGAAAGGAAGAAGGAAAGAAAAGAAGGAAGGAAGGAAGGAAGAAAGAAAGAAAGGAGTGAGGGAGGAGGATGGAAAGAAAGAAAGAAAGAAAGGAGGGAGGGAGGGAGGAAGGAAAGAAAAAGAAAGTGAAAGGAAGAAGGGAGGGAGGGAGGGAGGAAGAAAAAAAGAAAGAAAGAAAGAAAAAAAGAAAGAAGGAAAGAAAGACAGGAGGGAGGAAGGAAAGAGAGAGAAAGAAAGGAGGGGCAGAGGGAGGGAGGGAGGAAGGGAAGGTAGGAAAAAAGAAAGAGAGAAGATAAAGTAAAGTAGAATAAAGTATAAAATATAGTAGCATTATTAAAAATAAAAAAGTAATTATTGAAAAAAAAGAAAACGGACGGATAGAACCCTGGGACCTATGGTGGAAGCAAAGCTATACAGAGAAAATCTCACACAGAAGCATACACATACACATTCACAAAAAGAGAACGGGGGAAAAAAATCGAAAATCTTGCTCTCAAAGTCCACCTCCTCAATTTGGGATAATTCGTTGTAAAAAGAGGAAAAGGGGAAAATGTCTGAAATCTTGCTCTCAAAGTCCACCTCCTTAATTTGGGATAATTCGTTGTAAAAAGAGGAAAAGGGGAAAAAATCTTAAATCTTGTCCTCAAAGTCCACCTCCTCAATTTGGGATGATTCGCTGTCCATTCATGCACTCCACAGACGCAGGGCACATCAAGCGGACCGTGGAGCTTTAATCCGCTGCCTCCGAGGCTGCACAGAGAGATTTCCCTGTCTCTTCTCTGCTCTCACAGCTCCCGGGTCTCAGCCTTGGACCTGGCCCCGCCTCTGCGCATAGGTCGCTGGAGGGCGTCCGTTCTTCGCTCAGACAGGACGGGTTTAAAGGAGCCGCTGATTCGGGGGCTCTGGCTCACTCAGGCCGAGGGGAGGGAGGGGCACGCAGTCCGGGGCGAGCCTGCGGCGGCAGAGGCCGGCGTGACGTTGCACCAGCCCGAGGCGCTCCGTGTGCTTTCCCGGTGAAGCCGTCCCTGGATCCCGGGATCCCGGCAGTGGCGGGCTGCACAGGCTCCCCGGAAGGGGGGGTGGACAGTGACCTGCGCTCACACCCAGGCCTTGTGGCGGCGGCAGCAGCAGCCCCAGCGTCCCACGCCCGTCTCCGGGGTCCGCGCCTTTACCCGCGGCTCGCGCCCGTCTCTGAAGCTTGTTTAAGCAGCGCTCTTAATGCCCTCTCCTCGCGCACCAGGAAACAAAAGGGAAGAAAAAGTCTCTTGCCTCTTCGGCAGCTCCAGACTTTTCCCCCGGACTCCCTCCGGGCCAGCCGTGGCGCACTAGACCCTTCAGGCTGTGTTCACGCCGCCAGCCCCAGTCCTCTACCTGCGCTCCGACTGAAAGCCGATACCCGAGCCTCAGATCCCAGCCCCGCCCGCCCCGGCGGCCGAGCAGACAAGCCTCTTGGGCTGGTGTGTGCCTGAGGGCACCGATCCTCTGTGCCAGAATCTCTCTGCTTTGCCCTCCACACCCCTGTTGCTGTGCTCTCCTCCGCTACTCCGCTTTCCCCCTCCGCCACCTGCAGTCTCCGCCCGCGAAGGGGCTTGTAGTGTGTGGAAACCTTTCCTCCTTCACGGCTCCCTCCCACTGGTGCAGGTCCCATCCCTATCCTTTTGTCTCTGTTTATTCTTTTTTCTTTTGTCCTACCCAGGTATGTGGGGAGTTTCTTGCCTTTTGGGGGGTCTGAGGTCTTCTGCCAGCGTTCAGTAGATGTTCTGTAGGAGTTGTTCCACGTGTAGATGAATTTCTGATGTATCTGTGGGGAGGAAGGTGATCTCCGCGTCTTACTCTTCCACCATCTTCCTCCGTCCCCCACAATGTGGAGTTCTTTGCAATAGGGTCAGCAGGAATTCAAGGGTGGAATGAGGCATCCGTGACGCCATATAATTTATCATCCAAACCAAGACACTTCTTTTTTTCTTTTTCTTTTCCTTTGTGCTTCGTCTAATTTTCCTTGCTCATAGGGGGCCCAGAGCAGAGGCCTTGCCTCTGGCCCTCCTAGTGCAAAACAGCCCCGTGGGACACTGCATCTCAGACCCTCCGCGAAGCAGCGCTGCTCACGGAACTCGACATAGCTTTTTGACATCAGCTTTTACGTACTGATCTGCTTATACCTCCTAGTGAATTTAATGTCTTGCTTTAGCACTTTTTTTTCTTTTTTAAAAATGAAGGACATGTAAAAAAAAAAAAAACTTTTCAGGAGGCAGGTCTCTCCTTTGCATAGACATTGGGAGGGAGAAAAATAGAATACAGAAAATATTCTTACTAATTATCTGATGACAAATGAAATATTTTATTTATGGCTACAGATCTATTCCCAACTTCCTTAGAAATGCTTTGGTGTGAAAACAGTCACCAGCTGAGAAATATCTGAGCCTGAGCTCTAGGCAGTGACAATTTCAGAGACTAATGAAAGGAAAAGGATAAAAAACAGAAATGTTTTGTTTCTCTTGGGACTGACCAAATTGGAAATGGATTCCCTTGTCTCACAGACACACCCTTCTGAGAACAGTAATCCACAATATGTGAAGTCACCACCCTCCCTAAGGTTGCCTAGACCAGGGACTTGACAGGCCCACTTCTGAACATTGTTTATCAAGCAGAGAACTTTAGAGGTAGAATTTGAATTGCCCTATAATTTTGAAATTTATCCTTTCATACTTAGGTTGAGTCCTTTTTGTTGAAAGGAGGAGATATTCATTGGGATGTTTCAAATGTAGAATAATGAAGTTTTAAGATTTCCACCAAAGACAATGGTGTAATATGTTCCCTAATTGTGTCCAGGACAGAATTTTTATGATTATGCAATTGTTTTGCAATTCTCAGCCTCTGAAGTAAACATCTGGACAGGATTATAATACTCTCTGGGTAGTGAGTGGGTCCTTACTTGCTATTTACCAATGATGTGCTTTAGGTTCCCGGCTCAATAGCACTTCCTTCTCTGTTCTATAACCTTTATCTTTATGTAAAGATGACTCAGGAGAAATGATGCCCGGAGAACTTTAAAACTTTAGAATGTTTCACAGTCACTAATCTCCTCAATACTTGTTCTAACTGCCGATTCTCTGGCTCCATTACCAGTGATTCTGATTCTTAAGGTCTAGAAGGGTACAGGAAATTGGCATTTTTAACAGGCTTCCTGAGATAACTCTGGTCATGCAGTTTTCTCAGCACACTTTGAGAAACATGGCCCTAGTCCCTTGACCCATTCTGGATGGGTGCTGTGTGCATCCACTTTGCACAGACACCTTCATTGAAGAACACACCACACTCTGGGCCAATTAATCTGATTTCTCTAATCATTAGTGTTCTAATCGTTCACTCTTCAAAGTGGCAAGATATTTCTCAGAAACCACTTTGGTTTTTAGAGAAGTGGAGTGACTCCATCAACAAGGATTTTGTTTTTGTAATTTGGGCAGAGAACAAAATTAACCTTTTGTTTTCTGGTTTAGGGCAATAATTTAGTCCAAAAAGGAAAGCCATTAAAATATTCATTGTATCATTTTGTTTCTGTACAAACCCTATTTGTGTTTGTACTTACATTTTTAGTAATTGAGATTTTTGATGAGTGCCATTGTTCAAAGTCCCAATGTCCAAGCTGGGAAGAGGTGTTGCAGGGGAAGAAAGGGAAGGAGCGAGAGTGGGTGTGGGGGTTATTCAAGACATTTTATTTTGGGGACACCTGCCAATATTGCTGACATCAACTCAAGCATTCCACGAACAAGCGGTTCTTGACATTTTGGGGGGAGTCATGAACTCTCCTGGGGATCTGATTAAAGATCTAAATCTCCTCAACAGGAACATGTATGTAGACACAGCTACAAAAATTTTCAAACAGTTGTGAGTATGTCATGGGTTCCCCTCTCCCAAAGCTCATCTAGAATTAGAAATTGTGTTCTGAGAAGATTGCCCCATGACCCTTCCTTTAGGGGAATCTTTTTGCTCCTACCACAGACATTCTTACATTAGTCCTTATTAGTTCTATAAATAAGGATCACCTGGGGGTAACTGTTTAGTGTGTAGATGTCTGGCCTCCACCCTCAGATATTGATTCATCAGGTCTGGGGTCCAGCCCAAGACACTGAAGTTATTTTTCAAGCCTCAGATGATACTGATGCAGGTAACAAATGATCACAATTTGAGAAATTGTCACAATTGAGAAACTGGGCAGTGACTCAGAAAGAGGTGGCTCAACTAGTACAAAAGTATAGAAAAAACAATCGGACTGCTTCCCTCTAACAGAGAGAAGCCTAGGTGAAAAGAGTGGGGCTGGCTTTTCCCATACCAGACCCTACTGTCTATGTGCCCTTCTGTTCATCTTGGCTATCCTAGGACATTGTAGTCATTTTTTCCAATGAAAATTGCACATAATGCCCATTTTAACTTCATATTTTCTGTATAAAATATTGAGAATGGGGATGGGTAGGCATAAAGACTTTTCTCTCACCCCAAACTCTTACAAGAGGGGCCTTGGGACACATTCTTTCTCTTAAAAGGGACGTCCTTGTCTCTGTGTTCATGGAGCTATACTGCTTGCAACTCAAAGGAGATACAGGCGTGTTGAATAGAAAGGCTGTAGAGACTCTTCCTCACCAGCCTCTAAATGTTTCCAGACAGTGACTTGGCTGGATATTTTGAAACAGTGCAGAAGACCTGTAGTTTGGCAGCAGCCACTGGTGAGCAACTTTCAACATTTGTCGAGAGTTACGCTTGTGCCAGTGGATAAGAGTACTATAGAAGGAAACAAAAGAAGTTTAGATCCTGTCCTGCCTTAGAGGGCAGGCTCATCATTTGCCTCACTGATGTATCAAAATAGCGGTCAGAATACAATACAAATCCATCTACCCCACTCTGATCAAATAGGACACATAGCTGAAAATTCTATCAAAATAGCTAAATATCAAATTTTAATTTTTCCTTTCAGAGAACAAATGCATGCTGTTTCTATGGCATTGACCTCAGGTAACTTTCACAACCCAGGCTTGTGAAACTCCCCTCTTTCATCCCTCGCTATAAATAAAGATTGCTTTCAGGTCGTGTGAGCAGTAATGAGAGAAAAGTTTGGCACTTGTGCTCTGATGCAAGAGGACATTTCAGTGGCTCTTCTGAAGGCAAAAGAAAAAAAAATCTGATGAGTCTTTTACTGTTGACTCAGTGAGATGGTTCCCTTGGCAACTAACATGGGAGGTGATAGAGCTGGAAGAGCTGAGCACTCCTATCCAACTTCGCCCACAGCTGATTAAAAGGTTTTCAGACAACAGTGTTGATGGCACAACAGTGTTGAATGCAATGGTAGGGAGAAGTAGGGGTAGCAGGTTGGGGAACCAGGACACCTGCTTAAGTATCATCAAAGTCTAAGTGAAACAAAGCATAGAGGAGGCACTGTTTCATTAACATTCAAATCAATTAGATTCAATCAGATCTAATTATTGTATGTTGCTGTTTGTCTCCTAAGTGATCCTTGAGATGCAAAGAACAGAACATTCTTGATTAGAAAACAACGAACACATATTTTATTAAACACCTAATGAGAGTTGCACTGTGGTAGGCCATGGTGCTTCAAAGAACAAAAAAGACAGTGGGGGTTTTGAAAAACTTGGGTAATATGAGCTTCCAGTGGAAGTGGTATGTGAGAGACTGTAACACTCTCGGCTTGGCATTGGAAAACTTGAACTCATGACTGGCTTCTCATGAATATGTTTCTGAGGGAAAAAAAAACAATTAAGTGTAGATGTTCTGTGAGGTACTAACAGAGTAGAGGTGGAAATGCTCAGATGCCTCCATTCCCTCTGTGTCCATGATAGCCATGAGAATTTGAACATGAACTTTCTTCTTGCTTTTCCAGAACTCTTTCCATAAACTTAGCACACAAATCTAGGTAAAGCTGTCAATTCAAATTCACATTCCACCTTGTCCCTTGATTGGAGGCATTGGCTACACTCAACTTCATCCTTGAAAATATGCACCAACAATTCCATTGTTGGGTTTCTGCTTAGAAATATGAATTTAGTGAGTTAAATATGAGTTTTCTGTGTATAAAGACAGAACCCATTAAAGTGTACTCATTTTTGATGGAATTTAATGTCATATCTGTGAAGTCATAATAACCTAGAGAAATAAACTGAATGGTTAAAGATTTATGTGCAGCAATACTCATCACAATAGTGTGATTTATAATATTGTAAACTTGAACATGATATACATGTCCAAGTGTACAAAATTGGGTAAATAAATTATGACCCCTCCATTATAGCTATTGAAAATCACGTTTGCAAATATCAAAGGATACAGAAACATGCTCAATATTATACATACTGTAGAGTGAAAAAAAAGATTGTAAAATAGTATAAAAATAGAAAATAAATGATATATTTACTCATAACAACCTGGAAGGACATGCCATTTAAAATTTTATTTAATAGTAATTATCTCTAAGTAGTAGGATTAGGGTAAATTCTGCTTTCCATTTCATGTGTCTAAGATTTCAAAATATTTGACAATAAGCATGTGCTATATTTGCCCATTTTAAAAATTGAGTTGTTTTCTTATTAATGAGTTCTTTATATATCCTGACTCAAGTCTTCTATCAAATACGTGTTTTGCAAATATTTCCTCCCAGTTGATTCATTTTCATTTTCTTAGTATTGTATTTTAAAGAGCAAAAGTTTTTCATTTCAGTGAAGTACAATTTCTGACTTTCTTTTTTTTTTTTTTGGATTATGCTTTGAGTGTTATATCTAGGAAACCAAACCTATAGTGGAAGGGTATCCTATTGTGCTAATTTTAGCAAAAAGCCTCCAAATCAACAACTTATTCTTAAATTTTCTTAAACTTATGTTCATAATTTTTTGTCATAGTTCAAGCTAAAGTTTTATAGAGCCCTTTTAAAAAATAATTTAACAAATAATTTTGATTCCCTTTTGAAAGTGAATTCACTTAAGGTGTTTTTTTTTTTTTTTTAAAGAACCAATCCTTGGATAATGAGGACTCTCTGTACAGAGAGAGAACCTAATGAAGCGTCTTCATGAGGAAGACGGCAGTCATCACCAACAAGGAGATTTTCTCTGCCTTCCTGGCATCAGTTCCAGGCCCTTCTCTCTCACAACATTAACCTTAGCCTCACCATTTAGAGATACTTGCCATTAACAGGGAGCTCTCGACCCCTCCCTAACATAACATGAAAACCTATATTTTTGATTTAGTCTATTTGAAGTGAAAGGGCAACATTTAATAGCCTTTTAAAGCACTTGGAAAGAGTGTAGTTGAGAATTCACCAACATTTGAAAACAGTCCTGGAGAATTATGGACTGGTTTATCCTTCTTTAGTAGATTAATGATGTTCTAAAAGCATTAGGGGTACTTCCCTGGTGATCCAGTGGCTAAGAATCCACCTTCCAATGCAGGGGACTCGGGTTCAATCCCTGGTCAGGGAACTAAGATCCCACATGCCATGGGGTAACTAAGCCTGAGCGCTGCAACTACTGAGTCCGTGCACTCTGGAGCCTTCGCGCCACAACTAGAGAGAAGCCCTCGCACCACAACTAGAGAGAAGCCCTCGCCCCCACAACTAGAGAAGTCCACACACTGAAACAAAAAGCCCGTGCACCACAGTGAAGATCCCATGTGCCACAACTAAGACCTGATGCAGCCAAATAAATAAATAAATAAAAATATTAAAAAATAAAATAAGTATTAAGGCCATTTCCTAAAGTGCCTCAGATTTCTCAACACTCTAAGGCATTTGGCTCTGGAATTCTGGTGTTGACAGGAAGCTCATCACTCCATCTGCTTTCCCCACCACCCTCCATGATGAAAAATTAAGACTGGTTTTGATTTTTTTGGAAGAGAAAGCAAAATCAGTGCTAGAACAGAAAACATTGCTGGGCTCCACCCCCTTTCTACTGATGATAAAAGGGAAAGCCTAGCAAAAGAAAAATTCACATATTCCACCAAGACAAGGTAGCATGGCCACTGGAATGCTGTACATAGCACAAAATGGCTCTGAAATGTGGCTTGGTTGGATCTTAGGACAGTGTCAGTAAAACAGAGAGGATGCTGTAGACATCTCAAACTGCATAAAACAAAGTTAAAGTTATAAAAACCACCACTTTTAAATTTCATTGCATACTTATTGTTTCCTAGATAATAACAATTTAGTCAAACAGTAAGGTTACAGTTTCTGTAACCTTTAACCAGTTTACAAGTACTGGTTAAAGCAAGTACTTGTTTTACTTTTCTCCACCTCTTTATTTGGAAAATGTTCAAACTCACCAAAATGTTGGAAGAATAGTGCAATGAACATTCAAATACACTTGTTTAGATACAGAAGTTTGCCACATTTGCACTCTCTCTTTCCCCTCCTCTTACTCATTCTCTCTCCAAACTACTTGAAAGTAAGTTGCACACAGCATAACCCATCATCCCTAAAATTTTAACATGACCTCATTAAGATTAAGGGCATTTGGGGAATTCCATGGCAATCCAGTGGTAGTCAGGACTCCTCGCTTTCACTGCCAGGCCTTGGGTTTGATCCCTGGTCGGGGAGACTAAGATCCCCACGCATCAGAGGGCAGCCAAAAATAAAAAAAATGAAAAAGATTAAGGGCATTTTAAAAAGAGCCACAGTTCCATTTTACCTCTAGGTTTTTTTTTTCTCCCCTCAAAGATTCAACCCAGGTGCAAAAATTACATTTAGCTGTTTTTGCCTTTTAAATTTCTTTTAATTTAGAATAGTCTTCCTGCTTTTTGATTTTGCTTTTTATGATATTGACTTAAGAAAAAAGAATCCAGACCAGTTGTCTTGCAGAATGTCCAACATTATGAATTTGTCTAATTGTGCTCTCGTGCTTAGATTCAGGTTAAACATTTCTGGCAAGATTAATATATAGGAGATATTGTGTACTTAATGCATCACAGCAGAGGACATATAATTCCAGGTTGAACTACTACTATTAATGCTAAGTTAATTACTTGATTAAGGTGATGACAATTTGCATTCTTTATTTATAATTCCCCTTTCTATTTAATAAGTAATCTATAAGTGATATTTTGCAACTATGTGAATATTCTTTTTCCCTACAATCCCACATCCCAATTTTAGCATTCATTGATGATATTTACCTAAATAAGTTATTACACTGGAGATGGCAAAACAGCTAATCTTATCTGTTAACTGGAATTTTTCTCAAAAGAAGAACTACCCCTCCCTCCAATTCTTGCTCCTTTTGAGTATCACAATGGACTTATTATTTTAAAATTTAATTTATTATAATGTATCACTATCTTTATACTTTTCAGTGCTCCAACTATATCAAATTTAGTCAAGAGGAAACCTTTAAGTATGTTCCTCTGTCCTTTTGATATGACCCCATTAGTGTTTGAGTACTTCTTTTTAGTAGAGTGCCATTTTTCCTGGGCTACTCTAACAGATGGAGCTAAGAAATATACTTTTAAAATGAATTCATGTTGATATTTCCAATTCAAATTTAACATTACATAATTTTTTCTTAGCTCTTTAAATGCTATATTTATATTTTCCTTTTCTCTCATAGTGAAAATCTTGATCCCTTATAATAATATATTCACTTATTCATCATCTTATATTGTAAATTCAGCAGTTTAAGAATTAAAATATTATTACAACTAACAATAAACCAGTTAGGTGAAGTTTAACATTTCTTTGCAGCTCTCTTTCTTCTTAGAATTGATCCCACTAGGATTTTTTAGTTAAAACACTGTTTCCAAAGGTACTTGAATTAATTCCTCTTCCTGTGTGGCTATATTATCAATTTAATATACAGTTAGATTAATTTGTTTCTCTTTGTATTAAATTTTAGGGTTTTCTTTTTACTTTTAAAAATGTAGCTTAATGTTTGAATATACAGGACATTTGCATAGCTCAGGTTACAAATTAGATTTAAAAATTCTTTATCCTTCTACCGCTTCCCATTTACACCCAATAGGTAACCATTTTCAGTAGTTTCTGTCTATCCTTCCTATGGTGTTGGTTTTTTGGGTTTTGCAAAAATAAGCAAATATATGATATCTATTTCTATTCCCCCTTCTATCTTGTACAAAAGGTAGAATACTATATACAATTTGCACTTTGATTTTTTTTTGCTTAAAAATATACCCTGGAAATCACTCCATGTCAGTTCATAGACATGTTCCTCATTCTTTTTTATGGCTTTATAGAAATCCATTGTGTGGATATACCACAGTTTATTCCACTTTTTCCCACAGATAGGCATTTTAGTTGTTTCTCATTTTGCTATTACTAACAATGTAACATTGAATAATGTCCATTTCCCTTTTATATGCATTTCCCTCTTCTATCCTCAGGATAAATTTTTAGAAGTGAGATTGCTCTGAACTATGAGCTTCACAAGGGTTCCTCAGTATTTTTTCCTCCCTGCTTAGGTGGGACAGGATAGCTAGAGTAGACTGGAGTTGGGTATTTCCCTTCTTCCAGGTCAGTTAGCCTCCGATAATACCCCAGTAGGTTAGGCTCTGGTTAACTAATTTCTTCTGAGGGCAGGCCTTGTTAAGAACAGAGTGCTCTGGTATATTTCAAAGTGGTTCCTTTTCCTCTTCCTCTGCCAGAAGCATGAGGGGATTTTTCCCTGACATTTACTATGAGAATCTAGTCAAGCTCCTGGAGATAAATCTATAAAATTGTGGGTGACCACCTATGACGAAGCTCCCCTAGATTTTTTAATTCTCAGAGTTGCTCACACTAAGCCTCCACAATTCATCAATTACAGTTCAGACTGTACTCTCTGTTGTGCTTCCTTGATCTATATTTCTACTTTTATCCCCAATACTATACTACTTGATTTTGTTAGCCTTATACTTAAGTATTGAAAGCAAGTTATGTAAGTAATTCAATTTTTTTCCTTCTTTTTCAAAATTGTTTAAGCCATTCGAGGCCCCTTGTGTTTTCATATACACATTGGGATCAGCATTTCAATTTCTTTTTTTTTGGCAGTGTGCCTTGTGGGATCTTAGTTCCCCGACCAGGAATTGAAGCTGGGCCCTCGGCAGCAAAAGCACAGAGTCCTAATCACTGGACTGCCAGGGAATTCCCTTAATTTCTATTTTAAAAGTCTCTGAAATTTTGTTTGGGATTGTCTTGAATCTATACATCAATTTGGGGAAAATGTGCATCTTAACAAAATTATGTGCTCCAAGCCATGAGCTAGGTATATCTCTCCATTTATTTATTTATTTATTTGTTTGTTTATTTATTTATTTAAATTTATTTATTTTATTTTTGGCTGCATTGGGTCTTCGTTGCTGCGCACGGGCTTTCTCTAGTTGCAGTGAGTGGGGGCTACTCTTCATTGAGGTGCACAAACTTCTCATTGCAGTGGCTTCTCTTGTTGTGGAGCATGGGCTCTAGGTGCGAGGGCTTCAGTAGTTGTGGCACATAGGCTTAGTTGCACCACAACATGTGGATCTTCCTGCACCAGGGATCGAACCCATGTCTCCTGCACTGGCAGGCAGATTCTTAACCACTGTGCCACCAGGGAAGTTCCTCTCCATTTATTTAGATGTTCATTAATTCTCTCAGTAATATTTTATAGCTTTCAATGTAGAAGTTTTACACATCTTTTATTAAATTTATTCTGAAGTGCTTTATGTACTGTGTGCAACTGTAACTGGTATTTTATTGCATTTTTGAAATGTTTGCCGCTGATATAGAAACAGAATAATTTTGTATAATGACTTTGTACCCTGCAAACTTTCTATATTTATGTTGTCAATTTCTCTCTCTAGATCTGATAATTTTTGCTTTATGGAAAAATTTTAAAAATTTTAAATTTTATATTGGAGTACAGTTTATTTACAATGTTGTGTTACTTTCAGGTATACAGAAAAGTGATTCATTATACATATATCTATTCTTTTTCAGATTCTTTTCCCATTTAGTTTATTACAGAATATTGAGTAGAGTTCCCTGTGCTATAGAGTAGGTTCTTGTTGATTACCTACTTTATATATAGTACTATGTATATGTTAGTCCCAAACTCCTAATTTATCCCTACCCCCTCACCTTTCCCCTTTGGTAATCATAAATTTGTTTTCTAAGTCTGATTCTCCTTTGTAAATAAGTTCATCTGTATCATTTTTTTTAGATTCCACATATAAGTGATACATATTTGTCTGTCTCTGACTTACTTCATTTACCATGATAATCTCTAGGTCCATCCATGTTGCTGCAAATGGCATTATTTCATTCTTTTTTATGGATGAGTAATATTTCATTGTATATATGTACCAATCTTCTTTATCCATTCATCTGTTGATGGACATTTAGACTGTTTCCATGTCTTGGCTATTGTAAATAGTGCTGCAATGAATATTGGGGTGCATGTATCTTTTTGAATTATGGTTTTCTTTGGATATATAACCAGCAGTGGGATTGCTAGATCATATGGTAGATCTATTTTTAGTTTTTTAAGGAATCTCAATACTGTTCGCCATAGTGGCTGTACCAATTTACATTCCCACCAACAGTGTAGGAGGGGTCCCTTTTTTCCACATCCTCTACAGCATTTATTGTTTTGGTTTTTTTTAAACATCTTTATTGGAGTATAATTGGTTTACAATGCTGTGTTAGTTTCTGCTGTATAACAAAGTGAATCAGCTATACGTATACATATATCCCCAAATCTCCTCCCTCTTGTGTCTCCCTCCCACCGTCCCTATCCACCCCCCTAGGTGGACACAAAGCACCGAGCTGATCTCCCTGTGCTATGCGGCTGCTTCCCACTAGCTATCTATTTTACATTTGGTAGTGTATATATGTCCATGCCACTCTCTCACTTCGTCCCAGTTTACCCTTCCTCCTCCCCGTGTTTGTAGACTTTTTGATGGTGGCCATTCTGACTGTTGTGAGGTGATACCTTATTGTAGTTTTGATATACATTTCTCTAATAATTAGCAATGTTGAGCATCTTTTCACGTGCTTTTTGGCCATCTTTACGTCTTCTTTGGAGAAATGTCTATTTAGGTCTTCTGCCCATTTTTTGTTTGGTTTGTTTTTTTGATAATGAGCTGCATGAGCTGTTTCTATATTTGGAGATTAATCACTTGTTGGTTGCTTCCTTTGCAAATATTTTCTCCTATTCTGTGGGTTGTCTTTTTGTTTTGTTTATGGTTTCCTTTGCTGTGAAAAAGCTTTTAAATTTAACTAGGTCCCATTTGCTTATTTTTGTTTTTATTTCCATTACTGTAGGAGGTGGATCAAAAAAGATATTGTTGCAATTTATGTCAAAAAGTGTTCTGCTCATGTTTTCCTCTAAGAGTTTTAGAATATCCAGTCTTACATTTAGGTCTTTTATCCATTTTGAGTTTATTTTTGTGTATGCTGTTAGAGAATGTTCTAATTTCATTCTTTTACATGTAGCTGTCTAGTTTTCCCAGCCCCACTTATTGAAGAGGCTGTCTTTTCTCCATTGTATATTCTTGCCTCCTTTGTCATAGATTAGGTGACCATAGGTGTGTGCATTTATTTCTGGGCTTTCATCCTATTCCATTGATCTATATTTCTCTTTCTGTGCTAGTACCATACTGTTTTGATGACTGTAGCTTTGTAGTATAGTCTGAAGACAGGGAGCCTGATTCCTCCAGCTCCAGTTTTCTTTCTCAAGATTGCTTTGGCTATTTGGGGTCTTTTGTGTCTCCATACAAATTTTAAGATTTTTTTGTTCTAATTCTGTGAAAAATGCCATTGGTAATTTGATAGGGATTGCAATGAATCTGTAGGTTGCCTTGGGTAGTATAGTCATTTTGACAATATTGATTCTTCCAATCCAAGAACATGGTATATCTTTCCATCTGTGTCATCTTCTATTTCTTTCATCAGCGTCTCATAGTTTTCGGAGTACAGGTCTTTTGCTTATTTAGGTAGGTTTATTTGTAAGTGTTTATCCTTTTTGTTACAATGGTAAATGGGATTGTTTCCTTAATTCCTTTTTCTGATCTGATCTTTCATTGTCAGCATATAGAAATGCAACAGATTTTTGTGTATTGATTTTGTATCCTTCAACTTTACTGAATTCATTGATGTGCTCTAGTAGTTTTCCAGTAGCATCTTTAGTTTTGTTCTGGAGAAATGTAGAACAATTATGAGCAACATTTTTGATGAATTGTTAGGGAATTAACTACATTTTTTGCTTTACCTTACTCTGTAGAGACTTGGGAAAAGTCTTGCCATTCCTCATATTATGTGAGTGATTTTGATACAGGAGGTAACTCTGTCAACATTTTTGTTTCAAAAAACTTCCCAACTAGGCAGATCTGGTAAGCTAAGTTTCAGCTCAAGAAATAATTACTTAAACAAAAACTAATTTTAAATATATGGCTAATATAATTGCTTATAAGAGCCTTCCTGGATTTATTTATATTTCAGTTTTTTTGGCTCTGGAAAAGCAGCCAAAATGCCACAAAAGAAGTGCAAAAACATGACTTTCAGTGGCCAAACTCTCTGTTTTAAAAAGTAAAGAAAATTGTAGGAAAAATAAACAAAACAAAACAAAACATTACCTCCATCCTCTCTTATGTTCCACACTTTAAACACCCAGCACATTCATGTTTTTCCTTTATCAGGACAATGCTCTCTTCAGAGAATCTGGCACCTTAGTTCCCAAAGGCTGGAAAATCATTTTACCTACAGCAGCAATGATACCAAACTGTAAGGGCATGGGGCAGTCAGCATTTCTGTCTTGACTTTGGCCTTTGTAGCACAGACTTGTCCAAAAGGCAGTCCTAAATGTCAAGTTTTTAATGTGAGTGTAAAACCTCATTCTTGACCCATTTGTATTGCTGTGAGAACTTTGTAAATCAATTAATGAGCATATCTCACCCCAAGAGAAGTGAAAAATCTTTCTTACACGAAAAGATCCTACTCAGGAAGTGGCCCCCCTCTTTCCTGACTGGAATTTGTGTTTGTCTGCCAAGGCTACTGTGCCTATATGAAAGCCAGATTAGGCCCTCGTGGGGGAGCTGGGGTCATTGTTCACATCAAATACTACCTCAGGGCTGCACTCACACTTTTCCCTCTGGGTGGAACGCTTCTCCTGGCTCCTCATGACTAACTTCTCATTCTCAGGTCTCCATTTAGAGGTTACCTCCTCATAGGTATCTTCTTCAGTCACCCAATATAAATGGATTCTCCAGATGCATTCTCTTATAACTCCATGTTCTTGTCCTTCAAAACATTTATCACACTCTGCAAATATGTCGTTTATGTCTATTTGTTTATTGCTTGTCTCTTCCACTGAACTCTATGTTTCATGAGGCCCAGAATCATTTCTATTTGACTAAACACAACAAGTACGGTGCCTAGCCTAGAGTCTGGCTCATAGCAGGCATTCAGTGTATGTTTGTTCACTGAATGAATGAATCACCTTTCTTTCACTTGTACCCCACACAGGGGACTATCACAGACACATGGAGGCAGCTACAGCAACCAGGCAGAAGCAAGGGCAAATTCATCTTATTCAAAGCTATGCAGAAGATTCTCTAAAGCACCCCATGACAGGGGTCAAAAATAGGCAAGGTGACTTGTGAAAAGCAAGGTCTCTGCTCCTTGCAACCTACTAAGGAAACCAGAATTCACACAGGCCACATTTAGATAGGCACCTTGTACAAACCCAGAGGAATGGGCAGGGCCTTTATTGCTTATTTTATAAATTGAAGTTTTTAAAAATTTATACACTGGTATTAATATCTTCCTCCCTGTGGGTAGAATAATGAAAGTAACTAGCACAGGGAAAAGTAAAACCAAAGACAATCAGCTTACTGGGATAAGAGCTTCCAGAGCTGGGACACAGAGCAAAGCATTTGACACCATCTCTCAGCCAAGTGGGGAAATAATTGTCTCAGTATAATACTCAATTTTCACTTGAGCATTCAACTAAAAGGAATGTATTAAACAAAAATATCACATCATCTTTCCAGTGTAACAGAGAACTTTTGGAAGCAGTATTCTAATTCTAATCCAGAGAATTAATTCTTTAATTCACCTTTAATTCTAATCCAGACATAGCAAAGAAATTGTATCCAATGGGCTAAGTTTGATCTTTTGGCAATGGTGCCCAGAGTGCTAGACTGTGACAAATTCTAAGGCTAAGTCTGGGCTTGGTGAGGAAATGAGCCATGACCAGGTAGTAATGTCTGATGGGCAGAGAGTAGGGAATTAATATATTCATGCCACGTTGTTGTCATTACCAGTTAAACTGAAAAAAGAAAAACAGAAAAAAGATTCTAATGACAAAAGAGATTTCTGAGTTGGATTGTGGATGAGGGTGACAAGAGGGCCAGCTTGAGGGAAATCTTAACCAATAGGCAGAGTCCAGTGGTAACATTAGCAACAAACCCAAAGAGGAGTCATTTTTCCCTGTCCCATAAAGAATCGGCTTCATTCAAGGTCCATGGCCATCAGAATGTCCCCTTTTCTCACCCTTCTTGGACCTGCCTTTCATCTGTGTGATCCTTGCCCCCCAGTCCATTCTAGGTCTAGAGCAACCAGTCCATTCTAGGTCTTCTGCAAACCCCTAGTGTAACTATACACAAAGCATCACTGCTCTAGGCCTCGGATACAATGGTCAGAAGAGAATATGGACTCAGATAACCTGTGAAGTCCCATCCTCAAATATTAAATTCTTTGACTGCAGGGCTCTCATACCTCTAAGGCAGGTGTAATTTAAGAAGTGTGGAAATCTCTCCATTTTTTTTCCTCAAGAAACCAGGGCAACTCCAGAATCTAATTCTAACAGAAGCAGAGTCATATAAAGGCTGCTACTTTTCATAACACCAAGAGGAAAATCAGTTGCAGGAACAGGGCTCAGTTCATAATTCCTAGTCTGAGGCCAAGAAACTGGACCACTCATACTTTTTAGGAAAATATACTTCTTGATTTTTAAATAAAATTTTTGAAAGCTAATAACAAAGCAATGAAAAAATGCAGAGATTTCTTTTTGTTTTTGTTTTGTTTGATTTGTTTCTTTAAATATAAAGGAGTGTTTCACAGATATTAAAAAACACTTTGTCCCTGTTTAAACTGTATCCCAAAGGAGATATATTCATCCTTCATTTTCTAGACAAGCAGTTGAACAATATCCCATAGGCTTTTACAACCACTTGCTTGCTGCTATGACATAAGTAAGCCAAACCCAAATCTTGGTAGAGGGTAAACAGGAATCATCTGTCATATTAAGGACATTTAATCATGTTCTTCTGAATTTTCATAAATCTTTCATCAATGAGGTAAAAGCTGAGGCTGTGACAAAGGGATTTACATAAATTTCATAAGGTTCCTATTATTTATTTTTTTAAATGAAAAATATTTTCCATAAACCTGACAGAATGTTTTATATGTACTTAGTAATGTATAGTAGAGCACAGCACAGCAATGATGTTACTAATTACACTACACATTACCCATGCCCTGCTTTAAACTCTTTGTTGCATCTCCATTGTCTGTACAGATTAAAGTTCAGCCACCCAAAATGGCTTACAAGACCCACTGTAATCGTTATATCCTATCTCCCTAATCTCATCTCCCCTTTGCCTTTCACTATAATCTCTGAAAGCACCAAATTACTAGCAATTCCTGGCACACCTGCCTTTCCTTGCTTCCTTGACTTTGGCCATGTGGCCTCCTCTGCCTGAAATTACCCCTTCTCCCTTCTTTGAGAGGTAATTTCAATTTATCCTTGAATAATGCCACATCCCCATCCAAGCTTGGGTAGGCGCACCTCCTTTACCTCGTAAATTGCCAAGTTTCTATCTCTATCATTACACACATAATTGTAAGCATTTTAAACGTAAGTCTCTCCCTCTGGAAAGTAGGCACTTTCAGGGCAGTGAACAGTGTCTGGTTGCACTTTGCTTACTCAGTGCCATACCAGTGTTGATGTTCAGGTCATTGTCGGCCCACAGGAGATGTAGCTAGTTGGATAAATTAATCAGTGGAGGAAATTCATCATCTCAGATAATGAAGGAGAAAGTGCACAATAATTGTATTTTGTTGTGATAAGTCACTAAAAAACCCTCCAGAATGACATGATTGCTTACTAATGACTGAATAATTTATAGGATGAAATAGGATGAGTGACTGTCCAGGCAGATTGTAGAAGAGAATTGAAGCTAGTTTGATGTCACTTCTGCTCCTTGATTCACTCTCCTCTTGTCCCCACTGCAGCCATACCACCATCCTCCCTTCCCTAATCCTTTCTCTGATAACCAGATCATCATTTCACAATAAGCTTTGCTTACAGCTAATATTCCTTCCTCTCAACTTTTACAGCATTTTCTGTCTACTCTACTGACTTGGCACTTAAATATGACCTATGCTCTTGAACAGTTTTTGTGTGTCCTCTTTCTTCTATTAGGTCATCAGCTCATGGAGACGAAAACCATGCTTCCAACGTATTTGTTCCCCTTATAAATCCAGCAGAGTGCCTTGCACATGGGCACTGTTTTGCACAACATATAGTCCATTATGTAACAATGTGGGAACAGAAATAGCTTGAGTTGAGAATCAGGAAGCCTGAGTTGAGAACCTAAGCCTTCACTTAAAAGCTTTGTGACTTTGGGCAAATTACCTAACTTCTCTAAGCTTCAGCTTCAAGATATGTAAAATCGAAGAAATTATACTTCTCTAACAGAGTGGTTGAAAGAATAGGCTGAGATTATGTCTACAAAGTCGTTCGTCAACTGGGAATTGTCCTTCAAATATCGAGTAATATTATTGTTTTAGAAGGAACACCTCATTTTTCAGGATCACTTTTTTCTGTTAACTCCTATGTCTGTTCCCTGTAGCTATGCATAATATCTTGGTTCCTGGTTGTCATTTACTTTCTCAGGGAGGAAGAGAGCCATTTATTTCCACCAACTTTATTTTCTCCTCCCAGAGTTCCAGAGCTGCTGGTCTCCTACTTTTTTTCTGGGTCCTATATCAATGTGTGAACCAGTAACCATTTCAAGAGAAACAAGTCTTTATAACATATGGGGTTTATGACAAAAATATAGTTTTTTTTTTGTTCCAACTTTTAAAAACATGCTTTTTTTAAATTACAAAAGTAATATAAGTGCATGAGAGATCACTTAGAAAAAAAATGGAAAGAAAAAATCAGACTAAATTTATCCATAGTTCCATTACAATCACTAATAACACTTTGGCATATTTATTTCCAGAGTTTTTTCATGCATATATGTTTTAATATAGTTTGAATAATTAACCATTAATTAATTATTGTTCCACAATAATTTAAATGTTTGATAAACCAATAGTCTAATGGTTATAAAATTTTCATGTGGGGATTTTCCTTAACCTTTCCCTAATTCTTAGACCTTAAGTTTAATTTCAGTTTTCATCATTATGAATAATGCTATGGTTAGTATTGTTGTATGTGTCAGTTTTGTAAATTTCCTTTTTTTATCCACATAAGATGACTTGAGGAAAAATCAACAGAAATGGCATTCCTGTGTCAAAGGCCCAAACATTTCTAAGCCTCTAATGGCCTGTTCTAATTTGATTTTTCTTGAAGGATCCTACCTTATACTGAGTAGGGCAGCTTTGATGGAGGACATATAATACCAATAGTTCAACAGTTCACTGTGATGATGGTAAATGTCAATAAGATGAAAATAGAGAAGTGGGAAGAACTGAGGTCACATTATTTAGAAACAGAAATGGCTGTAGTTCTACTCTCCAGTATAGAAGATTATATGCCAAAAGACATCTTAGGCTTTTCGAAGCGTTTTTCCTCACTTAAAAACTATTGATTAAATTGAATTTAATAAGATTTCACTTTGCTTCCCTAAACCAGAACTCTGACTTAAAAGCTCTCTGTCAAATCCATGCATGAACTTTAGGAAGTGCTGTAAGAAAGCAGAACCAAAATCCAACTGGATTTGAGTTTCAGAGCCAAGGAATACAGGGCAGGGTGATATTTTCAGAGAAACACTAAGTTGAATCTTAAGGAGATGAGGCCAGTAACCAAGCTATATCACTGAAACTACTCCTTCATTGGAACTTTCTCCACAATCTGGGAAATAGTAAGGTCCTGACATCACTAACCCAGCACGTTATTTTTAGTTATTTGTTTAATTAAAAATGGAGGAGAAGCAATTCTACCATTACATGCAGTATTTTGATAGAGATTTTCTGCTGAAAAGCAAGCAACATGCGTTTTATTTGGACTCACTCTCAAGATGTTTGGAAAGGAACTTTCCAAGAAAATGGTGTTTTCTTCCTTTACCCCTCAAAAATGGTGGAGTTCTAAGCCTTCCTCTCTTTTTCTTCCAAAGTAAAATTTTTGACAGATACATACAAGTCACGGTGAGGTTTGGGGATTTGCTGTGGTTGTTTCTGTTTACATGTTTGTTTCTTTAAATGAGAGCTAATGGGGCAAGGAGAGAGAAATGTGGTATTTTTCTCAGCAGTGATTTGGAATTGTGCCTTCTGCTTATCCTTTGTCTTATCATTCTGGAAGAGCCACAGCAGCTAACCAGGAAGACGTGCATCCTAACTCAGCTCAGGCAGCGGCTGCTGCAGGCCCCAATCTGAGAGGCATTTTCATTTCTACAATGAATCTTGATTCAAGGAAAAGTGAGACCATCTTACAATCAGGGATGCCATGAGAGCTCATGGATGGGTAAAAATTTCTCTTTAATTATATTCTGCGAAGTATTTAGGTGTTTAGTTTGGTATGAATGAAACTGTTTTATTGTTCTCTTAGCCAGTAATTTGTTAGGACAAAAACCAGAAACTAATAAAGCATCCTTTTCTTTGAGATCCTCTCCCACGTTTTTCCAGCCTTAGTGGGACATTGAAAGACTTCTGCATGGCCAGCTGTTAGAAATCAGCTCAGCTGTTTGAGGGTTCAGGTGAGAAGCTGAGTATGAGGCTCACTGTGTATTCCATAAATCTTGTTCCCTGTATCTTTTAATTATCATGTTCCCTTCAAAATCTTGCTAATGAGATTTTTTTTTTAGTTCTTTACTTTCTCTTTAGTGATGTTCTCATTTTGACAATAGCCGACAGCCAAAGTGAACAATAAATGATAAATCACATTAGAGGGAGGTTTTCTGTCACTGGTTTCTTATTATGAATGTTTCTCCTCTTGTCATTATGGCTGTTTTGTTTCTTAACCTATCTAATTATTTGAAAAATAAAAGTAATTATATGCATATGGGAAAATTTCAATTAGTAGAGTAAGTTAAAAAACGAAAAATCTTCCTGCTGCCTTACCCAAACCCCCATTCCTCTCTTCACAGATAAATTCTTTTCTGGAAGTTGTTTTCCTAAGTGTTATTCTAAGTGGTTTTGATGACAATTAAAAGAGAGAGGGGACACCTTTAAAAGCAAAGGTCAGTGTGGAAGGTGATGAATTTTCCTTGACACAAACACAAACAAAAAGAAACATGAAAAGATGTTCAATATCATATCTTATAGGGAAATGCAAATTAAAACAACAATAAGATACCACTACGCACACCTATAGAATGGCTAAAATCCAAAACACTGGCAACACCAAATGCTGGTGAGGATGTAAGCAACAGGAACTTTCATTCATTGTTGGTGGAAATGTAAAATGGTATAGCCACTTTGGAAGACAATTTGAAAGTTTCTTACAAAACTAAACATATTCTTACCACATGACCCAGAAATTCAACCACTGAGTATTTACCTAAATGAGTTTAAAAATTATGTTCATTTAAAAACTGTGCAAGAATATTTATAGCAGCTTTATTCATAATTGCCAAAACTTGAAAGCAACAAGATGTTCTTCAATAGGTAAACAGATAAGCAAACTTAATAAATACCCAGACAATAGAATATTATTCAGTGCTAAAAAGAAATGAGCTATCAAGCTATGAAAAAACATGGAAGAGCCTTAAATGCTTATTACTAAGTGAAAGAAGCCAATCTGGAAAGGCCCCATACTGCATGTTTCCAACTATGATATTTTGGAAAAGGAAAACCATTTTTCTTTTTTTCTTCTTCCAGTTTTATTGAGATATAATTGACATACAGTACTGTATAAGGTTAATGCGTAAAACATAATGATTTGACTTACACACAGCATAAAATGATGACCACAGTCAGTTTAGCGAACATCCATCATCTCATATAGACAAAACATTAAAGAAATAGAAAAATTTTTTTCCTTGTGATGAGAACTCAAGATTTACTCTCTTAGGGCTTCCCTGGTGGTGCAGTGGTTGGGAGTCCGCCTGCCGATGCAGGGGACATGGGTTCGTGCCCCGGTCTGGGAAGATCCCACATGCCGCGGAGTGGCTGGGCCTGTGAGCCATGGCCGCTGAGCCTGCGCGTCCGGAGCCCGTGCTCCGCAACGGGAGAGGCCACAACAGTGAGAGGCCCGCGTACCGCAAAAAAAAAAAAAAAAAAAAAAAAAAAAGATTTACTCTCTTAACAACTTGCATACATAACATAGAGCAGTGTTCATTTCTTTATCATGTTGTACCTTACCTCCTTAGAACTTCTTTAGCCTATAACTGGAAGTTTGTACCTTTTGACCACCTTCATCCAATCCCCCCTCCCCCACACTCCACCTCTGGTTGTTTGTTTTTTGAAATATATTTGACTTACAACATTATGTTAGTTCCTGGTACACAACTCAAAATGGATTAATGACTTAAATTTAAGACCTGAAACCATAAAAATTCTAGAAGAAATTATAAGAAGTATTCACTGTGACATCAGTCTTCATAATACTTTTTTTGGATATGTCTCCTCAGGCAAGGGAAACAAAAACAAAAATAAGCAAGTAGAATGACATCAAACTAAAAGGTTTTACACAGCAAAGGAAACTATCAACAAAATGAAAAGCCCGCCTACTGAATGGGAGAAATTATTTGCAAATTATATATCTGACAGGAGGTTAAAACCCAAAAATATAAAAAGAACTCATAAAACTGAACATCAAAAAAACAAACAATCCAACTAAAAAATGGGACAGAGGACCTGAATAGACATTTTTTCTAAGAAGACATACAGATGGCCAACAGGCACATAAAAAGATGCTCAACATCACTAATCATCAGGGAAATGCAAATCAAAACCACAATGAGTTATCCTTCACACCTGTCAGAATGCCTAGTATCAAAAAGATAACAAATAATAAGTATTGGCGACAATGTAGAGAAAAGGAACACTTGTGCACTGTTGGTGGAAATGTAAATTGGTGCAGTCACTATGGAAAATAGAATGTAGGTTCCTCAAAAAATTAAACATATAACTACCATATGATCCAGTAATTCTACTCTGGGTATTTATACAAAGAAAATGAACACACAAATTCGAAAAAATATATACACCCTATATTCATTGCAGCATTATTTACAATAGACAAGATATGGAAGCAACCAAAATGCCCATCAATAAATGGATAAATAAGATGTGGTGTGTATACACACACACACACACACACACACACACACACTGAAATATTACTCAGCCTTAAAAAGAATGAAATCTTGTCATTTGTGACAACATAGATGGACCTAGAGGGCATTATGCTAAGTGAAATAAGTCAGACAGAAAAAGACAATACTGTATGGTTTCACTTATATGTACAATCTAAAGAACAAAACAAATGAGCAAATATACCTAAACAGAAACAGAGTCATAGATACAGAGAGCATGTGAACTCAGTAATTGTGGCACATGGGCTTTGTTGCCCCATTGCATGTGGGATCTTAGTTTCCCGACCAGTGACTGAACCCACGTTCCCTGCATTGGAAGGCAGATTCTTAACCACTGGACCACCAGGGAAGTCCCTGCATGTGTCTTTTCAAATTATGGCTTTCTCTGGATTATGCCCAGGAGTGGGATTGCTAGATCATATGGTAGTTCTATTTTTAGTTTTTTAAGGAATCTTCATGCTGTTTTCCATAATGATTGTACCAAATTACATCCCCACCAACAGTGTAGGAGGGTTCCCTTTTCTCCACACACTCTCCAGCATTTATTGTTTGTAGATTTTTTGATGATGACCATTCTTACCGTGTGAGGTGATACCTCATTGTAGTTTTGATTTGCATTTCTCTAATAATTAGTAATGTTGAGCTTCTTTTCATATGCTTTTTGGCCATCTGTGTGTCTTCTTTAGAGAAATGTCTATTTAGATCTTCTGCCCATTTTTTGATTGTATTTTTTTTTTTGATATTGAACTGCATGAGTTGTTTGTTTATTTTGGAGATTAACCCCTTGTCAGTTGCTTCATTTGCAAATATTTTCTCCCATTCTGAGTGTTGTCTTTTCCTTTTGTTTATGGTTTCCTTTGCTGGGCAAAAGCTTTTAAGTTTCATTAGGTCCCATTTGTTTATTTTTGCTTTTATTTTCATTACTCTAGGAGGTGGATTGAAAAAAATATTGTTGCAATTTATATCAGAGAGTGTTCTGCCTATGTTTTCCTCTAAGAGTTTTATAGTATCCGGCCTTACATTTAGGTCCATTTTGAGTTTATGTTTGTGTATCATGTTAAGGAGTGTTCTAATTTCACTCTTTTACATGTAGCTGTCCAGTTTTCCCAGCACAACTTATTGAAGAGACTGTCTTTTCTCCATTGTATATTCTTGCCTCCTTTGTCATAGGCCTCCTTTGTGACCATAGGTACATGGGTTTATCTCTGGACTTTCTGTCCTGTTCCATTGATCTATATTTCTGTTTTTGTCCCACTACCAAGTTGTTTTGATTACTGTAGCTCTGTAGTTTAGTCTGAAGTCAGGGTGCCTGATTCTTCCAGCTCCATTTTCTTTCTCAAGATTGCTTTGACTATTTGGGTTCTTCCATGTTTCCATACAAGTTGTAAATTTTTTGTTATAATTCTGTGAAAAATGGGTAAGGCAGCAGGAAGATTTTTCATTTTTTAACTTACTCTACTAATTGAAATTTTCCCATATGCATATAATTACTTTTATTTTTCAAATAATTAGATAGGTTAAGAAACAAAACAGCCATAATGACAAGAGGAGAAACATTCATAATAAGAAACCAGTGACAGAAAACCTCCCTCTAATGTGATTTATCATTTATTGTTCACTTTGGCTGTCGGCTATTGTCAAAATGAGAACATCACTAAAGAGAAAGTAAAGAACTAAAAGAAAAATCTCATTAGCAAGATTTTGAAGGGGACATGATAATTAAAAGATACAGGGAACAAGATTTATGGAATACACAGTGAGCCTCATACTCAGCTTCTCACCTGAACCCTCAAACAGCTGAGCTGATTTCTAACAGCTGGCCCTGCAGAAGTCTTTCAATGTCCCACTAAGGCTGGAAAAACATGGGAGAGGATCTCAAAGAAAAGGATGCTTTGATATCTTTCATCAGTGTCATAGTTTTATGAGTACAGGTCTTTTGCCTTCTTAAGTAGGTTTATTTTTACTCTCTTTGATGCAGTGGTAAATGGGATCGTTTCCTTGATTTCTCCTTCTGATCTTTCGTTGTTAGTGTATGGGAATGCAAGAGATTTCTGTGTATTAATTTTGTATCTGGCAACTTTGCCAAATTCATTGATGAGCTCTAGTAGTTTTCTGGTAGCATCTTTAGGATTTTCTATGTATAGTATCATGTCATCTGCAAACAGTGACAGTTTTACTTCTTCTTTTCCAATCTGGATTCCTTTTGTTTCTTTTTCTTCTCTGAAGTCTAAAACTTCCAAAACTATGTTGAATAAAAGTGGCGAGAGCGGACATCCTTGTCTTGTTCCTGGTCTTAGAGGAAATGGTTTTAGTTTTTCACCTTTGAGAGTAGTGTTAGTTGTGGTTTTTTCATATATGACCTTTATTATTTTGATGTAGGTTCCCTCTATGCCCACTTTCTGGAGAGTTTTTATCATAAATGAGTGTTGAATTTTGTCAGAAGCTTTTTCCGCATCTATTGAGATGATCATATGGTTTTTATTCTTCATTTTGTTCATGTGGTATATCACTTTGATTGATTTGCATATATTGAAGAATCCTGGTATCCCTGGGATAAATCCCACTTGACCATGTGTTGTTGCATTCATTTTGCTAGTATTTTGTTGAGGATTTTTGCATCCATGTTCATCAGTGATTTTGGCCTGTAATTTTTTGTTTTCGTGGTATCTTTGTCTGGCTTTGGTGTCAAGGTGTTGGTGGCCTCATAAAATGAGCTTCAGCGTGTTCCTTCCTCTGCAATTTTTTGGAAGAGTTTCAGGAGGATAGGTGTTAAGTCTTCTCTAAATATTTGATAGAATTTGCCAGTGAAGCCATCTGGACTTTTGTTTGTTGGAAGATTTTTAATCACAGTTTCAATTTCAGTACTTGTGATTGGTCTGTTCATATTTTCTGTTTCTTCCTGGTTCAGTCTTGGAAGGTTGTACTTTTCTAAGAATTTGTCCATTTCTTCTAGATGGTCCATTTTATTGGCATATAGTTGCTGTAGTAGTCTCTTATGATCCTTTGTATTTCTGTGGTGTCCGTTGTAATTTCTCCTTTTTCATTTCTAATTTTATTTATTTGAGGCCTCTCCCTTTTTTTCCTGATGAGTTTAGCTAAAGGTTTACCAATTTTGTTTATCTTTTCAAAGAACCAGATTTTAGTTTCATTGATCTTTTCTTTTGTTTTTTTGTCTTTTTTTCATTTATTTCTGCTCTGATCTTTATGATTTCTTTCCTTCTACTAACTTTGGGTTTTGTTTGTTCTTCTTTCTCTGTTTGCTTTAGGTGTAAGGTTAGGTTGTTTATTTGAGATTTTTTTTTTTTTGCTTCCTGAGGTAAGATTGTATTGTTATAAACTTCCCTCTTTGAACTGCTTTTGCTGTGGCCCATAGGTTTTTTGTTGTTGTTTGTTTGTTTGTTTTCAGTGTGATCTCAGTTCCCTGACCAGGGATCGAACCTGTGCCTCCTGAAGTGGAAGTTCAGGGTCTTAACCACTGGACTGCCAGGGAAGTCCCTGTGTCCCATCAGTTTTTGATCATTGTGTTTTCATTGTCATTTGTCTCTAGCCATTTTTTTTTTTTTTTTTTTTTTTTTTTTTTTGCGGTATGCGGGCCTCTCACTGTTGTGGCCTCTCCCGTTGCGGAGCACAGGCTCTGGACGCGCAGGCTCAGCGGCCATGGCTCACGGGCCCAGCCGCTCCGCGGCATGTGGGATCTTCCCGGATCGGGGCATGAACCCATGTCCCCTGCATCGGCAGGCGGACTCTCAACCACTGCGCCACCAGGGAAGCCCTGTCTCTAGCCATTTTTTGATTTCCTCTTTTATTTCTTCAGTGATCCATTGGTTGTTTAGTAACATATTGTTTAGCCTCCATGTGTTTGTGTTTTTTATATTTTTTTCCCTGTAATTTATTTCTAATCTCTTTGTGTTGTGGTTGGAAAAGATGCTTGATATGACTTCAATTTTCTTAAATTTACCAAGGCTTGATTTGTCACCCAAGATGTGACCTATCCTGGATGATGTTCCATGTGCACTTGAGAAGAAAGTGTATTCTGCTGCTTTCAGATTAAATGCCTTAGAAATATCAATTATGTTCATCTGGTCTAATGTGTCATTTAAGGCTTGTATTTCCTTCTTGATTTTCTGTCCAGATGACCTGTCTGTTGGTGTAAGTAGGGTGTTAAAACACCCCACTATTATTGTATTACTGTGAGTTTCCCCTTTTATGGCTGTTAGTATTTGCCTTATATATTGAGGTGCTCCTATATTGTGTACATATATATTTACAATTGTATATCTTCTTCTTGGATTGATCCCTTGATCATTATGTAGTGTCCTTCCTTGTCTCTTGTAACAGTCTTTATTTTAAGGTCTATTTTGTCTGAGATGAGTATTGCTACTCCACCTTTCTTTTGATTTCCATTTGCATGAAATATTTTTTTCCTTCTCCCAACTTTCAATCTGTATGTGTCCCTAGGTCTGAAGTGGGCCTCTTGTAGACAGCATATATACAAGTTTTGTTTCTGTGTCCATTCAGCTAGTCTACGTCTTTTGGTTGGAACATTTAATCCATTTACATTTAAGGTGATTATCAATATGTTTATTCCTATTGCCATATTCTTAATTGTTTTGGATTTAGTTTTGTCAGCCTTCTTTCTTCCCTTCTTTTTTTCTCTTCTCTTGTGGTTTGATGACTATCTTCAGAGTGGTGTTTGGATTACTTTTTCTTTTTTTGTGTGTGTATCTATTTTTGATTTGCATTTCCCATGAGTTTTTGATATAGCAGTCTCTAAATGTAGAAGGTTGTTTTAAGTGGTCTTAATTTCAAACGCAATTCCCATTTCCTTAATTTGTACTCTCTTTTCATGGTTGCTGGCTTTGATAGCATATTTGTGTGTGGATGATTTCCTACTATAACTTTATATTTGCCTTTACTGATGAGCTTTCACATTTGTGATTTTCTTGTTTCTAGTTGTGGCCTATTTTTTTTCCCCCTGCCTAGAGAAGTTCTTTTAGCATTTTTTGTAAGGCTGGTTTTGTGGTGCTGAATTCTCTTAGCTTTTGCTTGTCTGTAAAGCTTTGGATTTCTCTCTCTAATCTGAATGAGAGCCTTTCTGGGTAGAGTATTCTTGGTTGTAGGCTTTTCCCTTTCATCACTTTAAATATATCATGCCACTCTCTTCTGGCCTGCAGAGTTTCTGCTGAAAAATCAGCTGATATCCTTATGGGGGTTCCCTTGTATGTTATTTGTTGCCTTTAATATTTTTTTCTTTATATTTAATTTTTGTCAGTTTGATTAATATGCGTCTCAGTGTGTTCCTCCTTGGGTTTATCCTATATGGGATATGTGCTTCCTGGACTTGGGTGACTCTTTCCTTTCCCATGTTAGGGAAGTTCTTGGCTATAATCTCTTCAAATATGTTCTCAGGCCCTCTCCCTTTCTCCTGTTCTTCTCGGACCCCTATAATGTGAATGTTGGTGCATTTAATGTTGTCCCAGAGGTTTCTGAGATTGTCCTTATTTCTTTTCATTCTTTTTTCTTTATTCTGCTCTGTAGCAGTGAGTTCCACCACTGTCTTCCAGCTCACTTACTCATTCTTCTGCCTCAGGTATTCTGCTATTGTTTCCTTCTAGTGGATTTTTCATTTCAATTATTGTATTGTTCAACTCGGTTTGTTTGTTCTTTAGATCTTCTAGCTCTTTGTTAAACATTTCTTGTATCTTCTCAGTCTGTGCCTCCATTCTTTTTATGAGATTTTTGAATCATCTTTACTATCATTACTCTGAATTCTTTTTCAGGTAAATTGCTTATCTCCCCTTCATTTAGTTGTTCTTATGCGTTTTTATCTTGTTCCTTAGGCTGCAATGTATTTCTCTGTAGTCTCATTTTGTGTAACTTTCTGTGTCTGTGGTCTCCCTGCCACAGGCTGCAGGATCATATTTCCTCTTGCTTCTAGTGTCTGCTCCCTGGTTGGTGAGGTTGGTCCCAGGGCTTGTGTAGGCTTTCTATTGCGAGGGACTGGTGCCTGCCCTCTGGTGGGTGGAGCTGGGTCTTGTCCCTTTGGTGGGCAAGGCCATGTCAAGTGGTGTGTTTTGAGGTGTCTGAGAGCTCAGTACAAGTTTAAGCAGCCTGTCTTCTGATGGATGGGGCTGTGTTCCTATCTTGTTGGTTGTTTTGCCTGAGGCTTTTCAGCACTGGAGCATGCAGGTTGTTGGGTGGGGCTGGGTCTTGGTACCGAAATGGGGACCTCTGGGAGAGCTCACACCAATCAGTATTCCCTGAGGCCTCTGCTACTGGTGTCCTTGGCACCACAGTGAGCCACAACTGACCCTTGCCTCCCCAGGAAACCCTCCAAGACCCCTAGGTAGGTCTAGTTCAGGTTCCTATGGAGGTACTGCTTTGTTCTGAGTCCCAGTGCATGTGAGACCTTGTGTGTGCTCTCCAAGGGTAGAGTCTCTGTTTCCCCCAGCCCTGTGGAACTCCTGTACTCAAGCCCCACTGGCCTTCAAGGCTAAATGCTGTGGAGGTTCTTCCTCCCGATGCCAGACCCTCAGACTATCTTAGAGGGTATTTTTATGTAGGAACATCCCTGTGTAGCATGCGTGGGTTTAATATATTTTGGTGCAGGGCTTTTTTTAGTATAGATGTCTGCAACATCTTTCCTCAGTGTATGCTGGCCTTCATCCCCTTGATAGGAGGTGTGACTGATGTTGTGGTGATCAGAGCTTGCACTGAATATTGAGCAAGGCCTCCCCTTTGCTCCGTGGTTATCACTGCCCTGTCAGGGGCAGGGTATGCTCCCTAGTTGTTGGAGTAGAGGCCCCCAGATCTGTTTCTTAGCTATGTTTCTGATATGCGGTGCAAAGTAGGCAGGATTGGAGCTCTCGCACTGGGAGGGAAGCCAGTGAATATTCCTCCTCTGAAGCTGTTCCCCTGTGGATGTACTCTGTTGTGTCACCTTTCACCCATTGTGTGAAGTCTCAGATCACACTGTTGTTGGCACTGCTATCGGCCCAACCTTAATGGTGGCTGTGCTGGCAATTGGCCCTGGTGTCTCTCAGGTGTTGTTTTCACCAGGTCACCAGCATAGGTCCACTGAAGTCAGGTCCCAGGATGGCAGTAATCAAGGATCTGGACCTGCTGTAGGTGCTATGGGGGAAGCTCAGACTCAGGCCTGGCCCAACCCCCATGTGTATGTGCCCACAAAATCCACAGCTGCTAAAGCTAGACCTGTCTCATCTCTGGGAGCACTCATTGTCTGTTCAGATGTTTTGCAGGTGCTGAGTTTAGAAAGCTGGTTGCAGGCATGTAAATCTGTGGTTTGCACAGCCATGAGGAGAGATTTCAGCTCTTCTTCCTTCTTTGTACAGCCCCAGGGCTCAGCTGTGGTTTCAGCCCCACCTCTGCGTGTGGGCCACACAGAGGCACTCCCGAGGCTGCCGCAGAGCACAAGAGCCCACCACAGTGGGGTGTGGAGGAGGCAATGGCCTGGGATGCAAGAGCCTGCCCTGGCAGGCGCCCTTTCTAGTGCCCAGAGAGGAAAGGGCCAACACGTGGGGAGAGAGGCTGCAGTGGCAGCCCTTCCCTTTGTGTGTCACTCAACAATGGCGCTTCACTCCTATGGCAGTATGGGCTTCCTCCACGAGCATTCCTGGTTGCAGAGCTCCTGTACCCTCAGGTTGTCTCCTTGCAGCCAACAGCAGTTCTCTCCCCAATCTGCTCTCCAAACCACAGACACACGTCTCAGGCTGGGATGCACAGGGCTGTGGCACAGAACTTCTGTGTAGATCTCACTTTGCCCTGCCTGCCACAGACCAGTTGCTGCCCTCTCTTCTGAGCCCCCAAACCTCCCCTTCTGTCCCAGATGATCTCCCTGCCAGTGAGGTGGTTTCCCTGGATGCAGGAACCTTTCCTCTCCTTCAGGTCGCCCCCCACCCAAGGGCGCAGGTCCCATCCCACTTCCTCTCCTCTTCCTTTTCCCTCCTTTCTTTCATCCTACCTGGTTATGCGGGGATCTTTCTTCTCCTTTTAGATGTCTAAGGTCCTCTGCTAGTGTTCAGCAGGTGCTCTGTGAAAATTGTTCTGTTTGTAGATATATTCCTGATGCATTTGTGGGGAGAGGTGAACTCCACTTCCTCCTACTCTTCTGCCATCTTGACTCTCTCTCTCTATTCTCCATCTTTAAAAACTCTCATTCTGGGCTTCCCTGGTGACGCAGTGGTTGAGAGTCTGCCTGCCGATGCAGGGGACACAGGTTCGTGCCCCGGTCTGGAAAGATCCCACATGCTGCAGAGCAGCTAGGCCCATAAGCCATGGCCGCTGAGCCTGTGCATCAGGAGCCTGTGCTCCGCAACGGGAGAGGACACAACAGTGAGAGGCCCGCGTACCGCAAAAAAAAAAAAAAAAAAAAAAAAAAAGCGCTCTCATTCTGTTGTTGTGTCATTTCATTTTTGATATTTACTGTATTAAATTTATATTTTATTTTAGGTCTTCTATAGAAAAAAGACCAAGGTGTATTTTTCCTTGGGGATTAATTTTGTTTTCCTTTGCTTTCCTTTTTCTTGCAGAATAAATTTTCTTTCTGTCTTTTTCATTCTTTGTTTCTTCTTTCTTTTTTAATTTTTTAAATTTTTGGTTGGTTCTTTTGCTGTAGTAGTTTTGCATAGGGTCACACTGTTTTTTTAAACCATTAATGTTTAAAATAAGTAGCTATGTCAAGACCTTGGTTTGCTCCGATATAACATGGGTGAATTTTTCAAGTCAATTTCATCAATGATTTAGGTCAGAAAACCATAGCCCACCAGAGCTTGAAAGGACAACAGAACTAATGTTTTTAAAAACTCAAGCTCAGGGCTTCCCTTGTGGTGCAGTGGTTGAGAGTCCGCCTGCCGATGCAGGGGACACGGGTTCGTGCCCCGGTCTGGGAAGACCCCACATGCTGTGGAGTGGCTAGGCCCGTGAGCCATGACCGCTGAGCCTGCGTGTCTGGAGCCTGTGCTCTGCAACGGGAGAGGCCACAGCAGTGAGAGGCCCGCGTACTGCAAAAAAAACCCCAAAAAACTCAAGTTCAGAGAAACAAATTTCACAGTATTTCTGACTTTAATATACTTTTCTTCTCATTTTAGTAGTGCTTCTCAACATGATGAAGGGTGAGTAGTTCAAAATTTTAAATGTATGAAAGAGATTAGGGAGACATTGATCTCAGGTGATGCGTTGACCAATACAGCCATTGAGCTTTGGTTTGTCCTCTTCCTAAAATCACCCATCTAAATCCAAATTTATCACCCACCAAATGTCACTTATTTCAAGGAAAACTTTTTCAACTCCAACTACTCATTTTAAGGAAAACTTGTTAAACAGCAGCCATCCTCTTGTCCATATCTAGATTTGGATACTCTAGTTATTCTCACATTTGTTTCACATTTACTCAAGCAGTGATTATATTAATAGTAGTAATAATAAGAGCTATTATTATTGGTGTAATTGATAGCATTTATTGGGCACATGTTAAGTACTGGCTGTATACTTTACAAGTATTATTTTATTTAAACCTCATGATAACCCTATAGGGGATGTGTTATTATTATCCTCACTTTACAGAAGAGAGTTCAGACATCTGCTAGAGTGTTGGAGCTGTAATTGAGGTATCTAACCATGAAATTATGTATTCCTAACCACAGTGTTACTGGTCTCCATACATGATTATATGTGGGAATAGGCTGTGCAGATAGCTTATATAGATATGTAGAAGGGTTACTTTGTCTATCTGGATATTATTCTCATTCCCTCTTTCTTTTTCTCTTTGTGATAGCTCTAGTGTTCAAAAAGTTAAACAATTACTAAACAGCTCTCCAAGCACTTTAAATTGGTCATCTCCTCAACAGTCTTTATTTCTTTGCATGAAATCCAGGTAGTGGCCACTATTAGTCACCTGCTCACAAATCTCTGATGACTTCCATTGTCCACATGGGTCAGTCTCCAATCTAGAGACGACATCCTCTAGCCTATGTTCTTTCTCCAACCTGAAATCTCCTCCTTCCTCTTTCCTCTGCTCTCATTATAGTCATATAGGTCATTTAGGTTTATAGTCATTTAGGTTTCATACATTTAGGCCTAATTATTGCCTATAAAGTTTCTCTGACTACCTGGCTTCTGAGATTAATTCTCAAGACACTAATTTTATCTTTAAGCAAATAAATGGAAGGTCAATGAGTGATTCATAGAATTTTTTTAACATTTTTATTGGAGTATAATTGCTTTACAATGGTGTGTTAGTTTCTGCTTTATAACAAAGTGAATCAGTTATACATATACATATATCCCCAAATCTCTTCTCTCTTGCATCTCCCTTCCTCCCACCCTCCCTATCCCACCCTTCTAGCTGGTCACAAAGCATTGAGCTGATCTCCCTGTGATATGCGACTGCTTCCCACTAGCTATCTATTATATATTTGGTAGTGTATATATGTCCAAATATACACTACCATACTCTCGTTTTTTCCCAGCTTACTATTCCTGTTCCCCATGTCCTCAAGTCCATTCTCTGGTAGGTCTTCATCACTATTCCCTTCTTGCCCCTAGGTACTTCATGACCTTTTTTTTCCTTTCTTTTTTTTTTTTTACATTCCATATATATGTGTTAGCATACGGTATTTGTTTTACTCTTTCTGACTTACTTCACTCTGTGTGACAGACTCTAGGTCCGTCCAACTCACTACAAATAACTCAATTTCTTTTCTTTGTATGGCTGAGTAGTATCCCTTTGTATATATGGGCAACATCTTCTTTATCCATTCATCTATTGATGGACACTTATGTTGCCTCCATGTCCTGGCTATTGTAAATAGAGCTGCAGTGAACATTGTGGTACATGACTCTTTTTGAATTATGGTTTTCTCAGGGTATATGCCCAGTAGTGGGATTGCTGGGTCATAGGGTAATTCTATTTTTAGTTTTTTAAGGAACCTCCATACTGTTCTCCATAGTGGCTGTATCAGTTTACATTCCCACCAACAGTGCAAGAGGGTTCCCTTTTCTCTTCACCCTCTCCAGCATTTACTGTTTGTAGATTTTTTGGTGATGGCCATTCTGACTGGTGTGAAATGATATCTCATTGTAGTTATTATTTGCATTTCTCTAATGATTAATGATGTTGAGCATTCTTTCATGTGTTTGTTGGCAATCTGTATATCTTCTTTGGAGAAACGCCTATTTAGGTCTTCTGCCCATTTTGGATTGGGTTGTTTGTTTTTTTGATATTGAGCTGCATGAACTGTTTGTAAATTTTGGAGATTAACCCTTTGTCAGTTGCTTCATTTGCAAATATTTTCTCCCATTCTGAGGGTTGTCTTTTTGTCTTGTTTATGGTTTCCTTTGCTGTGAAAAAGCTTTTACGTTTCATTAGGTCCCATTTGTTTATTTTTATTTTTATTTACACTTCTCTAAGAGGTGAGTCAAAAAGGATCTTGCTGTGATTTATGTAATAGAGTGTTCTGCCTATGTTTTCCTCTAAGAGTTTGATAGGGTCTGGCCTTACATTTAGGTCTTTAATCCATTTTGAGTTTATTTTTGTGTAAGGTGTTAGGGAGTGTTCTAATTTCATTCTTTTACATGTAGCTGTCCAGTTTTCCCAGCACCACTTGTTGAACAGGCTGTCTTTCTCCATTGTATATTCTTCCTTCCTTTATCAAAGATAAGGTGACCATATGTGTGTGGGTTTATATTTGGGCTTTTTATCCTGTTCCATTGATCTATATTTCTGTTTTTGTGCCAGTACCATACTGTCTTTTTTTTTTTTTTTAACATCTTTATTGGAGTATAGTTGCTTTACAATGGTGTGTTAGTTTCTGCTTTATAAAAAAGTAAATCAGCTATACATACACATATGTCCCCATATCTCTTCCCTCTTGTGTCTTCCTCGCTCCCACCCTCCCTATCCCACCCCTCCAGGTGGTCACAAAGCACCGAGCTGATCTCCCTGTGCTATGCAGCTGCTTCCCACTAGCAATCTATTTTACGTTTGGTGGTGTATATATGTCCATGCCACTCTCTCACTTTGTCCCAGCTTACCCTTTCCCTTCCCCATATCCTCAAGTCCATTCTCTAGTAAGTCTGTGTCTTTTTTCCCATCTTGCCCATAGGTTCTTCTGACCACTTTTTTTTTCTTTTTTCTTCTTTAGATTCCATGTATATGTGTTAGCATATGGTATTTGTTTTTCTCTTTCTGACTTACTTCACTCTGTTGGACAGTCTCTATGTCCATCCATCTCACTACAAATAATTCAGTTTCGTTCCTTTTTATGGCTGAGTAATATTCCATTGTATGTATGTGCCACATCTTCTTTATCCATTCATCTGTTGATGGACACTTAGGTTGCTTCCTTGTCCTGATTATTGTAAATAGAGATTCAATGAACATTTTGGTACATGACTCCTTTTGGGGTTTTTTTGTTTGTTTTTGTTTTTTGTTTTTTGCGTTACGCGGGCCTCTGTTGTGGCCTCCCCCGTTGCGGAACACAGGCTCTGGACGCACAGGCTCAGTGGCCATGGCTCACGGGCCTACTGCTCCATGGCATGTGGGATCTTCCGAGACCACGGCAAGAACCCATGTCCCCTGCATCTGCAGGCAGACTCTCAACCACTGCGCCACCAGGGAGGCCCCATGACTATTTTTGAATTATGGTTTTCTCATGGTATATGCCCAGTAGTGGGATACCTGGGTTGAATGGTAGTACTCTTTTTAGTTTTTTAACGAACCTCCATACTGCTCTCCATAGGGTCTATATCAATTTACATTTCCACAAAGACTGCAAGCGGGTTCCCTTTTCTCCACACCCTCTCCAACATTAACTGTTTGTAGATTTTTTGATGATGGCCATTCTGACTGGTGTGAGATGATATCTCATTGTAGTTATTATTTGCATTTCTCTAATGATTAATGATGTTGAGCATTCTTTCATGTGTTTGTTGGCAATCTGTATGTCTTCTTTGGAGAAACGCCTATTTAGGTCTTCTGCCCATTTTGGATTGTTTGTTTTTTTTGATATTGAGCTGCATGAACTGTTTGCAAATTTTGGAGATTAACCCTTTGTCAGTTGCTTCATTTGAAAATATTTTCTCCCATTCTGAGGGTTGTCTTTTCGTCTTGTTTTTGGTTTCCTTGGCTGTGCAAAAGCTTTGAAGTTTCATTAGGTCCCATTTGTTTATTTTTGTTTTTATTTCCATTTCTCTAGGAGGTGGGTCAAAAAGGATCTTGCTGTGATTTATGTCATAGGTGTTCTGCCTGTTTTCCTCTGAGAGTTTGATAGTGTCTAGCCTTACATTTAGGTCTTTAGTCCATTTTGAGTTTATTTTTGTGTATGGTGTTAGGAAGTATTCTAATTTCATTCTTTTACATGTAGCTCTCCAGTTTTCCAGCAACACTTATTGAAGAGGCTGTCTTTTCTCCATTTTATATTCTTGCCTCCTTTATCAAAGTTAAGGTGACAATATGTGCGTGGGTTTTTCTCTGGGCTTTCTATCCTGTTCAATTGATCTATATTTCTGTTTGTGACAGTACCATACTGTCTTGATTACTGTAGCTTTGTAGTATAGTCTGAATTCAGGGACCCTGATTCCTGCAGCTCTGTTTTTCTTTCTCAAGATTGCCTTGTATATTTGGGGTCTTTTCTGTTTCCATACAAATTGTGAAATTTTTGTTCTAGTTCTGTGAAGAATGCCAGTGGTAGTTTGATAGGGATTGCATTGAATCTGTATATTGCTTTGGGTAGTAGAGTCATTTTCACAATGTTGATTCTTCAAGTCCAGGAACATGGTATATCTCTCCATCTATCTGTATCATCTTTAATTTCTTTCATCAGTGTCTTATAATTTTCTGCATACAGGTCTTTTGTCTCCCTAGGTAGGTTTATTCCTAGATATATTATTCTTTTTGTTGCAATGGTAAATGGGAGTGTTTTCTTAATTTCACTTTCAAATTTTTCCTCATTACTATATAGGAATGCAAGAGATTTCTGTGCATTAGTTTTGTATCCTGCTACTTTACCAAATTCACGGATTAGCTCTAGTAGTTTTCTGGTAGCATCTTTAGGATTCTCTACGTATAGTATCATGTCATCTACAAACAGTGACAGCTTTACTTCTTCTTTTCCAATTTGGATTCCTTTTATTTCCTTTTCTTCTCTGTTTGCTCTGGCAAAAACTTCCAAAACTATGTTGAATAATAGCCGTGAGAGTGGGCAACCTTTCTTGTTCCTGATCTTAGTGGAAATCCTTTCAGTTTTTCACCATTGGGGAGGACGTTGGCTGTGGGTTTGTCATATATGGCCTTTATTATGTTGAGGTACGTTCCCTCTATGCCTTCGTTCTGTACGGTTTTTATCATAAATTGGTGTTGAATTTTCTTGAAAGCTTTCTCTGCATCTATTGAGAGATTATGTGGTTTTCTCCTTCAATTTGTTAATATGGTGTATCATATTGATTGATTTCCATATATTGAGGAATCCTTGCATTCCTGGGATAAACCCCACTTGATCATAGTGTATGATCCTTTTAATGTGCTGTTGGATTCTGTTTGCTAGTATTTTGTTGAGAAAGTTTGCATCTATTTTCATCAGTGATATTAGTCTGTAGTTTTCTTTCTTTGTGACATCTTTGTCTGGTTTTGGTATCAGGGTGATGTTGGCCTCGTAGAATGAGTTTGGGAGTGTTCCTCCCTCTGCTATATTTTGGAAGAGTTTGAGAAGGATAGGTGTTAGCTCTTCTCTAAATCTTTGATAAAATTTGCCTGTGAAGCCATCTGGTCCTTGCTTTGGTTTGTTGGAAAATTTTAATCACAGTTTCCATTTAAGTGCTTGTGATTATTCTATTCATATTTTCTATTTTTTCCTGTTCCAGTCTTGAAAGGTTGTGCATTTCTAAGAATTTGTCCATTTCTTCCAGGTTGTCCATTTTATTGGCATAGAGTTGCTTGTAGTAATCTCTCATGATCCTTTGTATTTCTGCAGTGTCAGTTTTTACTTCTCCTTTTTCATTTCTAATTCTATTGATTTGAGTCTTCTCCCTTTTTTTCTTGATGAGTCTGCCTAATGGTTTATCAATTTTGTTTATCTTCTCAAAGAACAAGCTTTTAGTTTTACTGATCTTTGCTATTGTTTCCTTCATTTCTTTTTCATTTATTTCTGCTCTGATCTTTTGATTTCTTTCCTTCTGCTAACTTTGGTGCTTTTTTGTTCTTCTTTCTCTACTTGCTTTAGGTGTAAGGTTCGGTTTTTTATTTGAGATGTTTCTTGTTTCTTAAGGTAGGATTGTATTGCTATAAACTTCCCTCTTAGAACTGCATTTGCTACATCCCATAGGTTTGAGTTGTTGTGTTTTCATTGTCATTTGTTTCTAGGTATTGTTTGATTTCCTCTTTGATTTCTTCAGTTATCTCTTGTTTATTAAGTAGTGTATTTTTTAGCCTCCATGTGTTTGTATTTTTTACAGATTTTTTCTGTAATTGATATCTAGTCTGATATCAATGTGGTCAGGAAAGATATTTGATACAACTTCAATTTTGTTAAATATACAAAAGATTGGTTTGTGACCCAAGATATGATCTATCCTGGAGAATGTTCCATGAGCACTTGAAAAGAAAGTGTATTCTGTTGTTTCTGGATGGAATGTCCAATGAATATCAATTAAGTCCATCTTGTTTAAAGTATCATTTAAAGCTTGTGTTTCCCTATTTATTTCCTTTTGGGATGATCTGTCTATTGGTGAAAGTGGAGTGTTAACATCCCCTACTATGATTGTGTTACTGTCGATTTCCCCTTTTATGGCTGTTAGTATTTTCCTTATGTATTGAGGTGCTCCTATGTTGGGTGCATAAATATTTACAATTGTTGTATCTTCTTCTTGGATTGATCCCTTGATCATTATGTAGTGTCCTTCTTTATCTCTTGTATAGTCTTTGTTTTAAAGTCTATTTTGTCTGATATGAGAATTGCTACTCCAGCTTTCTTTTGATTTCCATTTTCATGGAATATCACTTTACTTCCCCTCACTTTCTGTCTGCATGTGTCCCTAGGTCTGAAGTGGGTCACTTGTAGACAGCATATATACAGGTCTTGTTTTTATATCCATTCAGCCAGTCTGTGTCTTTTGGTGGGAGCATTTAATCCATTTACATTTATGGTAATTATCGATATGTATTTTCCTATTACCATTTTCTTAATTGTTTTGGGTTTGTTATAGTAGGTCTTTTCCTTCTCTTGTGTTTTCTGCCTAGAGAGGTTCCTTTTGCATTTGTTTTAAAGCTGGTTTGGTTGTGCTGAATTCTCTTACCTTTTGCTTGTCTATAGAGGTTTTAATTTCTCCGTCAAATCTGAATCGGATCCTTGCTGGATAGAGGAATCTTCATTGTAGGTTTTTCCGTTTCATCACTTTAAATATGTCCTTCCACTCCCTTCTGGCTTGCCGAGTTTCTGCTGAAAGATTAGCTGTTCACCTTATGGGGATTCCCTTGTATGTTATTTATCGTTTTTCCCTTACTACTTTTACTATTTTTTCTTTGTATTTAATTATTGATAGTTTGGTTAATATGTGTCTTGGCGTGTTTCTCCTTGGATTTATCCTGTATTGGACTCTCTGTGCTTCCTGGACTTGATTAACTACTTCCTTTCCCATATTAGGGTAGTTTTCAACTATAATCTCTTCAAATATTTTCTCAGTCCCTTTCTTTTTCTCTTCTTCCTCTGGGACCCATATAATTCGAATGTTGGTGTGTTTACTATTGTCCCAGAGGTCTCTGAGACTGTCCTCATTTCTTTTCATTCTTTTTTCTTTATTCTACTGTGCAGTAGTTATTTCCACTATTTTATCTTCCAGGTCAGTTATCCATTATTCTGCCTCAGTTATTCTGCTGTTGATCCCTTCTAGAGAATTTCTAATTTCATTTATCATGTTATTCATGATTGTTTGTTTGCTCTTTAGTTCTTCTAGGTCTTTGTTAAACCTTTCTTGTATTTTCTCCATTCTATTTCCAAGATTTTGGATCATCTTTACTAACATTATTCTGAATTCTTTTTCCGGTAGACTGCCTGTTTCCTCTTCATTTGTTATGTCTGGTGGGTTTTTACCTTGCTCCTTCATCTGCTGTGTGTTTCTTTGTCTTCATATTTTGCTTATCTTCCTGTGTTTGGGGTCCCCTTTTCGCAGGCTACCGGTTCGTAGTTCCCATTGTTTTTTAGTGTCTGCCCCCAGTGCCTATGGTTGGTTATGTGGGTTGTGTAGTCTTCCTGGTGGAGGGGACTAGTGTCCGTGTTTTGGTGGATGAGGTGGGAACTTGTCTTTCTGGTGGGCAGGTCCATGTCCGGTGGTGTGTTTCGGGGTGTCTGTGACCTTATTATTATTTTAGGCCGCCTATTTGCTAATGGGTGGTGTTGTGTTCTTGTCTTGCTAGTTTTTTGGCATACGGTATCCAGCACTGTAGCTTGCTGGTCATTGAGTGGAGCTGGGTCTTGGCGTTGAGATGGAGATCTGTGGGAGATTTTCACTGTTTGATATTACATGGAGCTGGGAGGTCTGTTGTGCACCAATGTCCTGAACTTGGCTCTCCCACCTCAGAGGCACAGCCCTGACACCTGGCTGGAGCACCAAGAGCCTGTCATCCACACAGCTCAGAAGAAAAGGGAGAAAGAAAGAAAGAAAGAAAGAAAGAAAGAAAGAAAGAAAGAAAGAAAGAAAGAAAGAAAGAAAGAAAGAGATAAAATAAAATAAAAAGTTATTAAAATAAAAAACAAAAAATAATTAGTAAATTTTTTAAGTAATTTTTTTAAAAGAAAGAAAGATGTGAACAACCAAAGCAAAAAACAAATCCACCAATGATAATAAGCGCTAAAACTATAATAATAAAAAAAAAAGGACTGACAGAACCCTAGGACAAATGGTAAAAGCAAAGCTATACAGACAAATTCACACACAGAAACGTACGCACAAACACTCACAAAAAGACAAAAAGGGAAAAATATATATAGATATCGTTGCTCCCAAAATCCACCTCCTCAATTTGGGATGATTCGTTGTCTATTCAGGTACTCCACAGATGCAGGGTACATCACATTGACTGTGGAGATTTAATCCGCTGCTCCTGAGGCTGCTGGGAGAGATTTCCCTTTCTCTTCTTTGTTCGCACAGCTCCTAGGATTCAGCTTTGGATTTGGCCCTGCCTCTGCGTGTAGGTCGCCTGAGGGCATCTGTTCTTTGCTCAGACAGGACGGGATTAAAGGAGCAGCTGATTCGGAGGCTCTGGCTCACTCAGGCCGGGGGGAGGGAGGGGTACGGAGTGCGGGGCAAGCCTGCGGCAGCAGAGACCGGCATGACGTTGCACCAGCCTGAGGTGGGCCATGTGTTCTCCTGGGAAACTTGTCCCTGGATCACGGGGCCCTCGCAGTGGTGGGCTGCACAGGCTCCCGGGAGGGGAGGTGTGGATAGTGACCTGTGCTTGCACACCGGCTTCTTGGTGGCTGCAGCAGCAGCCTTAGCGCCTCATGCCCGTCTCTGGGGTCCGTGCTGATAGCTGCAGCTCGCGCCCGTCTCTGGAGCTCCTTTAAGCAGCACTCTAAATCGCCTCTCCTCGCGCACCAGGCAACAAAGAGGCAAGAAAAAGTCTCTTGCCTCTGCGGCAGTTCCAGACCATTTCCTGGACTCCCTCCTGGCTAGCTGTGGTGCACTAACCCCTTCAGGCTGTGTTCACGCAGCCAACCCCTGTCCTCTCCCTGGGATCTGACCTCCGAAGCCCGAGCCTCAGCTCCCAGCCCCGCCCGCCCCGGTGGGTGAGCAGACAAACCTCTCAGGCTGGTGAGTGCTGGTCGGCACCGATCCTCCATGCGGGAATCTCTCTGCTTTTCCCTCCGCACCCCTGTGGCTGCGATCTCCTCCGTGGCTCCGAAGCTTCCCCCCTCCCCCACCCGCAGTCTCCGCCCGCAAAGGGGCTCCTAGTATGTGGAAACCTTTCCTCCTTCACAGCTCCCTCCCTCTGGTGCAGGTCCCGTCCCTATTCTTTTGCCTCTGTTTTTTCTTTTTTCTTTTGCCCTACCCAGGTACGTGGTGAGTTTCTTGCCTTTTGGGAGGTCTGAGGTCTTCTGCCAGCATTCAGTAGGTGTTCTGTAGGAGTTGTTCCACATGTAGATGTATTTCTGATGTATTTGTGGGGAGGAAGGTGATCTCCATGTCTTACTCTTCCGCCATCTTGAAGCTCTTCCCCGATCCGTAGGATTTTACAGTTGAAACGACTTTAAAAGTTTTCTTGTCCAGTATTTAACTTTACAGATGAGAAAAACGAGGCTTAGAGAAGTTAATTGATTGGTTCAAGTTTGCATACTAATTTTTATCATGGTAACTGCCTTTCAATCCAACCCCTCAATTCCTTTTAACTTTAAGTATAAAGAATATCTGAAAGTTTATCTTAAAACCCAGAAACTATTTAAAACTTTTAAACAATTCTCAATATTATTTACTATTTTGTATTGTTTCTCCATTAATGGAATGTCTAATATTCACTGTCTGGAAAGAATGACTGACTGACTAAATGAAAGAATTGTTGAATATTCAAGTAAAGAATTTCCACGTACCTCACAGAGGTATCTTATCATCCTGATATTTTTAATAATGGCTTCCTCTCAATTTAATGTCCTTATAAATATAATGTCTACATAAAATATTGTTTTATTTCAAATTATAATGTTATACATTTACTGAAAACTTGACAATCTATAAATTATGCCTTATTAAATTTGTATTTCTCAGGAAACAACAAATTTTAGATGATAATCTTAAAAGTTATGATTTCACTAACAATGGCAAGTTCTTCCGACCTACTTCAACAGTTCTACTTCTAAGTAAACATCTGCCAACTGTGTCATTTATGTTCTCCCCTTTCTTGCTTTCACTTCTGAGTTGACAGTGATGATCTTTCAATGAAACAATAGCTAGCAATAAAGTCACTGAAGCCTGCTGGTTTCTTGGCAGGCTAGAGGGCACAGACATATTCCATGCTGAGGTCTTGCCGTTTAAGACATTTGTTAGGCTGATGGGACAACTGTAAGCATACTCATCTGTAGCACTAAACACTCTTCAAAGGTTTGAATGTCATGGGTGGAAGGGATAATAACCATCGCATATAGAGAGCATTGCTGTTTATAATACAGAGCTGCGGTGCCACCTGTCTCCACACTGCACTATGAGGGTTCCACTCTGTAGATGCAAGTTGTGGTGTCTTTTGAATGAACCAGGGGCAGTATAGCATGGCAGTTAAGGGCATGCACAAGACTTGCACTTGGATAAGGCTGGAATTGAGTCCTGGTTTTGTCACTTCGTGTTGGCAACAACTTGGGCAAACTTTAAACCTCCGTTCCTCATTTCTAAAATGAGGATAATTAGGAGTATGTACCTTACAGGGAAGCTGTGAAGATAAAATGAGCTGATGCATACAAACTGCTTAGGGCACTGGCCCACTCCCAGTAAACCCTAATTAATAATAATCAAATCGTTGAGGCTAGCGAAGGCCCTAGTTGGGTGATCCTGCATTAATTCCTGCCCCTGATTTTAAAGGCATGGCTTCTGATGAAAGGCTAAGCTCTTATCATTGATCAGCAAAGCACTGGGTTTCTTGCTACAGATACACTGAGGCGAGGTCTATGAGTATGAACACTTCTCAGATTGAGAGCCATGCCCTGAACATCTGCAGATCCTAGATGGGGTGGCATGTTTTTCAAATCAGGTATTTAAATAAATGAGTTGACATTCAAAATGTCCTACAAGGAAGTCTAGGAACTGCATTAACATACAGTGACCAATTCAGAGGCATCATGGCAAAATGTTTTCATTTAACAGTATAGTCATGCCTCTGCTCTTGAGCCCTAACAGATGGTATGTGGTGTAGCTATTTACATGTCTGTGTCCCTCCATGAGCAGGGGCTGTGTTTCATTTATCACTGTATCCCTAGTATATACATAGAACCTAGAATCTGCTTCATAAAGGCTGGTTGACTAAATGAATTAAAATATGAATTCCAGCTATGTTATTTTAATACTCCCTAGATAATTTCCATGTTTTACCACACTGTCTTTGCCTATATGATAGAGGCTGCTAACTAGTCTTCAAGGATAGATCAAGCACGAGGTTTGTATTCTGTAGAGTGTGATTTCAAATAAGTAGAGACACACTCCCCCTAACCCCCTTAAAAAGGTGATGTAGTATGCAGGTAGGAGCGTGATCCCCAGAACGAGCCTACCTGGGTTCAAATCCTGACTTTGCCATTTGCCAGCTTGTGACTTTAAACAAGTCACACCTTGCCTAGCACCTCTGTGCTTTAGTTTTCTCATTTCTAAAATGGAGATAATTATTGTACCTACATTACTAAAGTCATTGAAAGGATTAAATGAGTTAATATACATAAAATGCTTAGATTACTGACTACCACATGGTAAGAACTATATATAGTGTTTATTATTAATATTTTTTAGAATAGTTATAAGTTCATAATGCTAACCGTAAGACACTAAAATAGCCAGTTAGCTCTCTGAAAGAGTAAAGAAACATAAAGTGATGGTTAAGCTGGAAGAAGCTCTTGTCCCACATTTGGACTGTATGGTATTCTGTATTTTATTGTATTCTGTTTCCTTAAAAATGAAACATTCATGTGACATTTGTGTTTATTAAATTTGGTTAAGCAAAATACTCCCTTATACAACTTTTAGGATAATTCCTTGTTTCATATACTAGTCAGGTAGTCTATGACAGATGCTAATTTAACACTAAATTGTAAAATTTGGATACTAAAGTTTGGATACATTTAGGTACTAAATAATACCTAATAGAATCAAAAGATATATATAAAGAATATACATTAAACAAGTTATATGCTCAATCAGGATGATATGTAAGTTTGCTGTGGAAACAGAAATGCAATATTATCAACCTAGCTTCCATATCAGTGCTGGTTCTACTGTGCCCATTGTATTTAATTGAAGGATAAAATTAAATTCCATTTGTATGCTTAAAATATCTAATGGAAGTACTCTTCTTAAAAGTAGTATATTCTGCAAATATACTTTTGCAGAAGTATATACTTTATATAACAAAAGTATATACTTTATATAACAAAATTAAGAAGTTTAATAGGCATATTTTGCTTAACAGTTTTCTTAACTTTAATTTTAAAAAAAGAAGAGATTTTCAAAGTCTGTAAATAAAAAGAAAAAAAAACCCTCAACCTTCAGATGGATGATTACATGACACAATATTGAACACAACAGAAAGAAGGCAGTGGGAATTGATGTCTTTATAATCTATGGGCCAAGCAGGTCATTTTTCCTCAAATGTCAGGTACAAAAATCAGCGAACCTTATGTCCTATGACTGGACAAAACTTGCTCAATAGATAAGTGGATTGATAGACTGATGATAGATAAATAGATAGATAGACAGACACCCAATCTATAATAACACTTAACTTTTTTTTTTTTCCCTGTGGTACACGGGCCGCTCACTGTTGTGGCCTCTCCCGCTGCGGAGCATAAGCTCCGGACGCGCAGGCTCAGCGGCCATGGCTCACAGGCCCAGCCGCTCCGCGGCATGTGGGATCCTCCCGGACCGGGGCACGAACCCACGTCCCCTGCATCGGCAGGCGGACTCTCAACCACTGCGCCACCTGGGAAGCCCAACACTTAACTTTTCTAAGTTTCGTCTTCTTCCAGCGTCAACAGAGCCTCCACCCAGAAGTAAATGAAAACATCCTCTTAGACTAGGAAAATGTTGTTTACAGAAGTTATCAAGGTGTTATCATTTTATTCCTGTTTTAAAAAATGCAGTTGCTATACTAGATTAAATAGTGTCTCCATAAAATTCATGTTCACCCAAAACCTACGAATGTGACCTTTTTGGAAACAGGATCTTTGCAGATGTAATTAAGATGAGGACATACTGGATTAAGATAGGCTCTAAATCCAATATGACTGGTACTCTTATAAGAAAAGGGAAATTTGGATACAGGGATATAGACACACAGAGAGTATGTGTTGATGGAGGCAGAGATTGGAGTGATGTTTCCATGAGCCAAAGAATGCTAAGAATTGCCAGCAATCATCAGAATCTAGGAGAGAGGCAAGAGATTCTTTCTCTGAGTTTCCAATAAGGAACCAACCCTGAAGATAATTTGATTTTGAACTTCTGGCCTCATGCACTGTGAGAGAATAAATTTCTGTTGTTTTAAGCCTCCTACTTTGTGTTAATTTGTTATATCAGGCCTAGGAGATGAATACAGTTGCTTAGTTACCTGTTTTCCCATCTCATGGTTGACTAAAGCAGCTAATGAGAAGGGGTAAGAAGGTGTATTTTGAAACAGCCTTTAATGCTCTAAATGGTTTAACAGTTGTCCCAGTTCAGTAAAATGGGAATTCCCTTCTTGGCTGTTGGGACTCCCTAAGTATCTATTTGTAAGTTGATATGAATGAGAACGTTTGATTTTGGCTGATAGAAAAATTAGAACAATCAGAGCAAATGTTTGTGGGGAGAAGTAAGAGAGAGGTGGACGCTGGAAGGGAGTGACATGGTAATTCTCCCCAACTCCTGGCCTGTTGGACTGTTCATCAGTGCTTCTGGAGGGAGGGGTTTAAAAGCAGAACCCAAATCAGCTGTTTTCATGAGCAATTTCATGAAATTTTGGTGTTTCTAGGATCAGCTAACAAAGTAGAAATCAAGGTGAAGAAAAGTCTCTTCTTCCACATTTGGTATGCAGCTCTTCTACTATAGTGGTTCTGAGGACAGCATAGATGAATTAATGTACATTAAGTGCTTAGAACAGCTCTGACATGAAGTGTGTGTTTTTCTAAAATTATAGAAGAGAAGAACATAGACTTATTTCCAGGCACATGGAAGACTTCCCTACAGATACCCCCAAATAACTGGTCATGTATCTATAAGTAGAGGCAATAAGCCAGAGGACTTTGTGTTATTAATTAACATTTATTTATTTATTACATATGCGTTGAGTACCTTCTTAATCAATAGACACAATGAAGGGAGAGACCATGTTTAGTCACTGCTACCCCAGTGATAAAGCAGACAGTAAGTGGTGACTGACTGAGTACTGGATGTACCATGTATGGCACTAAATGCCAAAAATACAGAGGAACAAGACATCATTATCCCACAGGCCAGCAGAGCTGAGAGGTGTACAGGATAAAATGATGAACTTGATCCAAGCGGAACATTTTTTAATAAAATTTTAATTTTTTCCCAATATGACCAAAATAAAGTTTTGCTAAAATTACCTGGAAAATTAATTGATGTGGAAATGCTCGTTTCTCCCAAACTCTCAGATAAATCAAATGAGAATGAAATTAGGAAAAGCAACAGAAAATTAGTCATGTCAAACAAATGCACTGAAATGAATGCATTTCCTTTGAAAACCCTTGGAACATAAATCCTTAACTGTTAAAGTAGGTTTTCCTAAATACAGGCAAGGCATTTCACTGTTAGAGCTCTCTGAATATAGAAACACATTGTAGCACACCCAGTCACAATATTTTTGTTAAAGGAGCCAACAAGGGATTTATTTCTTCCTGTAACTTATAGCAGAAATAAGATCCTTTTCCAAGCAATGTGATTAAGAATATTACTTTGAAAAAGTCTAATAGCCACGTCTGATCTTCCTCAGACAGAAAGAGAGTAGAAAACATCTACTATACTATCCCTTGGGCTTTTGGTTCAACTCAGGATATTTTGGCAATCTCTCTTTCTGATCTCCCCACCCTGTAAATATTTAATGTTACCAGTTTCCTGTAATGTAAATGCATTATTAGAACAACCCGACAGCTGTGTGTACAGAAAATTCTGACAGAGCTGTGCCAATGGAAGAATTCTTTGAACAAGGGAGATGAAGTCAATAGAGTTTTAATGATAAATAGAAGGGAACTGAGCCTCTCAACTCCCATGCCAACTAATAATAAATTTCCTTCCAGACTCACTACAAAACAGAGCTGAGTTCTGAGGTCCGGGAAGGGCGTGCCCAGTGCCAATCCTTATCTTAAAGAAGGGAAGTCCGTTGCCCTAGAGGAAAGTGTGACTCCAACTGATTTCATTGTCCACTTTCTAATGGGGATGTGATCTTAGTCAGAAGGTCATGCTCTAGACTGCAGCAACGCGGTAGCTTGCTGCAACACTGCTCAGAAGTTAGAGGGACCATCGCATAGTTCCAGAGTGAAGACCATGATTACAACAAACAGTAGAAAAAAGATTTGTCACACATCTAACATAGTTGCTTAAGCAAAATACATGATATGTATCAGCTCCTTTCCCTACTTGTCCTTATCCTCTGTCAAGCTTTCAAAGTGGGAGTACTTACTTTCAAGCTTTAAAACAAACAAACACAAAGTTTTATTCTCTTTTGTACCTGAGAAGTAAAGGAATGGCGAACGGACACCATTAGGATTAATGCCTGACAGTTATTTTGGAGGAGCTCACTAGGTAGTGGGACAAGTAAATAATGTCCTGAGTGTTAGAGCTGAGTAGGAAGTTTAGTGGGAACATGAAGAAGGAAATAGCCATGAACCTCTAAGAGTAGACTGCTATTTTAACTATAGTGTTTCATGGATGAATGAGCCTTTTAACATTTATGATCTCTTATTAGTTAAAAAATAAAAACAAAAAAACCCAGTGATTTCCTTTGCTTCTCCTTTTCCTTTCCCTAGATGAATACGCTGTCTTTTGTTGGTTTCCCTTAATTCTCCTGACACCTATGTAAATAGGCTTTTTTATTAAATTATCCTCAATTAACCTGTTTGAGTGGCCATCTGTTTCCTATCAGAACTTTGGTACATCCATCACTTTTTCTTCCTTTAGTTCAAATCTATTTCAGTAATTTGGAGGTAGATATATATACCATATATATATCATATATCTTACAATTCTATGAGCTGACATTGGTTAACATTCACCATTGACACGATATGAAGAGTAAGTGGGAAACAGAAAATATTTGATTTTTAATTCAAGTTTTTATTAAACACCAATACTTCATAGAGAAGCAGGGCATGACCTCACTATATTTCCATATTTTCCACAAAAGTGTGAGGGGCCATGTTTTCCTTTTTGCCTCCCATTAGTGAATTATTTTTACTCCCTTATCATCTCTTTAGCCTAGCCCCATAATTTAGGTGAAGGTCTAGTGCTGGCTGTGACTGAACACAGCATATTATGGCAAAAAAGATGAGTCCAGTTTAAATCAAGGATACATATGTCCCTGGGAGGAAGGAAAAAAATCATGGGCAATGGAAAAGCGCAAAAGTAGTGTCATGCAAATCTCACTTATCCATTCAGGAGGTGTGTTGTCTTTCTGAAATGAATATTCACTCCAAAGTCCAGATGAGATTTACCCATCTGACGATTTCTACTCACTTTCACTGATTCATATGAGGATTAATAATAGGAGAGAAGAAAGGGAGGAAGCTCCCTTCAGCACTGGGAAATCTTGGGCAGAAAAGTGAGGGACTCTTAGGTACTTAATTGCTGCATTTCATTCTTTCTTTCAATTGAAGAATGAGCCTACTTCAGTACTCATAATCCTCAACAGTGATTGAGGATTGTGCTATGTGCCAGGAACCAGACCAATTACTTTAAATAAATACATTACCTCATTAATTACCACAATAACTCCATTTATGTAATAGGAACCCTGTTCCCTTTCTACATGAGGAACCTGAAGCACAGTGTTTAACCAAGTTATATGGAGTTAAAGTGAGAATGCAGAAAACCCAGGATGTAAACTTCAGCCACCCTAGTCCCACAGCTCTGCTCTAGTACTGCTCCCAAGAAGTGGGAGGATTTATGAAGAAAAAAAACAACAGCCAGAGGATAAATTTCATTAGAATTTATGGAAATTATGAATATGCCTATTTTAGTGAAAGGAGTGTAGTTGATTTATATTTGAATGACACATACATGACTTAAAATCTAATTCATAGACCAAGTATTGACTAAAATATTGTGGCTAACTTTGCTTCTCCACGGTCTGAGAGTATTGAAACAACCCACAAAATAGTAAACTGGACAACCATGAAACTAATGGAAAATTTTTATTTTAAGATTTTAATTGCTAGAAGATTAATCTTTCCTTAACCACACAAACAACAGCTCCATCTTCCCACTCAGAAGAATAATGGGTCATCACATTGGTTTTTTTCCTGTTCAGAAATGAGAGGAATTCACTCTGCCCAAGAATCTGACTTGGCCCCAAATATAAAATGAGTTTAATCTGAAAACTTCTTCTCTGTCTGAAAAGAGAGGGATGACTACTCTCTTAACTTGGAATGCCCAGAAGCAGATCCTAAGACAAGGATTCAAGTGCAAGTAAATCATTTGGCTGGGGATCCCAGTAAGCCCTCCTAGGGGAATAGGGACATAAGATGGTAGGAAAGGTGGTTAATAAAGGGTAGATTACCACATCAGCTACCACTGAGGCCACCAGAACTTAGGTCCATTAAGGAATTCTGAAAGACAGCAAAGAACCCTCCTTAAAGTAATCCATCCAAGCTGAGGTATTTATTCACCAAATCTTTGTCAGTCAGGACAAAATAATCCTCCTGCAGAGAATCACTGGTATTTACATAAAGCACTTTTTGGGCTGGGCTACAGTCATCAAAGTTAGAAGTCACCGTAATTGTCTGTTTTGTATCTAGTGAAAGGTACAATATGAAAACAGGAGGATAAACAAAGGAAAACTCTTACCCCTGTACATTGTGTTATCAAGTCCAGGGACAACTATACCAATTATTTTGTAATTAGTAAAATGTTTCTCTATTTCAATAAGGATTTATATTATAGTCTTTCTAAGAATTAATGTTTATCCTAGGAAGATGTTTGTGGATGTGTGTTTTTGATCCATTTGGATTATCAGGAAGGATAAGGAGACATGCTTAAAACTAACAGATTTTGGAGAGCCATATCCCATTCTCAACCCCCAATGCTTCAATCCTTCAGGTGTTGCTTTAAGCTGAATAACTCAGATTTTGGGATTTACACTACTGGTGGTTTATGGGATCCACAGATTTCCTGAGAGTAGGGAGTGGGTGGTTTCCAGATTCATACCGACCTGTGTAAATAGGGAATGGGGTTGCCCCCCAAGGGAGGTAGAGATCTCCTTTGGGAAGTTCCTGTAAAGAGTTTAATACTCCAGTGTTTTATTGTTTTGTCTTTTTTTTTTTTTTTTGATAATGGAAAAAGCCCTATTTGGTAGACAGTTTTAAATGCACCTAATCCCCATTGTAATTTATTTTATTGATGTGCAATCTTTCAATAAAAGCTGATACACCATATAGACTTCTATGGCAATCATGGGAAGTATACACCATCCTGTATTTATTTTGCCATTGAGATCAGCAAAGAGAACTGCATCATTTATTTCACCACAGAGAATGGTACGAGAACTGCATCTCCTTATGGATGGGAGATTTTAGTCCAAGGGTTTCAGGGCAGGACTAGCAGCAAAAGGAGGGACAGCCCATGGGAGACCTGGGACCAAGTAGAGGAATATATGATAGGATGAGTGACTCAGGGTGGATATGAAACAAACCCACAATTTTTTCTAAATATACCAGAGAATGGAATGAGGGAGTTTATAAGGGAGGCTTATAATTAGCAAGCAAGAACAACTAGCAATCATGACCAGCTCAAGAACCAGTAATGATGCTGCCCTGATAGCTAATCTTGTTATTGTCTTCATTGCTAAGCTTTGCATGAGAGCTGGCTCTATAATTGAATACTGAATTAGAGCTCAGGAAACTCAAGTAATGAGTTAATTTTGGTTTTTATATGTAAAGTTTAAGAATCTATAATCACTCCCTTAGTACTTATCTCAGTAAATACTCCTTGTACATGGATAAAATTTAATTCTCATGGAATTTTGTGCCATTCTCTTGTATGATATTGAGAAAGCATTAACTTTATGTGATCACTTCTCAATCAGGCAGCAACCTAGGAGACATGACCAGATTTTGACAAGCACTATTATAAGTTAGGAATCAGTTATTATAACCAACACCTTCTAAAACATGGAAAAGAAGCATAAGGTATGGGAGGTAGTATGAAAAGATGAATATGTCAAAGTATTAATGTATTTGGAAGCCACAGATCCTAAGAAATATATGTTATACTATAGGATAGGAGAAGTAAATGTAATAAGTGGGAATATGAATTGTAACAGAGAAATAAATAGTATCTCATAACTATCACTACATATTATGACGTATTATGTAGAATTGTTTGGATAAAATAAAAATGGGAATATAACAAGGAAGGTCTACCTTATTCAAAAGAGTCAGATCAGTTAGAAATGAAGATAGAATAACATTATATGTCAAGAAGATACAACTCAATATAGCTTTATTACTTTTTCTGTTTATTAAAGTAATATATGGTCTTGCAAAAAATAAAAAACCAACAACCAGCTAGGTGACTAGCTGGTGCCTAATTGATATGAGGGCTAGATATAAGGGCTGACAGTTCACAAGCTAGTAGAGGCAAGATATAATAGTAAGGGAGATAGTCACAGAATAAGTAATAGAAATTGTAATGACAATAATAATAGCTACTATTTTTAACAGACTAACTGTATGCCAGGGACTATACATGTATTATCTCTTTTAATATGACAAACCAGTGAGCTAGATACTATATTGTTTATGTATGATGCTAAGTAATTTGCCTCTGTATGCACAGCAGGTAAATTATATTAGCCATCAAGGACTTCGACTCCCAGATATGTACTAGAAGTTTCATTCAGCACAGCATATTAAATGTTCACTAGACTGCTGACAGTCTCATGACCCTTGTAACTGGGGAAATCATCAGGGACTCTTTTTTACCACAAGGAAGGAATTAGTTGTTGAAGTGATGGAAGAAATAGGGACCTTGGAGAAACAGGACATTTCTGAATTGCTCTTGTACCCACAATAGTAGCTTCTCCACTACATCTGCTTCTCTGGATCATGAGCATCCTACATCTTATTCTGAGTTGGAGATACCATATCTGGCTGCTGCCAAGACTGTACATCTGCTTCTCTGGATCATGAGCATCCTACATCTTATTCTGAGTTGGAGATACCATATCTGGCTGCTGCCAAGACTGTACTCCACCCACCAGAAGCTTGGGAAGGGAGTATCTGACTTGTTTGGCTGTTAGGCTAGAGCCCACCTATGCCTCTCACCACAGTACAAAGTGAAGGGCTCCAAACACCAGAGGGAGGTCAGCTCCTGGGCTGCCAAAATACAACAAATATCCAGTAGACATGCAGGGTGGGGGAAGGCTACTCTCATTAGAGGAATACTCCATGGAGGGAGGAAATAAAGCAAGGAGAAAGACTTAAAAGAAAATAAAGTAAAAGGTCTGCCATATATCAACTCTTTCTTCTTATAATTCCTTTTGTTCTCACTTTAATTTTTAAAAATCTATACATAGTCATTTATTTTTCACATATTTTTTCCATTTCAACACAGGTAGTCCCTGACTAACAAATATAAAATGTGTTGACCTGAAAAAAATGTATGAAAAATAAGTGACTTCTGTCTCTTTATAGCAATGGTTTTCAAATTGTCCTCTAAGGAGTTCCACAGGAGTCCTCAGGACATGAGAGGGCTCTAGGCCATTTGATTGATTGACTGATTGATTGATTGATTTATTTCAGCTTTACTGAGGTATAATTGACAAATAAAATTGTAAAATATTTAAAGTGTGCATTGTGATGATTTGATATTTGTATATATCGTGTGAAAGGATTCCCACCATCTAGTTAATTAACACATCCATCACTTCACATATTTATATTTCTTTTCTTTCCTTTCCTTTTCTTTCAATCTTTTTTATTCTTTTGGTGAGAAAATTTAAGTTCTACTCTCAGCAAATTTAAATTACCCAATACTTCCTTTTTAAAAGTTTATCCAGATGACTCATGTAGGTGGCAACTCTGTAGAAGCAATAAAATATTGCTCTGAGGGTGCAGATAGGAAATAAGCAATTAATTAATTAAAAGCGTTTAGAGTCTGTTGGGTCTCTGCAACCAAAAGACAATGGCGCGGTGTGTCTTTGAACTCCAAATCTCTTCAAAATGGGGCATGGTAGGAAGAGGGAGGACCATAAAGATTGGGTTTATTTGTTTTTGAAGGGGTTAGGATCCAGGTGGAACTATGTAAGGAAGCTAATTCTTATAACAGCAAACCAGAGGAATAGATCATTGGCCCTCCCATCTTAGGTCAGTTAGAGCTATGAATTCCTGATGGGTTTGTAGCGAGGAAGTTACAAAGTTTAGGATTAAAACCCACCTTCAATTTGTCACAGTGTCAAAAAATGCTTATAGACATTCCTAGGTCTTACATTTTCAGCTCTTCTTATAGCTATTAATGTGTCTAAAAGTCATTAACATTTTAAATAGATGAATAGTTTATATTTTACTCAAGCTATATTTCATTGTTTTGAGGTAGAGTAAAAACACACACACGTACACACACACACACACATATGTATATACATATATCTCTGTGAAAGATTTGACATATTCTTCAAAGCTGAAACTTAAACCACTGTTTTGTTCCTTCTCTAGTCATAGCAGTATAGTAGTTTTTCTCTTCATTTTCCACAAACACCTACCATTACTGTCAAGCAATTTTACACAATGCTGACTCAAAGAATAGGCATGTAATGAAATGCCTTTACACTAGGAAATAGCCTTTCCAATAAAAATGGTTCTATTCAGATCTTTTTTATACTACTGAATTCTCCAGTGTTTTGTTGGTTTTGTTTTTCAGATAGTAGAGCATTAACGCAGCTATGGGCCATTCTACACTGAAAACTCTTTTGACTTGTGTCTCCCACTGGGCCAAATTCACATACTTTATTTTATTTCCTTTGTAACAATGGCACACATTTACAGTTTACTTGATTGGTGCCATACACTTTTTGGTATATCACTTAGTCTCTATGGAAAATATCTTTAGTGACAGCAGAATTCAATGTCATGTTTTTTGCAACAGCTTTTCTCCCTGGTTGTTCTAACACCAGCCTTATTTTATGAGTATGGCAACATTATTAAAACATTTTTAGGATTTTAACAATAGATATTCATTTGAAGAACATAAAAACATGTATTAGAAAACATGCGTGTTTCTTTTATCATATTCACAAATAATATATTCCTTTAAAATATGGTAGGTTACGTGGAATTACAAATTACATTCTTATTTCTTTCAGTTCTTCATATTTCTATGAGGCTCAAGTTCAGCTGACTTGTGGGATATTAGACTGACATCAATGTTTTGGTGAGTTCAAGTTCATTGGTGAGATATTTCTTCTGTTTATTAAAAAGGGCCAATATTTCAGTGACACAACTATTTCAGGGACAGCTGAAAGCATTATGATTATCTCAACCATCTAAATAAATTCCAAATCATTGCTAAAACAGCCCTTTTAATACAGCCATTTTAATGTGTTAATCATATAACACAAACGAGTGTCCAATAGATTCTAGCCATGTAGTTTGGTAATGATGATATGGAAATTGATTAACTATAAACAATTAAGAAATTGGAATTGCATGTTAATAAGGCGAGTTTCTAGAAAGATAAAACCTCTATTCTTCCTTATATCTCAGGATATTTTAGAAAATAAAAGAGAAGAGGGTATTTTTTATTTTGAAAGTCTAACTTCAAGGTAAGAACTGAAAGGAAATGAAATTTTATTTAGAAGTAAGCCAAACCAAAATCAAATTATAAAAAGCACACATGGGCTTCCCTGGTGGTGCAGTGGTTGAGAGTCCGCCTGCCGATGCAGGGGACGTGGGTTCGTGCCCCCGTCCGGGAAGATCCCACATGCCGCGGAGTGGCGGGGGCTGTGAGCCATGGCCGCTGAGCCTGCGCGTCCAGAGCCTGTGCTCCGCAACGGGAGAGGCCACAGCAGGGCGAGGCCACAGCAGTGAGAGGCCCGCGTACCCACCACCAAAAAAAAAAGAAAAAAAAAATATATATATATATATATAGTGGAATAGAAAAATTTCAACACTGCCTAGGAAAACATTTTTAAGAAAAAAATCCACTGGCCAAGCTCCTTATATCATCAATGGCTTTTGCCAGCAACTTGCCACTGGCACCTATAGATTTCTGCATGTGTTTGTTTTACTCTGTCTCTCCCTTTAGCTGCCAACTTACACATACATCATCTTTCTGTCTATGTCATACTAAAAAGGATGAAATGAACCTCATTGTCAATGCTGACTATCAAGTTATATTTTCTTGTGCAGAGAGTACATAAATAATCTGATGCATATCTTATTTATCCTAATCCATGACATTTACATTGGAAATATACCTTATTGTATCAGAACTTTAGTGTAAATGGCAAAATATTTTAAATTTCTCTTTCTAAAAATGTTGAAATTTCAAACAAGCAGGGCTCTGTGTGAATAGCATAGTCCTATTTAACAAAAGGAGAGAAAGAAAAATACTTTTACATTTTCTTTCATATAATCATTGGTTTTAGCTATGGTGTGTGTGTGTGCATGTGTGTATGTGTGTGTATGAAAACTCAATTTTGTTAGTACAGATCAATTGAGCTCTCTCCTAAGTACTGAAGTCATTTCTAAATAAAGCAGGTAATAAAACTAAACAGAATATTATTATTAAAATTTAGTGTTTTCTTTTTCAAAAATTCATTTATTTTATTTATTTTTTAAATTTTTGGCTGCATTGGGTCTTCATTGCTGCATGGTTGCTTTCTCTAGTTGCAGCAAGTGGGAGCTACTCTTCGTTGAAGTGTGTAGGCTTCTCATTGTGGTGGCTTCTCTTGTTGCAGAGTGTGGGCTCTAGGCACATGGGCTTCACCAGTTGTGACATGCAGGCTCAGTAGTTGTGGTTTAATTGCACAGAGCTTTGCAGATATTCTTTTCCAATATGCCACCCAGAATGTTTCTCCTGGAATGATTTTCCTTCATCTGAATTCTCATTCTTTGAAACAAAGCAAAGCTTGATTTCGGTTCCCAATTTATGGCCAACTTTTTCGATGACATTGAGCAAACCATTTTGGTTTTATTTGTTTTGTTTCTTAAATAGCAAATGACTTGGAAAGACATAATGAGAAACAAATTACAAAAAAACTTGTAAAAGCAAAATAACGCTATCCTATAATTTTATAATAAATCTTCTACATCTAAAATCCCAAAAGGATTTCCTGAAGTATTTTTAATGCCACATCTTTTGTATCGTAAATGGATACCCAAAACATTAACTTATTTTTTTTTCAAAATATAGCACCAACCTTTTTTATCCACTTTTTACTGTGGACTAATCCCTTTGGGTAGACTATCATGAAGTTTCCAGATGGTCTTTACCACTTTACCACTTACAGCATACTGGGTGGCTAGTGGAGAAATTTGGCAACATGAAAAGTTAAGACAATTCTGTATTGCCGAAGTTGGAGAGCTGGCTTTCATCCTTGACTCTGTCTGTAATTATATTGTAATGACTAAGTCAAATCTTCTCTGGATCTCTATTTCCTCACCTCTTAAGTAAAGGCTTTGACTTCATGATTCCTAGGATCCATCCAATTTTTTTTGTAATTTAATTTAATCTTGATATAACATTGTCTTTGACGATGCAAAAAAATCAGAGGGAAAATGTATTATGGGGATAAAGAAGAACACAATATTTATATGTAATTATCTATACACTTAATAAATTGGTGACAGGGACCTTCTTATGTATATACCGGTCAAGAAGGTATTATCCTCATTTTCTTAAATGAGGAAAACAGCAGCCTTAAGAGGCAAAGAACCGGTTTGAGGTTACAGTCTTAAATTCTGGAATGAAGATTTCATCTCAGTTCAGACCCCACTATGACATCTGCCTCTAAATGTGTACACACTCCTGACTGTTAACCTCTATGTGTCACAGACCTCCTTAGGCATGATGATAATTATGAACCATCTTCCCCAGAAAAATCTCACATGACACAGCATAACTTGCATATTCACCACCTTCTAAGGGTAGGATCATCGAATACCATGGTTTATGTCTACTGTTCTGGAGTAAATATTAACAGAGCCACCTTTTACTCTCAAAATTTTTCTGCTTGGGACTGTAAATTATATGGGTACCTTTAGTTAAAGGCCAGACATATTCTCTCCTTTGTTCTCTTTTTCAAAATCTCACTGGTTTACCCTTAAATATCACCACTAGTTTGACTTCTTTAAATAAAGCAACAAAAATGGAGCATTTTCTCTACCTACACAGTGTGGGCAGGGAACTCGTGCCCCAGTGACTGACCATCTACCATCAACCGATACCCTATCTGGTATCATGCAAGTAGCTCACCTTGGGAAGTTGAAAGTGGAGACCTGAAAAAAATTGGATAATAGGCAGTGGGTAGGTTTTGGTTGGGTAAGGAAAAGTTCTGGACATATGTACAACCACTGGTCAGAACTCACTAGCTGCTGGCAATGGGACCCTGAATACCTGGTGAGGGTTAGGAGAAGGTAAGTCCTAAGGTGACAGGACAAGCAATATGGCACTCAGAGAAGGTAACCGCCCAAAAGGTAAAGTCTTCAAGACACTCCAATCAAGACACTCCAATCATGCTCCATGTCCAGACTTAGTCTCCCTTCAAAGTTGTCTCTTTAATATTGCTTTATTCCATTCCTTCACGATGATTTGGTAATATTCTCAGTCCAGATTCAGTAATGAGTCTATAAGGAAACTACAATAAAATATTGTTCAAAAATTTTCTGGTTTTTTTTGCGTTATGCGGGCCTCTCACTGTTGTGGCCTCTCCCGTTGTGGAGCACAGGCTCCGGACACGCAGGCTCAGTGGCCCTGGCTCACAGGCCCAGCCGCTCCGCAGCATGTGGGATCTTCCCGGACCAGGGCACGAACCCGTGTCTCCTGCATTGGCAGGTGGACTCTCAAGCACTGGGCCACCAGGGAAGCCCTCCTGTTTTAATTTTTATATATTTAAATTCTTGCCACATTTTTTCAAATGCTCATAATACATTAAACATGTATCATCAGTGAGATGAATAAAATTTTGATATATTCATTCCAAAGAATGCTAACTACAGCTACACAAAACAACATAGGTGAATCTCACAACAATATTCAATAAAAAGAACAAGGCACAAAAGAATATTTATAGCTTTGTTCTTTTGTAGAAATTTTAAAACTAGGAAAAACAAAATTGTATTGTTGAAGGAATGCATATGTAGGTTATAAAACTATTTTTTTACATCTTTATTGGAGTATAATTGCTTTACAGTGGTGTGTTAGTTTCTGCTTTATAACAAAGTGAATCAGTTATATATATACATATACATATGTTCCCATATCTCTTTCCCCTTTTGTCTCCCTCCCTCCCACCCTCCCTATCCCACCCCTCTAGGTGGTCACAAAGCACAGAGCTGATGTCCCTGTGCTATGCGGCTGCTTCCCACTAGCTATCTATTTTACGTTTCGTAGTGTATATATGTCCATGCCACTCTCTTGCTTTGTCACAGCTTACCCTTCCCCCTCCCCATATCCTCAAGTCCATTCTCTAGTAGGTCTGTGTCTTTATTCCTGTCTTACCCCTAGGTTCTTCATGACATTTTTTTTCTTAGATTGCATATATATATGTGTTAGGATATGGTATTTGTCTTTCTCTTTCTGACTTACTTCACTCTGTAGGACAGACTCTAGGTCTATCCACCTCATTACAAATAGCTCAATTTCATTTCTTTTTATGGCTGAGTAATATTCCATTGTATATATGTGCCACATCTTCTTTATCCATTCATCCGATGATGGACACATAGGTTGTTTCCATCTCCTGGCTATTGTAAATAGAGCCGCAATTAACATTTTGGTACATGACTCTTTTTGAATTATGGTTTTCTCAGGGTATGTGCCCAGTAGTGGGATTGCTAGGTCATATGGTAGTTCTATTTTTTGTTTTTTAAGGAACCTCCATACTGTTCTCCATAGTGGCTGTACCAATTCACATTCCCACCAGCAGTGCAAGAGGGTTCCCTTTTCTCCACACCCTCTCCAGCATTTATTGTTTCTAGATTTTTTGATGATGGCCATTCTGAGCGGTCTGAGGTGATACCTCATGGTTTTGATTTGCATTTCTCTAATGATTAGTGATGTTGAGCATCCTTTCGTGTGTTTGTTGGCAGTCTGTATATCTTCTTTGGAGAAATGTCTATTTAGGTCTTCTGCCCATTTTTGGATTGGGTTGTTTGTTTTTTTTTTGATATTGAGTTGCATGAGCTGCTTGTAAATTTTGGAGATTAATCCTTTGTCAGTTGCTTCATTTGCAAATATTTTCTCCCATTCTGAGGGTTGTCTTTTGGTCTTGTTTATGGTTTCCTTTGCTGTGCAAAAGCTTTTAAGTTTCATTAGGTCCCATTTGTTTATTTTTGTTTTTATTTCCATTTCTCTAGGAGGTGGCTCAAAAAGAACCTTGCTGTGATTAATGTCATAGAGTGTTCTGCCTATGTTTTCCTCTAAGAGTTTGATAGTTTCTCTCCTTACATTTAGCTCTTTAATCCATTTTGAGCTTATTTTTGTGTATGGTGTTAGGGAGTGATCTAATCTCATACTTTTACATGTACATGTCCAGTTTTCCCAGCACCACTTATTGAAGAGGCTGTCCTTTCTCCACTGTACATTCCTGCCTCCTTTATCAGAGATAAGGTGACCATATGTGCATGGGTTTATCTCTGGGCTTTCTATCCTGTTCCATTGATCTATATTTCTGTAAAACTATTTTTTTTAAAGGCAAGGAAGCTACTGTTCCAAAGGTCAGGTAGGAGTAAGAAGTAATCTTCCATGAACACTTTTGATTTAGTCTGCATGGTATCTGTGGGTTATGTCCACTCCTAGATAATATTGTTTATTTTTCTGGGAACACTGTACTGGCTCACCTAAGGGTATATCAAATTAACTTGGTCTGAGTAAATGAAACGGAAAGAAGTAATCCAATAATCAATATTAGCATAGATATTTCTATTAGACTCTGTCTTTTCTTACAGGGGACAGACACTAGTTTTAAAGTCTATATTTTCCTAATTTCAATCTGATGATTTCATTTGGAAGATATGAGAATGTAAGTTCTGTTTGATTAGGTAGGGATAACTCAAAGCAAATTTATCTTATCAAGATTTTTGGTATTGACCAACAAAACATATTACAGTAAAGATATATTTAATCTCAATGATTTCATATTACATAATGTGAAAAGGAACATTATAATTTAATCCCTCTTTTCCTCCCCCCTTTCTCTCTAAAGGATAAAAATAAGTATTAGAAAGTGCAGAGAAAATAAAGAAAGGCAGCTAACAAATTACCTATGGGGTGCTTATATATGGGACCTTATTTGTAATTTTGACAAAATGATGACTAAATTTTCACCTTTCCTCATGTCTTCATGACTTTAATAAAGCCATTAAATGATGGCCCATATTCTCCATTGTGATATTTTACTTGTCCAGGTGCATCTATACTTATATTCCCACCCCTCAAAAATTAATATTCTAAATTCCATTCCATAAGGAACCTGATGTCTGCTACGACCATATGGCCAGTTAATTTGCACAAAGGTGTTAATGGATAAATAATTATATGTCATTCCATTTTTCCCAGGTCACATTTCTATTTTGATAAATACCTTCAATATGCAAACCAAAGGATACACTAATTTTGGAAATTTCAGCTTCTGAGGCTGGATGGTAAGAGATACACTTTTACCAGGATTTGGAGATGGTATTCTTTGCTCTAATAGCCAAATATTTTAGTGGCTCTTTTACATAATTTTAATGTATATATTCCATATATACAAAGCACTGTCCTACCCAAAACTTTCCTCAGTGTTGACACCACCTAAATTTTCATTTATGCAGTAAAATTTTATTTAGCTCATTTTTGCTACAAACCCTAAGTTAGACACTGAAGACATTAAGATATGATCTCTGTATATTAATTTTGTATCCTGCAGCTGTACCAAATTCATTGATGAGCTCTAGTAGTTTTCTAGTAACTTCTTTGGATTTTCTACGTATAGTATCATGTCATCTGCAAACAGTGACAGTTTTACTTCTTCTTTTCCAATTTGGGTTCCTTTTATTTCTTTTTCTTCTCTGATTGCAATGGCTAGGACTTCCAAAACTATGTTGAATAAAAGTGACAAGAGTGGGCATCATTGACTTTTTCCTGATATTAGAGGAAATTCTTTCAGTTTTTCACCATTGAGAATGATATTTGCTGTGGGTTTGTCATATATGGCCTTTATTATGTTGAGGTAGATTCCCTCTATGCTCAGTTTCTGGAGAGTTTTTAGCATAAATGGGTGTTGAATTTTGTCGAAAGCTTTTTCTGCATGTATTGAGATGATCATATGGTTTTATTCTTCAGTTTCTTAATGTGGTGTATCGCATTGATTGATTTACATATGTTGAAGAATCCTTGTGTCCCTGGGACAAATCCCACTTGATCATGGTGTATGATCCTTTTAATGTGCTGTTGGGATTTGGTTTGCTAGTATTTTGTTGGGGATTTTTACATCTATGTTCATCAGTGATATTGATCTGTAATTCTCTCTTTATTGTGATATTTTTGTCTGGTTTTGGTATCAGGGTGATGGTGGACTCATAGAATGAGCTTGGGAGTGTTCCTTCCTCTGCAATTTTTTGGAATAGTTTGAGAAGGATAGGTGTTAACTCTTCTCTAAAGGTTTGATAGAATTTGCCTGTGAAGCCATCTGGTCCTGGACTTTTGTTTGTTGGAAGTTTTTAAGTCACAGTTTCAATTTCAGTACTAGTGAATGGTCTGTTCATATTTTCTGTTTCTTCCTGGTTTAGTCTTGGAAAGTTGTACCTTTCTAAGAATTTGTCCATTTCTTCTAGGTTGTCCATTGTACTGGCATATAGTTGCCTGTAGTAGTCTCTTACAGTCCTTTGTATTTCTGTGAAATTCATACATGACTGCAATGAAGTATAAGTACAACTGTACAAATAAAGCAAATACTGTAAGAGCTTTGAAAGGGGAGCACTAACAATCTGGGAGAGTTGGGAAATAAGGCAATCTGTAAAGGGCCTCACTGTGCCTGCCTAGTACCTAATAGACCCTCGGGCTACCCTTCATCCCACTTTCTCCCTGTAATTAATTTGCTGAGAGGCCTTAGACAAGCAAATTTGCAACCTTAGGCTTTAAGGTGCACATATATAAAATAAGGGAATTAGGGCTTCCCTGGTGGTGCAGTGGTTGGGGGTCCGCCTGCTGATGCAGGGGACACGGGTTCGTGCCCCGGTCTGGGAGGATCCCACGTGCTGCGGAGCGGCTGGGCCCGTGGGCTGTGGCTGCTGGGCCTGCGCATCCGGAGCCTGTGCTCCACAACGGGAGAGGCCACAGCAGTGAGAGGCCCGCGTAACGTAAAAAAAAAAAAAAAAAAAAAAAAAAAAGGAATTGGAAAAGCCATCTCTGAGGTCTCTCTCTATTCTAATACATAACATAATAAGGTTTAAACAGGAGGATTATATGAACAGTAATAAACTTTATTTTGCAAATCTTAACCTACTTGTTATTTATGTAGCTATAAAGTCTCTAACGGGTATTCTAAGTATCTCTACAAATGTCTCATGGAGACACTTTGTTGACTACCATGTGGCATCTAACCTTTTCTTCCCTTCTATTGATATAATCTCCTTATTTTAGTCAGGCTAAGGAAAGTTATGCTACAGTGACAAACAAACTCTGAAATCTTAGTGACTGCACATAAAAGTTCACTCTTACTCAAAAATCATGCCAAGTTCACTGGGGATATGACAGCTTTCCTCAGCAGTTCCCCTCCAAGTTGTGACTTGGAAATCCAATCTAATAAAGGTTCCACCATTTATCATGTTTCCAGCTCAACAAGTGGCCTGAAAAGTCATAAACGTAGGAAAAGAAATACTGAAAGATCTTGCAATGGCTCTTGAATGCTCTGTCCAAAAGTAAACAGGCCACTTCTGCTCACAGATTATTGACCAGAAGTAGTTACATAGTCTCACTTAATTGCAGTGAGACTGGATTATGTGAAGAGCACACGACTATGTGGGAAGAAGTTAGTGTTTCTGCCTCATTCTCCATGATAATTTCCATGGCCATTGCTGCCATGAATTCTTTGCAGTCTAAAAGTGCCAGAGTGGTGCTATGTATTCTGGAGACTCAAAGCACTAGAACCAGACAGTATGCTATCCTGCAGTATGGAGCACCCTCCTCCCGGGTTGTGTTACACAGTTTTCCTGGACACCAAAGCAATGCTACTTGCGAACCAACCCCACATAGCTTTTAGTGGGAATGCTTTTCAGTTTCTTCTTGTAAGCCCTCAGAGATGTAATTAGCTGTTGGTTATCCAGAAGAGATAGGTCTCTCTTCTAGCTCTTATATTCCTTCAACCTCTAACTTTTCTTTTAATCATTCTCCTTCTTCTAGAGTCCTACATTCAGGCCCTCTGGCACAAGGCTTGTGTTTCCCTCTAAGGTTCTGCCAATAAAAATATATCAAGGTTTCATTAAAGACATGAGCTGGAAAATACATACTAGCCCTTATTACAGTTAAAGGTTTAATTCAGACCAATTCAAGTAGATGTGAGCATGGAGAACAGTGTTCTCACTATTTCTAGGCACATTATATTTGAGGAGATCAATGTAAATAATTTCACAATCAGTTTATGCCTGGGAGGGATATTACATCTTAGAGTTTTTTTCCCTCTTACCAGAACTTCTCACAAGGCATTAGAAGGCAATCCCCTTCCTCGTGCATAGGGAGAAAAGAGTGAGGGCTACATGCCACATCATTCTACCTTGGATGATTTTCTCCCCATTATGTTTCTCTCACCAGGGCTAAATTCACCTTCAGTGTTCTTTGAAAATTTCATTCCAACTATAACTCTTAAAAGACTGTTAGCAAGAATGTTAAATAACCATGCTTTATGAAGCAGTGGATAAAGTTTTCTTTCTTTTTCTCTCCACTGTGGAGCCTTAAATCCACTGGACTCTAGTTAATTCATGTCAGTCTGAATTAACTAATATACCAGCTGTCAGAGATGGGTTTATACCAACGCTGCCTCTGGAAAGTTCCCATGCTGTAGATCACAGGGCAACCTCTGGTCTCCTGTCTGTTTGAGACACTTTCCACATGGGAAGGCCACCCAAGATGGGACTGTTTGTCGCTAGGCCTGAAAGAGGTGGAGCTGGGATGAGCCAATTCACCAAACTGCCAATTTAAACAATGACATGATTTTACATGCCAAAAATCTATTTGTACGCAATCAGGAAAAGAACAGAAAAGGAAACTATAATAAGGATAGTTTCTGCTGAGTGTGAATCCATGCCTATCCATTTTTGTATATCCTCTTTATCCCTCTATTAACTTTTAGAACATTAGCTCTTTGAGGAGAGAACAGAACTTTTCAATATTGTGTACACAATCTATCCTGATGTGACTACTTAATATGTGATTACACCAAAATCGTCACTATAGCTTTAAAATGAAAAGCAGGTCTCTGTATGAATAGCATAGTCCTATTTAACAAAAGGAGAGAAAGAAAAATACTTTTACATTTTCTTTCAAATAATCATTGGTTTTAGCTATGGTGTGTGTGTGTGCATGTGTGTATGTGTGTGTATGAAAACTCAATTTTGTTAGTACAGATCAATTGAGCTCTCTCCTAAGTACTGAAGTCATTTCTAAATAAAGCAGGTAATAAAACTAAACAGAATATTATTATTAAAATTTAGTGTTTTCTTTTTCAAAAATTCATTTATTTTATTTATTTTTTAAATTTTTGGCTGCATTGGGTCTTCATTGCTGCATGGTTGCTTTCTCTAGTTGCAGCAAGTGGGAGCTACTCTTCGTTGAAGTGTGTAGGCTTCTCATTGTGGTGGCTTCTCTTGTTGCAGAGTGTGGGCTCTAGGCACATGGGCTTCACCAGTTGTGACATGCAGGCTCAGTAGTTGTGGTTGGCAGGCTCTAGAGTGCAGGCTCAGTAGTTGTGACACAAAGGCTTTGTTACTCCATGGCATGTGGGATCTTCCTAGACCAGGGCTCGAACCCGTGTCCCCCGCATTGGCAGGTAGATTCTTAACCATTGTGCCACCAGGGAAGCCCAAATTTAGTGTTTTCAATGGTAGCAGAAACACCCTCGATTTGGAGAAATTTAAACATTGAAACATTTAAAGATATACATAAATATATGAAAAAAGGAATTTGGGCCATTATGAAGCAAAAGAACTTGAAAAGGAGAGGAGGATCTAAAGAAGGGGAAAATATTACAGATTTTTAGTAGTGACCAGGATAATCTTAAGAGTTTACAAATCAGTTAATTACACTAGCCTAGCAATAAACTCAGAAATTGTCAATCAGAGAACATTCAAATATTTTGACCACTTTGTCTGAAGGTGGTATGAAATTTTATTCTTTTTTATTCCCCTCTCTGTTGTGTGTGTGTGTGTGAGTTAATGTATGCTTGTTTTATTTTATTTTTGAAATTTATTTTATTGAAGTATAGTTGATTTACAATGTGATAATTTCTACTGTACAGCAAAGTGATTCAGTTTTATATATATACATATTCTTTCTCATATTCTTTTCCATTACAGTTTCTTTTTTTACATCTTTATTGGAGTATAATTGCTTTATAATGTTGTGTTAGTTTCTGCTGTATAACAAAGTGAATCAGCTATACGTATACATATATGCATATATCCCCTCCCTCTTGAGCATCCCATGCACCCTCCTTATCCCACTCCTCTAGGTGGTCACAAAGTACCGAGCTGATCTCCCTGTGCTATGCAGCTGCTTCCCACTAGCTATCTATTTTACATTTGGTAGTGTATATATGTCAATGCTACTCTCTGACTTCATCCCAGCTTCCCCTTCCACCCCACCCTGTGTTCTCAAGTCCATTCTCTACGTCTGCATCTTTATTCCTGTCCTGCTGCTAGGTTCATCAAAACCATTTTTTAAAAATTCCATATATATGTGTTAGCATATGGTATTTGTTTTTCTCTTTCTGACTTAATTCACTCTGTATGACATACTCTAGGTCCATCCACCTTACTACAAATAACTCAATATCGTTTCTTTCTATGGCTGAGTAATATTCCATTGTATGTATGTGCCACATCTTCTTTATCCATTCATCTGTCAGTGGACACTTAGGTTGCTTCCATGTCTTGGGTATTGTAAATAGAGCTGCAATGAACATTGTGGTACATGTCTCTTTTTGAATTATGGTTTTCTCAGGGTATATGCGCAGTAGTGGGATTGCTGGGTCATATGGTAGTTATAATTTTAGTTTTTTAAGGAACCTCCATACTGTTCTCCATAGTGGCTGTACCAATTCACATTCCCACCAGCAGTGCAAGAGGGTTCCCTTTTCTCCACACCCTCTCCAGCATTTATTGTTTGTAGATTTTTTGATGATGGCCATTCTGACCGGTCTGAGGTGATACCTCATGGTTTTGATTTGCATTTCTCTAATGATTAGTGGTGTTGAGCATCCTTTCATGTGTTTGTTGGCAATCTCTATATCTTTTTTGGAGAAATGTCTATTTAGGTCTTCTGCCCATTTTTGGATTGAGTTGTTTGTTTTTTTGATATTGAGCTGCATGAGCTGCTTGTATATTTGGAGATTAATCCTTTGTCAGTTTCTTCATCAGCAAATATTTTCTCTCATTCTGAGGGTTGTCTTTTTGTCTTATTTATGGTTTTCTTTGCTGTGCAAAAGCTTTTAAGTTTCATGAGATCCCATTTGTTTACTTTTGTTTTTATTTCCATTTCTCTAGGAGGTGGGTCAAAAAAGATCTTGCTGTGATTTATGTCATAGGCTGTTCTGCCTATGTTTCCCTCTAAGAGTTTGATAGGGCCTGGCCTTACATTTAGGTCTTTAATCCATTTTGAGTTTTTTTTTTTTTTTTTTTGTGGTATGCGGGTCTCTCACTGTTGTGGCCTTTCCCGTTGCGGAGCACAGGCTCCGGATGCGCAGGCTCAGCAGCCATGGCTCACGGGCCCAGCCGCTCCGCGGCATATGGGATCCTCCCAGACCGGGGCACGAACCCGTATCCCCTGCATCGGCAGGCGGACTCTCAACCACTGCGCCACCAGGGAGGCCCGAGTTTATTTTTATTTATAGTGTTAGGGAGTGTTCTAATTTCATTCTTTTACATGTAGCTGTCCAGTTTTCCCAGCACCACTTATTGAAGAGACTGTCTTTTCTCCATTGTATATTCTTCCCTTCTTTATCAAAGATAAGGTGACCATATGTTCGTGGGTTTATCTCTGGGCTTTCTATCCTGTTCCATTGATCTATGTTTCTGTTTTTGTGCTAGTACCATACTGTCTTGATTACTTTAGCTTTGTAATATAGTCTGAAGTCAGGGAGCCTGATTCCTCCAGGTCCATTTTTCTTTCTCAAGATTGCTTTGGCTATTCGGAGTCTTTTGTGTTTCCATACAAATTGTGAAATTTTTTGTTCTAGTCCTGTGAAAAATGCTCTTGGTAGTTTGATAGAGATTGAATTGAGGCTGTAGATTGCTTTGTGTAGTATAGTCATTTTCATAATGTTGATTCGTCTAATCCAAGAACATGGTATATCTCTCCATTTGTCTGCATCATCTTTAATATCTTTCATCAGTGTCTTAAAGTTTTCTGCATACAGATCTTTTGTCTCCTTAGGTCGGTTTATTCCTAGGTATTTTATTCTTTTGTTTGCAGTGGTAAATGGGAGTGTTTCCTTAATTTCTCTTTCAGATTTTTCATCATTAGTGTATAGGAATGCCAGAGACTTCTGTGCATTAATTTTGTATCCTGCAACTGTACCAGATTCATTGATTAGCTGTAGTAGTTTTCTGGTAGCATATTTAGGATTCTCTTTGTATAGTATCATGTCATCTGCAAAGAGTGACAGTTTTCCTTCTTCTTTTCTGATTTGGATTCCTTTTATTTCATTTTTTTCTCTGATTGCTGTGGCTAAAACTTTCAAAAATATATTGAATAATAGTGGTGAGATTGGATACCCTTGTCTTGTTCCTGATCTTAGAGGAAATGCTTTCAGTTTTACACCACTGAGAATGATGTTTGCTCTGGGTTTATCATATATGGCCTTTATTATGTTGAGGTAGTTTCCCTCTATGCCTACTTTCTGGAGACTTTTTATCATAAATGAGTGTTGAATTTTGTCTAAAAACGTTTTCTGTATCTATTGAGATTATGATATGTTTTTTACTCTTCAGTTTATTAATCTGGTGTATCACATTGATTGATTTGCATATATTGAAGAATCCTTGCATTCCTGGGATAAACCCCACTTGATCATGGTGTATTATCCTTTTAATGTGCTGTTGGATTCTGTTTGCTAGTATTTTGTTGAGGATTTTTGCACCTATGTTCATCAGTGATATTGCCCTGTAGTTTTCTTTCTTTGTGACATCTTTGTCTGGTTTTGCTATCAGGGTGATGGTGGCCTTGTAGAACAAGTTTGGGAGTGTTCCTCCCTCTGCTATATTTTGGAAGAGTTTGAGAAGGATGGGTGTTAACTCTTCTCTAAATATTTGATAGAATTCGCCTGTAAAGCCATCTGGTCCAGGGGTTTAATTTGTTGGAAGGTTTACAATCACACTTTCAATTTCAGTGCTTGTGGTTGGTCTATTCATATTTTGTATTTCTTCCTGATTCAGTATTGGAAGGTTGTACTTTTCTAGGAATTTGTCCATTACTTCCAGGTTGTCCATTTTATTGGCATAGAGTTGCTTGTAGTAATCTCTCATGATCCTTTGTATTTCTGAAGTGTCAGTTGTTACTTCTCCTTTTTCATTTCTAATTCTGTTGATTTGTTTCTTCTTCCTTTTTTTCTTCCTGTGTCTGGCTAATGGTTTATCAATCCTGTTTATCTTCTCAAAGAATCAGCTTTTAGTTTTATTGATCTTTGCCATTGCTTCCTACTTTTCTTTTTCATTTATTCTGATCTGATCTTTATGATTTCTTTCTTTCTGCTAACATTGGGGTATTTTTGTTCTTTCTCTAATTGCTTTAGGTGTAAGGTTAGGTTGTTTATTTGAGATTTTTCTTGTTTCTTGAGGTAAGATTGTACTGCTATAAACTTCCCTCTTAGAGCTGCTTTTGCTGCATCCCATAGATTTTGGGTCATCCTGTTTTCATTGTCATTTTTTTCTATGTGTTTTTTGATTTTCTCTTTGATTTCTTCATTGATCTCTTGGTTATTTCATAGCATATTGTTTAGCTTCCATGTGTAAATTTTTTAACAGTTTTTTTCCCTGTAATTAACATCTAGTATTCTAGCATTGTGGTCAGGAAAGATACTTGATATGATTTCAATTTTCTTACATTTACCAGGCCTTGATTTGTGACCCAAGATATGATCTACTCTGGAGAATGTTCCATGTGCACTTGAGAAGAAAGTGTATTCTGCCACTTTCAGGTGGAATGTCCCAGAAATACCAATTAAATCTATCTGGTCTATTGTGTCATTTAAAGCTTGTGTTTCCTTATTTATTTTCTGTTTGGATGATCTGTCCATTGGTGAAAGTGGGGTGTTAAAGTCCCCTATTATTATTGTGTTACTGTCGATTGCCCCTTTTATGGCTGTTTGCACTTGCCTTATGTATTGAGGTGCTCCTATGTTGGGTGCATAAATATTTACAATTGTTATATCTTCTTCTATTGATCCATTGATCATTATGTAATGTCCTTCTTTGTCTTTTGTAATAGTCTTTATTTTAAAGTCTATTTTTTCTGCTATGAAAATTGCTACTCCAGCTTTCTTTTGATTTCCATTTGCATGGAATATCTGTTTCCATCCCCTCACTTTCAGTGTGTATGTGTCCCTAGGTCTGAAGTGGGTCTCTTGTAGACAGGATATATACAGGTCTTGTGCTTGTATCCATTCAGCTAGTCTGTGTCTTTTGGTTGGAGCATTTAATCCATTTACATTTAAGGTAATTTTTTTTTTATCTGCATTGGGTCTTCATTGCTGTTCACGGGCTTTCTCTAGCCCTAGTGAGCAGGGGCTACTCTTGCTTGTGTTTCATGGGTTTCTTACTGTGCTACCTTCTCTTGTTGCAGAGCACGGGCTCTAGGTGCATGGGCTTCTGTGGTTGTGGCACGTGGGGCTCAGTAGTTGTGGAACACGGGCTTAGTTGCTCCATGGCATGTGGGATCTTCCTGTACCAGGGCTTGAACCCATGTCCCCTGCATTGGCTGGCAGATTCTTAACCACTGCACCACCAGGGAAGCCCTAAAGTAATTATTGATATGTATATTCTTATTGCCATTTTCTTCATTGTTTTGGTTTATTTTTTGTAGGTCTTTTCCTTCTCTCATGTTTCCCAGCTAGAGAAGTTCCTTTAGCATTTGTTGTAAAGCTGGTTTGGTGGTGCTGAATTCTCTTAGCCTTTGCTTGTCTGTAAAGATTTTAATTTCTCTGTCAAGTCTGAAAGAGATCCTTGCTGGGTAGAGTAATCCTGATTGTAGGTTTTTCCCTTTCCTCACTTTAAATATGTCCTCCCACTCCCTCAGGCTTGCAGAGTTTCTGCTGAAAGATCAGGTGTTAACCTTATGGGGATTCCCTTGTATGTTATTTGTTGCTTTTCCCTTGCTGCTTTTAATATATTTTCTGTGTATTTAATTTTTGATAGTTTAATTAATATGTGTCTTCGTGTGTTTCTGCTTGGATTTATGCTATATGGGACTCTCTGCACTTCCTGGACTTCACTGACTATTTCATTTCCCATATTAGGGAAGTTGTCAACTATAATCTCTTCAAATATTTCCTCAGTCCCTTTCTTTTTCTCTTCTTCTTCTGGGACCCCTATAATTCGAATGTTGGTGCATTTAATGTTGTCCCAGAGGTCTCTGAGACTGTCCTCTGTTCTTTTCATTCTTTTTTCTTTATTCTGCTCTGCAGTAGTTATTTCCACTATTTTATCTTCCAGGTCACTTATCCGTTCTTCTGCCTCAGTTATTCTGCTATTGATTCCTTCTAGAGATTTTTAAATTTCATTTATTGTGTTGTTCATGATTGTTTGTTTGCTCTTTAGTTCTTCTAGTTCCTTGTTAAAAGTTTCTTGTATTTTCTCCATTCTATTTCCAAGATTTTGGATCATTTTTACTATCACTACTTTGAATTCTTTTTCAGGTAGACTGCCTATTCGGTCTGGTGGCTTTTTTCCCCCTGTTCTCTTATTGTGAATGTGTATATGCATGCTTCTGTGTGAGATTTTCTCTGTATAGCTTTGCTTCCAACATATGTCCCAGGGTTCTATCTGTCCATTTTTATTCTTCAATAATTACTTTTTAATTTTAATAATGCTACTATATTATATACTTTATTCTATTTTAATTTATCTTCTCTCTTTCTTTTTTCCTACCTTCCCTTCCTCCCTCCCTCCCTCTGCCCCTCCTTTCTTTCTCTCTCTTTCCTTCCTCCCTCCTGTCTTTCTTTCCTTCTTTCTTTTTTTCTTTCTTTCTTTCTTTTTTCTTCCTCCCTCCCTCCCTCCCTTCTTCCTTTCACTTTCTTTTTCTTTCCTTCCTCCCTCCCTCCCTCCTTTCTTTCTTTCCATCCTCCTCCCTCACTCCTTTCTTTCTTTCTTCCTTCCTTCCTTCCTTCTTTTCTTTCCTTCTTCCTTTCTTTCTCTCTCTCTTTCTTTCTTCTAATAATTCTTTCTTTCTACTTTTTCTCCCTTTTATTCTGAGCCGGGTAGATGAAAGGCTCTTGGTGCTGAAGCCAGGATTCAGTGCTGTGCCTCTGAAGTGGGAGAGCCAACTTCAGGACACGGGTTCACAAGAGACCTCCCAGCTCCACATAATATCAAGTGGCAAAAATCTCCCAGAGATCTCCATCTCAACACCAGCACCCAGCTTCAGTCAACGACCAGCAAGCTACAGTGCTGGTCACCCTATGCCAAGCAACTAGCAAGACAGGAACACAACCCCACCCATTAGTAGAGAGGCTGCCTAAAAACATAATAAGGCCACAGGCACCCCAAAACACACCACCAGACGTGGACCTGTCCACCAGAAAGACAAGATCGGGCCTCAACCACCAGAACACTGGCACTAGTCCCCCCCACCAGGAAGCCTACACAACTTACTGAAACAACCTTAGCCACTGGGGACAGACACCAAAAACAACGGGAACTACGAATCTGCAGCCTGCAAAAAAGGAGACCCCAAACACAGTAAGATAAGCAAAATGAGAAGACAGAAAAACACACAGCAGGTGAAGGAGCAAGATAAAAACCTATCAGACCTAACAAATGAGGAAGTAATAGGCAGTCTACCTGAAAAAGAATTCAGAATAATGATAGTAAAGATGATCCAAGATTCTATTTCCAAGATCCAAAATCTTGGAAATAGAATAGACAATATGCAAGAAACAGTTAACAAGGACATAGAAGAACTAAAGATGAATCAAGCATCAATTAAAAACACAATAAATGAAATGAAAAATACTCTAGATGGGATCAATAGCAGAATAACTGAGGCAGAAGAACGGATAAGTGACCTGGAAGATAAAATAGTGGAAATAACTGATGCAGAGCAAAATAAAGAAAAAAGAATGGAAAGAACAGAGGACAGTCTCAGAGAATTCGGGGACAACATTAAATGCACCAACATTCGAATTATAGGGGTTCCAGAAGAAGAAGAGCAAAAGAAAGGGACTGAGAAAATATTTGAAGAGATTATAGTTGAAAACTTCCCTAATATGGGAAAGGAAATAGTTAATCAAGTCCAGGAGGCACAGAGAGTCCCATACAGAATAAATCCAAGGAGAAATACGGTAAGACACATATTAATCAAACTGTCAAAAATTAAACACAAAGAAATCATATTAAAAGCAGCAAGGGAAAAACAACAAATAACACACAAGGGAATCCCCATCAGGTTAACAGCTGATCTCTCAGCAGAAACTCTACAAGCCAGAAGGGAGTGGCAGGACATATTTAAAGTGATGAAGGAGAAAAACCTGCAACCAAGATTACTCTACCCAGCAAGGATCTCATTCAGATTTGATGGAGAAATTAAAACGTTTACAGACAAGCAAAAGCTGAGAGAGTTCAGCACCACCAAACCAGCTTTACAACAAATGCTAAAGGAACTTCTCTAGGCAAGAAACACAACAGAAGGAAAATACCTACAATAACGAACCCAAAACAGTTAAGGAAATGGGAATAGGAACATACATATCAATAATTACCTTAAATGTAAATGGACTAAATGCTCCCACCAAAAGACACAGTTTGGCTGAATGGATACAAAAACAAGACCCATATATATGCTGTCTACAAGAGACCCACTTCAGACCTAGAGACACATACAGATTGAAAGTAAGGGGATGGAAAAAGATATTCCATGCAAATAGAAATCAAAAGAAAGCTGGAGTAGCAATTCTCATATCAGGCAAAATAGGCTTTAAAATACAGACTATTAGAAGAGACAAAGAAGGACACTACATAATGATCAAGGGATCGATCCAAGAAGAAGATATAACAATTGTAAATATTTATGCACCCAACATAGGAGCACCTCAATACATAAGGCAAATACTAACAGCCATAAAAGGGGAAATCGACAGTAACACACTCATAGTAGGGGACTTTAACACCCCACTTTCACCAATGGACAGATCATCCAAAATGAAAGTAAATAAGGAAACACAAGCTTTAAATGATACATTAAACAAGATGGACTTAATGGATATTTATAGGACATTCCATCCAAAACAAACAGAATACACAGTTTTCTCAAGTGCTCATGGAACATTCTCCAGGATAGATCATATCTTGGGTCACAAATCAAGCCTTGGTAAATTTAAGAAAATTGAAATTGTATCAAATATCTTTTCCAACCACAATGCTATGAGACTAGACATCAATTACAGGAAAAGATCTGTAAAAAATACAAACACATGGAGGCTAAACAATACACTACTCAATAACAAAGTGATCACTGAAGAAATCAAAGAGGAAATAAAAAATATCTAGAAACAAATGACAATGGAGACACGACGGCCCAAAACCTATGGGACGCAGCAAAAGCAGTTCTAAGGGGGAAGTTTATAGCAATACAATCCCACCTTAAGAAACAGGAAACATCTCGAGTAAACAACCTGACCCTGCACCTTAAGTAATTAGAGAAAGAAGAACAAAAAAACCCCAAAGTTATCAGAAGGAAAGAAATCATAAAGATCAGATCAGAAATAAATGAAAAAGAAATAAAGGAAACGATAGCAAAGATCCATAAAACTAAAAGCTGGTTCTTTGAGAAGATAAACAAAATTGATAAACCATTAGCCAGACTCATCAAGAAAAAAAGGGAGAAGACTCAAATCAATAGAATTAGAAATGAAAAAGGAGAAGTAACAACTGAAACTGCGGAAATACAAAAGATCATGAGAGATTACTACAAGCAACTCTATGCCAATATAATGGACAACCTGGAAGAAATGGACAAATTCTTAGGAATGCACAACCTGCCAATACTGAATCAGGAAGAAATAGAAAATATGAATAGACCAATCACAAGCACTGAAATTGAAACTGTGATTAAAAATCTACCAACAAACAAAAGCCCAGGACCAGATGGCTTCACAGGCGAATTCTATCAAACATTTAGAGAAGAGCTAATACCTATCCTTCTCAAACTCTTCCAAAATATAGCAGAGGGAGGAGCACTCCCAAACTCATTCTACGAGGCCACCATCACCTTGATACCAAAACCAGGCAAGGATGTGACAAAGAAAGAAAACTACAGGCCAATATCACTGATGAACATAGATGCAAAAATCCTCAACAAAATACTAGCAAACAGAATCCAACAGCACATTAAAAGGATCATACACCATGATCAAGTGTCATTTATTCCAGGAATGCGAGGTTTCTTCAATATATGCAAATCAATCAATGTGATACACCATATTAACAAATTGAAGGAGAAAAACCATATGATCATCTCAATAGATGCAGAGATAACTTTCGACAAAATTCAACACCCATTTATGATAAAAACCCTGCAGAAAGTACGCATAGACGGAACTTTCCTCAACATAATAAAGCCCATATATGACAAACCCAAAGCCAACATCGTCCTCAATGGTGAAAAACTGAAACCATTTCCACTAAGATCAGGAACAAGACAAGGCTGCCCACTCTCACCACTCTTATTCAACTTAGTTTTGGAAGTTTTAGCCACAGCAATCAGAGAAGAAAAGGAAATAAAAGGAATCCAAATTGGAAAAGAAGAAGTAAAGCTGTCACTGTTTGCAGATGACATGATACTATACATAGAGAATCCTAAAGATGCTACCAGAAAACTACTAGAGCTAATCAATGAATTTGGTAAGGTAGCAAGATACAAAATTAATGCACAGAAATCTCTGGCATTCCTGTACACTAATGATGAAAAATCTGAAAGTGAAATCAAGAAAACACTCCCATTTACCATTGTGACAAAAAGAATAAAATATCTAGGAATAAACCTACCTAAGGAGACAAAAGACCTGTATGCAGAAAATTATAAGATACTGATGAAAGAAATTAAAGGTGATACAAATAGATGGAGAGATATACCATGTTCCTGGATTGGAAGAATCAATATTGTGAAAATGACTATACTACCCAAAGCAATCTACAGATACAATGATATCCCTATCAAACTACCACTGGCATTTTTCACAGAACTAGAACAAAAAATTTCAAAATTTGTTTGGTAAAACAAAAGACCCCGAATAGCCAAAGCAATCTTGAGAACAAAAAACGGAGCTGGAGGAATCACACTCCCTGACTTCAGACTATACTACAAAGCTACAGTAATCAAGACAGTGTGGTACCAGCACAAAAACAGAAAGATAGTTCAATGGAACAGGATAGAAAGCCCAGAGATAAATCCACACACATATGGTCAACTTATCTTTGATAAAGGAGGCAGGAATGTACAGTGGAGAAAAGATAGCCTCTTCAATAAGTGGTGCTGGGAAAACTGGACAGGGACACGTAAAAGTATGAGATTAGATCATTCCCTAACACCATACACAAAAATAAGCTCAAAATGGATTAAAGACCTAAATGTAAGGCCAGAAACTATCAAACTCTTAGAGGAAAACATAGGCAGAACACTCTATGACATAAATCAGAGCAAGATCCTTTTGGACCCACCTCCTAGAGAAATGGAAATAAAAACAAAAATAAACAAATGGGACCTAATGAAACTTCAAAGCTTTTGCACAGCAAAGGAAACCATAAACAAGACCAAAAGACAAACCTCAGAACGGGAGAATATATTTGCAAATGAAGCAACTGACAAAGGATTAATCTCCAAAATTTATAAGCAGCTCATGCAGCTCAATAGCAAAAAAACAAACAACCCAATCCAAAAATGGGCAGAAGACTTAAATAGGCCTTTCTCCAAAGAAGATATACAGACTGCCAACAAACACATGAAAGAATGTTCAACATCTTTGATCATTAGAGAAATGCAAATCAAAAGTACAATGAGATATCATCTCACACCAGTCAGAATGGCCATCATCAAGAAATCTAGAAACAATAAATGCTGGAGAGGGTGTGGAGAAAAGGGAACACTCTTGCACTGCTGGTGGGAATGTGAATTAGTACAGCCACTATGGAGAACAGTATGGAGGTTCCTTAAAAAACTACAAATAGAACTACCATATGACCCAGCAATCCCACTACTAGGCATATACCCTGAGAAAACCATAATTCAAAAAGAGACATGTACCAAAATGTTCATTGCAGCTCTATTCACAATAGACCAGAGATGGAAGCAACCTAAGTGCCCATTATCGGATGAATGGATAAAGAAGATGTGGCACATATATACAATGGAATATTACTCAGCCATAAAAAGAAACGAAACTGAGCTATTTGTAATGAGGTGGATAGACCTAGAGTCTGTCATACAGAGTGAAGTAAGTCAGAAAGAGAAAGACAAATACCGTATGCTAACACATATATATGGAATTTAAGAAAAAAAATGTCATGAAGAACCTAGGGGTAAAACAGGAATAAAGACACAGACTTACTTAAGCATGGACTTGAGGATATGGGGAGGGGGAACGGTTAGCTGTGACAAAGCGAAAGAGAGGCATGGACATATATACAGTACCAAACGTAAGGTAGATAGATAGTGGGAAGCAGCCGCATAGCACAGGGAGATCAGCTCGGTGCTTTGTGACCGCCTGGAGGTGTGGGATAGGGAGGGTGGGAGGGAGCGAGACGCACGAGGGAAGTGATGTGGGAATAGATGTATATGTATGACTGATTCACTTTGTTATAAAACAGAAACTAATAAAAAAAAAAGAATCAACAAAATCTAAATAATTAATAAAAGGTAACTGGATTAAAAATCAAAAAAAAAGACACAACGTCACACAAAGAAAGATACACACAGACAGTCACAAAAAGCAGAAAAAAAAAAGGAAGGTAGCCACCAAACCAATAAACAAACCCAGAAATGAAAAGAATCACTAAAAACTAAACTAAGATAAACATAAAACCAAGAACAAATCAAACACAGTAAGCAAACCCCATAATTGCCCCCAAAATCCACCACCTCAATTTTGGGAACACTTGTTGTCTATTCCAGTATTCCACACCTGCAAGGTTTACCAAGCTGATTGTGGGGATTTAGTCCACTATTCCTGAGGCTGCATGGAGAAATTTCTCTTTCTCTTCTTTGTTCACATGGCTCCTGGTGTTCGGCTTTGGTTCGGGCCCCACCTCTGCGTATAGGCTGCCCTCAGGTGTCTGTTCCTCACCCAGAGAGGAGGGGGTTAAAGCAGTGGCTGCTTAGGGCTCTCTTGCTCACTCAAACTGGGGAGAGGGAGAGGTACAGTAGTCTCAATTGGATTGCAGGGCATGCCTACAGCGGCAGAGGCCAAAGTGACGTTGCAACAGCCTGAGGCATGCTGTGTGTTCTCCTGGGGAAGTTGGCTCTGGATCATGGAATGCTGGCAGTTGTGTGCTGCAGAGGCCCCCAGGAAGGTGGCAGTAGTGACCTGCACTTGCACACAGGATCCTTAGTGGCAGCAGTGGCAGTGGTAGTGTTCCGCACCCACCTCAGGGGTCAGAGATGATAGCCATGGCTCACGCCTGTCTCTGGAACTCGCTTAGGGGTTGTTCTGTCGTCTGTGCGCACACGGAGCAGGAAGCCCCTCTCCTTGCACACCTGAGACAATGGTCTCTTGCCTCTCCGGCAGGTCCAGACTTTTTCCCTTACTCCCTCCCGGCTAGCTGTGGTGCACTAACCCCCTTCAGGCTGTGTTCACACAGCCACCCCCAATCCTCTCTCTGGGGTCTGACCTCCAAAGCCCGAGCCTCAGCTCCCAGTCCCCACCCGCCTCAGCGGGTGAGCAGACAAGCCTCTCAGGCTGGCGAGTGCTGGTCGACACCGATCCTCTGTGCAGGGATCTCTCTGCTTTGCCCTCTGCACCCCTGTTGCTTCACTCTCGTCTGTGGCTCTGAGCTCCACCGTAACCATCCCTGCCAGTGAAGGGGCTTCCTAATGTGTGGAAACTTTTCTTCCTTCACAGTTCCCTCCCAGAAGTGCAGGTCCCATCCCTATTCTTTTTTTTTTCTTTTTTCTTTTGCCCTACCCAGGTACGTGGGGGAGTTTCTTGCCTTTTGGGAGATCTGAGGCCTTCTGCCAGTGTTCAGTAGGTGTTCTGTAGGAGTTCTTCCACATGTAGATGTATTTTTGATGTATTTGTGGGGAAGAAGGTGATCTCCACATCTTACTCCTCTGCCATCTTGAAGGTCTCCCTCCATTATGGTTTATCCTGTCTGCTTTTTCACCTTGGGTTTATTTCCAAGAGAAGTAGTTTCCAAGTATTCCTTAAATTAGAAGCTCTGATGAAGAGATTAACCAGTTCTTAAGGATATAATGCTGAAGAACATAGTTCTTGAAATTTAGGAGGCAGTCAGTGTTAGAAGACAATATTGCCCAAAGACCCTGGGCCTTGAACTTTAGAAGGCCTTACTAGTCTTCTCCCAACTATTGCCCTGTCCATCAACTGAGAGTCTTCAAGGTCAAGGGGATACACCCACCTGCACCTCCCTTAATCTAGACCATTCACTGAGTACCTGGGAGCCTGGAATTCTCTGCCCCAAGGCACTAGGCCCATGAGGGCCTGTGCAAACATCTCCAACAAGTCTCCCATGTGATGGCTCATTTTATGTGTTAATTTGACTGAGCTAAGGGATGCCCAGATAGGTGGTAAAACATTATTTCTGGATGTATCTGTGATAGTATCTCCAGAAGAGATTAGCATTTGAATCAGGAAACTAAGTAAAGAAGATCACCCTCACCAGTGCAGGTGGGCATCATCCAATCTGTTGAGGACCTGAGTAGAAATTAAAAGTGGAGGAAGGGCCAATTTGCTCTCTTATTGCTTGAGCTGGAAAATACATCTCCTGCCCTCAGACATCGATGCTTCTGGTTTTTGGGCCTTCAGACTGAGACTGGGATTTACACTATTGGCTCTCCTTGTTCTCAGGCCTAAGGATCTAGACTGAAATTATACTGCCAAATTTCCTGGTTCTCTAGTTTGCTGATAGCAGATCATGGCACTTCTTAGCCTCCAGAATAGCATGAGCCAATCTCTCACAATACTCTATCTATCTATCTATCTATCTATCTGGATAGATAGATAGATAGATAGATAGATAGAGATATGCTATTGCCTTGACTAATACAACATTCAATAAATATCTGTTAATGGATGTATAGATCTATAAAAACATGGGAAAAGAAGTGGTGCAGGGCATAAACAAACTGAATATTTAGAAAAGAAAACAATGTTCTGAGGTACAAATTTAGATAAAGAACTCAAAATATACTTCAGGGCCTAGACTGAGACAATGGATGGCAAAGGAAGGTTAAATAAGAATATTGATCATGAATGTGTGTGTCATACATCCAGGTAGCTGAGAAGACAACATTGGCAGGATTTGATAACTTTTCTGCTTAGAGGATGGAGTGATTGGAGGAGGCCTGCCTCTGTAACCTGGACTGTGATAATTCCCAGGTTCTTTGCTCCCATGACCTGGCAAACTGACATAGAAACCACTAGAATCAAATAATAATAATAAAAGTTAACATTTATTGGGCACTTATTTTGTGCTAAATGCTGTGCTAAGTTCTTTAAACACATGACTTTATTATTCTTTACTGCAACCTAAAGATGGTCCATAATATAATTAACCACATTTTCACAAATGAGGAAATAGGCTTTTCAAGAGCTGACCAAGATCCTGAAACTTCTGAATCTCTTTGCACTCAGAATAAAACAGGTGAATAGAAAAGTTTACATTACATTTACATTTAACTTTTATATTCTACATTTTTATATATGACAGTATTTTTAAAAGATAAGCTGGTATAGTTTGGTGAAACTAGAAGCCAAGAGGCCAGTCACAAAGACTTGGTGAAATCATATGGAAGCCCTTGGCTTGAATGGTACCTATAGAAATGAAATGTAAGGAACAAGTGTAAGAACTATCACAAAGGGAGAATCATCAAGGTTTGATTGAATGTGCAAGATAAAGAAACCCAAACAGAAAAGAGCCCAGACAACCCAAGATATAAAACTTAGGGAACCATGATGAGGTTGTTACCATTGGCAAAAGTAGAGAGGTTAAGTAGAGGAGCTCATTGAGTGAGGTAGGTGGGGGGATTGGTGTGTGTTTATTCTCCCAAAACTCCATGGAAATTATTCAAAGACTAATAGTCATTATGAGACAGCTAATGGTCTTTCCTAAAATTCCTATTTTTCTATCTGATTTGAAACTGACCTCATTAAAGATGTTACATTGTCTTTTGGCTTGTGTAATTTCTAACAAGAAGTCTATGATTACTCTTAATTTTTTCCCCCAGTGTTTAATAGCTCTTTTTTTCTTTGACTGCTTTAAAAATGTTTCTTTCTATCACTGGTTTTCCCCAATTTGACTATTGTGTACCTTGATGTGACTTCCTTTATGTTTATTGTTTTTTTTAATTGTTATTTTTGGATCTTGGTTCATAGTTTTTTCAAATTTGGAAATATTTTGAAAAGTATTTCTTTAAATATCTTTATGCCACCCCTTTTGTGGGGGGACTTAAAAGTACATATATGGTAGCCTTGATATTGTGTTGTAGGTCACTGAGGGTCTGTTAATTTTTTTCCATCTTTTTGGGTCTCTGCTTCAGTTTAGAGAGTTTTTACTGTTATGTCTTCAAATTTATTGATATTTTTTCAATGGGGTAAAAGCTATTGTTAAACCCTTTCTTTAATTTTTTATTTCAAATATTGTATTTTTACAATAATTAAATAATAATTCTAGTTCCATTTTGTTTCTTTTTCATATTTTTCTTTTACTATCCATATATATTCATGTTTTTCTTTAAATCTTTGAGCATATTTCTCATCAATGTTTTAAAATTCTTGTTTGGTGATGATATTATCTCTGTCATTTCTGGGCTTATTGCTATTGTATGATTTTTCTCCTTTTTGGGGACAGTTTTCCCTGCTTCTTTACATACCTAATAATTTTATATTGGATGGGGTACACTGTCATGTGCTATATTGTGGAGGAGTATTTGAAGAGTATTAACTTTTTCAGGGCATGCGTTAAAATTACTTGTGAAGCAATTTGATCTTTTAAAGCTAGTCTTAAGCCTTTTAAGGTTAGGTCTAATTTAGTATTACTAATAAGGTATGTGTCTACTGGGTTCACTACTGAGTGTCACAAGTCTTCAGTAAGTCTTCTTACTCCAGCTATTCAGAAGTCAAATGTCTTCCAACCAGGTATAAGTTCTGGAAATTGTTCAGTGTATAGATCCCTGGTAGTTCTTTGCCTTGTCACATGGAGTTTCACCATATATATACACACCTTAATATTCACCAATAGATTAAAGAGTCCTATGAAGATTTCTAGAGGTTTCTGGGGGTTTTTTGTTTGTTTGTTTGTTTGTTTGTTTGTTTTTGTATAATTCGTCTCTCTCATTTGCTCTAACCCAGCAATTCCAGCTGCCTCAGGCTCTCTGAAATCTAAACTTGGTCTCTTTAACTCAGCAAGACTACCTAAGTCTGCTTCAGTTTCCCTTCTCTGAGCTACAGTCCAGAGAGTCCCTCCAGGCAAAAACTAAAGTGAAAGGATGTTCTTCATTTAACTTCTTTCTTTCAGAGATCAAACCAGTGTAACCTTTTGCCCAGTGTTTAAAAACTTCAAAAAAAATTTTTTTTCAAGATGATAAAGTGTGTCTACAGCAAAATTACACAATTAACATTATACTTATTAGGGAAAGATGAAATGAACATCTCTCATCCCCTAGAATCAGTAATAAGGCAAATATATTCATGTTTATGACATCTATTCAACATTATACTGAAGGTAGCCATTGTAGTAAGATAAGAATTTTTTTAAAAGACATAAGATTTGGAACAAAAGAAATGAAACTGTCTTTGTTTTCTGATAATATGATCATGTATAGAGAAAATCTTAATGAATCTACAAGATAAAGCTCCTGTAACTAATGAGTTAATTTAGAAAGATTGTAGGCTACAAGGTTGATATACAAAAGCAACTGTATACTACCAATAAACACTTGGAAAACAAAAATCCAAAGCGATACCATTCACAGTAGCATCAAAAAACTGACATACTTAGAGAAAAAAAAATTTTAATGGTGCAAGTTCTGTGTGTACTATAAGCTGTGAAACATTGCTGAGAGAAATTAGACATAAATGTAGAGATATACAATGTTCTTGTATCAGATAACCCCAAATTGTTGAACTGTCATTTCTTCACAAATTGTTCTACAGTTTCAATGCTATTCCAATCAAAATTCCAAAAGTCTTTTTTCATAAGAATTGACAAGCAGACTCTAAACTTTATATGGAAATGCAAAAGATCTAAAAGAGCCAAAATAATTCTGAATAAAGGAAAAATAAAATTTACTATAAAGCTACAGTAATCAAGACTGTGGTATTGGCATTGGCATAAGGAATGTATATATATATTTGATCAATTGAATTTTGGTTTCTCAGTTAGGCTGTAAGCATAACCTGTCTTTAATATGTTTCTTAGACACTACCAGTTTTGTTGAGCTTAACCTATGGTAGAGCATTTAAAAAGGACAATAAGAGAAATAAATGAACACTTGCCCCAGATTTCTGATTGTTTTCTACCAACAACATTCCCTAACAATGTGTTCATTGACATTCCTTCCCAGAGACACTAAATATAATAGGGAAGAAAATGCAGACCTTGCAGAACATTCTATTTTTGTGGAAGGCAAATGATTGGAGGTCCAAGTCATGCCATTTTCCCTGGACTCACTTTGCTCTGAATTGCACCTAAACTACCAATGAGAGAGTAGTGAACTTTATACATTCTGTGGGTCACTCTGTCAACTTCATGAGCCCTGATGTGATTTCCTTCAGCTCTTGCAATTCTTTCAGTTGGATCTGTTTTCACTTTCCCTTTGGCAACTTTCTGTCCTGAGTCACATTGACCTCTGTCTGCCCTGAAACAAGGAGGGGTCCAGCTTGGCTGTTTGGACTCCTGCTATGAACATGTGGGGTGGAAGAGGTGACATACTTCACAGGGCCTAGTTTGCAGCCTCCCTGAAGCATCATCTATACACAAGAGGTCACCCACCAACATCTTTGTGTTCTCTCTTCATTAGGCCCTCATTTTTATCTTACTCTGGAGAGAAGGTATTGTACAAGGAAATGTTTCTTGGTTTCAGTGGTTCCCTGATATTTCCTTAGCCCTTCAGAGTGTGTGTTCTCCAGTTAAGGAGAAGAGTTTATAGCCTGGCATTTGACCAAATTCTTTATTCTATAGATCTGATAACCACCTCCAGTATGCTCTGTAACATATCAGTATCTTGTTATCCTATGTATTTGCTTCTCCCTTTGGCTAAGCCTTCTGAAGGATTTAGCTAGGTCACCAGCTGTTCCAACTATGCTGTCAAACCACTATGGCTTATATAAACAAAGGCTTTTTTCCTTTCCTTTTAAAAATGGTTTTTTAGGGGGGGAAAATGATGACAAATAAGGGTAGCTAAATCACTAAACTCTTTGTCTCTTTATTCATCCCATATGTTTGAAAGAAAAAAAGGAAGTTGGTTGGTCTTGGGCTCTGAATTCACAAAATCACAGCCATTCTCTCATGTAACAAATGTCTCCCAAGTTTCACAAGCAAACTGCAATTGCCTTCTTCTGAAGGATCATGCTCCATTTTGCACAGAGGCCAGACAAAAAGCAGCTGATTAGGAGGGAGATTTTCAAATGAGCAATCTTTGCCCAGCTCACAGGAAGCAGCCTGTGAAGTGTTTCCAAACCAAGACTACCAGGGAAAACTTTTGCCAGCTAGTTGTGGTCCCCTGGTGTCCAGGATTCTCAAGGTCTCTCCCTCGCAGCTGACTAAATGCACAATAAAACCCCCGAATATTCCAGGGGCAGGTTTTGGCATACACAGGATGGGGTATGGAATAGAAACAGGAAGGAAAGAGGAAGACAAAAAATAATGTAAAAGCGCAGGAAATTCCAGACTATATAGAAAGTACTGCATAGATGTAAACAGTTTGGGACATAAAATAAAACTGTTAGTTATATTTGAGACATATTTAGGTTGAAAATGGAGCAGAAGTAAGGGAGTCCAAAGGTTAATCTTGCAGGACAATGTAGGCTGGAGAGTCTTTAGGTGGAGATTATATCTTTATAGGTGTGAGGTGAATGTCAAAGAGAAGTAATACAAATAAGAGAAACATTATAGGTAAAAGAACCCAAAGTTCTTGGAGTTTCATTTGGATATAGTTTGAGGGGATGAGTCAAAAAAGATTTAGGTACTAAGCAAATGCAACAGACAATGCAGGTTTCAATGGACTCTCCTCTAATTTAGGTTTTGGAATACATGAATGAAAGTTTGTCTAAAAACCATATAACTTTGAATTTCCACCAAATTAGTATCTTTTTTTTTTTTTTTTTTTTTTTCGGTACGCGGGCCTCTCACTGTTGTGGCCTCTCCCGTTGTGGAGCACAGGCTCCGGATGCGCAGGCTCAGTGGCCATGGCTCACGGGCCCAGCCGCTCTGCGGCACGTGGGATCTTCCCGGACCGGGGCATGAACCCGTGTCCCCTGCATCGGCAGGTGGACTCTCAACCACTGCGCCACCAGGGAAGCCCCAAATTAGTATCATTTTAATGCAGACTGTTACACTATATTATATTATACTTAACATTCCTAAGAAACCTTATCTTTTTAAAATAGTAACAATGGAGAAAGAGGGGAGGGATAAAAAGTATAGAGTTTCCAATCTTTACCAGCTGATATTTCTAATGTATTTACTATTGCTTTTTACACTAATCTGTATATATACTTAATTCCCTCCTTATCCAGTTTAGATCCCATAATCATTACTTTAATCACTCCTCTTCATAGACTCCTAATTCTGCTGCTTTTCTCTCCTGTCGTCATACTCACTGGCAAACCCCAATCTTGGTTAAATCCAACTGTCTGCATTCTCTGCCTCTGGCTGAACAGTTGGAGATGGTGAGAAGAAAACCCAGAACCAAGCTATAGTTCCCAAACACCATATGGCAGCACTACAATTTTCCCTAGTCAGTTCATTCTTCCTCTTTCCAAGACCACTTTTCACACCTTTCTCTTCTCCCGTCTCCAACTTCCCAATCTGTCAAATCACTCTGATGCAATTTCTTCTCATTTCACTAATAAAACAGGGGTAAGTGGAATAGACTTTCCTCGCCATTTTACCACTAAAGTTTACAAAATTATCTGCCTCTATGCTGGTGCTCCCTACTTATCTCCTATTACAGTGCATGAATTTTCCATGCTTCCAACTGTGGTCAATATATAGCTTGTACACTTGATGCCATTAAAAAAATTTTTTTATTGCAGTATAGTTGATTTACAATGTTTTGTTAGTTTCTGCTGTAAGGCAAAGTGATTCAGTTATACATATACATATATCCACTATTTTTTAGATTCTTTTCCCATATAGGTCATTACAGAGTATTTAGTAGAGTTCCCTGTGCTATACAGTAGGTCCTTATTAGTTATATATTTCACATATAGTAGTGTGTATATGATGCCATTCTTTAACTCAAGGACTTTGCTCCCATAGTTATTCCTTCTTGTTTCTGTACCATCAGTATTTCTCCCTCTATTATATTATTCTCAATAGCATACAGACATGCTGTACTATATCTCATGTTTAACAAAGAAAACAAACCAAGTTTATCTAAACAAGTAAAACCAAACAAAACCAAAGAGCTTGATCCCATATGCCCTTCCAGCTACTTTTTATTTGTTTACTTCACTGTTTGACAAAAGTGCTAGAACTCATTGTTTACCCTCTTTCTTCAATTTCTCATTTCACATCTCTTCTCAACTCATTTCAATTAGAACTTTATGTCCAATAGAAATCTCACTTTTCACAGTCATTAATGAACAGCATGTTGCAAAACCCAATGATCTAGTCTTAGTCATCTTATAAGAATTCTTGGTAGCAGTTGATAGATTTGATCATTATTTTGAGAACGTCTTGAAATGCTTTCTTCCCTTGGCTTCTGGGACACTACACTGTTTTCCTACTTCCCTGATTGAACCATTTTTTTTCCTATGGGATCCTATTGACTTAGTGCTTCCAATTCTTAGTCCTCAGAAATCTCAATTGCACCTTCTATCCAGTGATCCCATTTAGTTCCCTGCCACCCACATTTCTATCTTTGGCTCTGATCACTTTCATGAGTCTTAGTCTAAGATATGTAATTGTTTATATGATATCTCCACCTAATGAATATTAGGCACCTTAGGCTTAACATTTTCAAGATCAAATTCTCTGTATTTCATTCCCATAAACCTGTTCTTCCTATATTTCTCATCTTGGGAAATGATTCCACATTCATCCTGCTGTTCAGACCCAAAAGTTGGGATTTAGCCTCTTTTGCTGATAAATTACTACATAATTTATCAGCAAAACCAGCCAGCTCTACTTCCAAAGTATATCCTAAATCCAATTCCTCTCACCATCTCCATGACTACTACTAGTAGCCAGCTTTGTGTTCATTTGTAAACAGTATATTCTAGGGAGAGCTGGCTAACAGTAGGATGTTATGTTTTTCTAATTTTCTTTGCAAGACTGTATCCATCTATTTATTTTAGTCTCATTTGTTTCAGAGTTAAATGATATTTTCAAAGACTATCACAGGTGAAAATTTAAAGTTTAAAACTACTAAGAGTCCATCTTAGCTAATCAGGGCTTTTAGTCATTAGGAGAAAAAGGTGAGAAATTCTTCCTCACCACATTTTAAGGACCTAAACCAATCCATGTGGTGATCAATATTCGTGAATGTCTTAGTGATTAATAATTAATATTGTTTGGTAGCAAAATGGTCTTAAGCTACATGGTGGGAGAATCAAATGGCAAATGACAGAGATTCTAATTCTTTTCCTGCTAAGCAGGCAAGTCACTTAACCTTTGTATGTTTTTCTTTCTATGCCCTGGGAACAGTAACTGCCCTTTATTACACAGAACTATTGTGCAGATAGATGATGAATATGTGTGGAAATGTTTTGCACTTCTTAAAGAAAAGGAGAAATTTTAAACCTCAATTTCCTGAAACACAGCTAAATGTTACCCAGCTATTTATTTATTTATATTATTTTTCCTTCTTTTTATAAAGAAAAATGCACAATAAATATAAAAAACTTTATAATAGAAAAAATAACCTGGGTTGAAAATAAAGGAAATCTTCAATCACTTAGTAGTCTTTCTGCATTCTACCTTACAATGGATAGACCACTCATGACATCTGTACTACTGCTGACTGTACATGCACAGAGCATTTTCACTGTGGGTCAGGCACTATACTGAGTGTTTTACAGAACTGCCTGTAAATTTCTTTCCTTAAAAGCACTTACAGTCATAACATTTATGTTTTGTCAAATATTTTCTCCTTAATACACTGCAAATTGATACTTGGCGTATTATAGTATAGATACTTTGAGCTGCAAAGAGTTGAAACAAAATGTACTAATTGGTGAACTCTTAGTTAATAGAAAAAAATTTAAAGCAATGAATGCAATTATTCCCTAAGAATTCAGATCAGTTGAGATTTGGGAGGTTTGAGTTTTACTTCTGCAATGGTCTATATAGATCATATGGAAACTTCCAGGCTTTTAAGTAGTTTTAGCTGAGGCTACATATTATTGATGTTTCACAGATTTCCAAGGAGAAAAATTTAGAGTTGATAATTTCTGCATTAAGTGACAAAGTTCTAATCTAGTTAAGTACCATCTGATGTATTTATCAGTTACTTTTTATTTACTCTCACACTTTAGTCTTTGCATTTTGTAAACTTTTTATAATACCTTATTTTACAAAAAGTTACATAAATAAGAATAGTCATAGCCAGTATGAACTTTCACCTTCCTATTTCCCAACACCAAGCATTTTGCTTTTGCTATGTAAGGAAATGGTTTCCTTGGCATTCTTGGCCTCTCTTGGCCTCCTTTTAATGGGCTGTGTGCTTTTCTAAATTTATAAACCAATCTGCTGTGTTTTGTCACATTCTCTTACTCAATAATGTTTTATTTCATGTCTGTTGACCTACTTTGTCATATATTCCTATACCACGACATGATAGGAAACATTATTTCCATCTCCCCCACATTGTTGTTTGAAATTTTTACTGTGCCTGCTTTCAAAGAGGAGGCTTAAAATATCAAATCTATATTAAAGCAGAACAATTAAATATTGAAAGATGAAGTGCCATGTGCAATCCTTATACAGATAATATTTTATCAGAATCTAGAAATAAAATTGTTCCCACTCGAAACTAAATTTAGCTTTATGCCATTGAACACTTAAGTCACAAAAGGAAGCATGATGGATATTTTGGCCTCTTTGTCTGATAAAATGAGGCATCCCAGGTCACCAGGTGGGATTTACCTTTTCCTTCAGTCCATTTGGCCAAAAAGAATAATATATTGGTAAAGATTTATTATCATTAAAAACATATGAATTTTTAATACATTTAGCAAGAGCTAAAATGTGATTTGATGTGGCACAGCAAGACAAGAGTCCCAATAACAACAGGAAGCAGCCCCAGGCTAGTGACTTAGCTCCCTTCTCAATCTCTACAGAATTCCTGCCCTGTCTCTATGCCCAGTCATATATGGGCACGATTCACCCTCTCATCACCTCCTTTCTCTTTCCACTTCCACCTATTGCTCCCGTTCCTATCCTTTGAAGGCTTCTGCTTACAGGCTTCTGTCTGAGACTCTCTGACTTCTACTTCTGACTCTGTCTCTTTTGTCACATTCAAACATTGTGATTCGATTGATTGGCCAGTATTCAGAATAGAGCATCACTGGATAGATTTCTCATCTAATGCCTCTGATAGCCTACTGGTCTTCCTCATGTCTGGACTAGAGAGAGCTGCCTTTGAGTCCAGCATTAATTCTCAGTGCAGTCAGTTATGAACAAAGTTGTAGTCTAAGAAAACTTAAAGAAAATCTGTGTTTTTCTTTTTTAACTAGGTAAGAAGCTCTAGAGCTTTACTGAGTGGGTTCAAATCCCAGTCTGCCATTAACCGTGTAACCTTACCTTCGCTGTGTCTCAGTTTCTTCGTGTGAAAAAGTAAGTGTAATAATAGTATCTCTATCATGAGGTTGTTACAAGGATTAAATTAGTTAATACGTGAAAACACCCTTATGGGAGATGAATGCCACATAGTGTGCACCACATTATCATCATCACCATCATTATAGCCTATAATGATAATTATAATTATTCAGGCCATGATAGACTGCACAGTATGCTTCCCCTAGAACTAAATTATAGGAGAAACTTAACCCATTGTACTTATACATGGGTGCTGCAGAGGCTGTTGTAGCCAAGCTCAGATCTCAGGAATCTTTTTTGCTGCTTTGATAGTCCTGATATCTAGCTGTTGTAGATGTTGCTGCTAGCAATTTTTTTCTGGAGGGCTGATCATGGGCAACAGGACCCATCATTCCTAGGTTACCTGAGAGGCACATGCCTCCCCCTTGGAATGGCTGTATCCAATGACTAACAGATAAAGGGGTATAAAATCCCAGCCTCTTTGTCTCTAGGCAGAACAAACTCTGTTGTACAATTACCCTCTAAATCTCCCATTGGGATCAGGCTGAGACTAAGATTTGTCTGAAATCACCTCTTTGCTAATTTGCTTTTCTTCACTATCCTGCTTTCCTCACTCCCACATAGGATTTTCCTGAGAGTATTCTCTCAATAAACCACTTGCATGCAAATTCCCATCCCACACTCTGCTTTTAAGGAACCTGACATAAGAGAATAGATAACATAAGAGACCCTATCTTCTTTGGTGGTTTTGTATAAGCTGTTTTATTCAAACTTAAAATATATTATCAATTCTTAATCAAATCAGTGGTTGTGATACTAGATTTTTTTAAATCTCATAGTTATATATCGTTATATTAACTTTTTTGTTTGTTTGTTTTTTAACATCCTTATAGGAGTAGAATTGCTATACAAAGGTGCATTAGTTTCTGCTGTATAACAAAGTGAATCAGCTATATGTATACATATATACCCATATCCCCTCCCTCTTGCATCTCCCTCCCACCCTCCCTATCCCACCCCTCTAGGTGGTCACAAAGCACCGAGCTGATCTCCCTGTGCTATGAGGCTATTCCCTACTAGCTATCTATTTTACATTTGGTAGTGTGTATATATGTCACTGCCACTTTCTCACTTCATCCCAGCTTACCATTCCCCCTCCCCATGTCCTCAAGTCCATTCTCTATGTCTGCGTCTTTACCCCTGCCTGCCTCTAGGTTCTTCAGAACATTTTTTTTTTTAATTCCATATATATGTGTTAGCATATGGTATTTGTTTTTCTCTTTCTAACTTACTTCACTCTGTATGACATTCTCTAGGTCCACCCACCTCACTACAAATAACTCAATTTCCTTCCTTTTTATGGCTGAGTAATATTCATTGTATATGTGTGCCACATCTTCTTTATCCATTCATCTGTAGATGGACACTTAGGTTGCTTCCATGTCCTGGCTATTGTAAATAGAGCTGCAATGAACATTGTGGTATATGACTCTTTTTGAATTATGGTTTTCTCAGGATATATGCCCAGTAGTGGGATTGCTGGGTCATATAGTAGTTCTATTTTTACTTTTTGAGGACACTCCATACTCTTCTCCATAGTGGTTGTATCAATTTACATTCCCACCAACAGTGCAAGAGGGTTCCCTCTTCTCCACACCCTCTCCAGCATTTATTGTTTGTAGATTTCTTGATGATGGCCATTCTGACTGGTGTGAGGTGATACCTCATTGTAGTTTTGATTTACATTTCTCTAATGATTACTGATGTTGAGCATCCTTTCATGTGTTTGTTGACAATCTGTATATCTTCTTTGGAGAAATGTCTATTTAGGTCTTCTGCCCATTTTTGGATTGGGTTGTTTGTTTTTTTTTTGATATTGAGCTGCATGAGCTGCTTGTATATTTTGGAGAACAATCCTTTGTCAGTTGCTTCCTTTGCAAATATTTTCTCCCATTCTGAGGGTTGTCTTTTCCTCTTGTTCATGGTTTGCTTTGATGTGCAAAAGCTTTGAAGTTTAATTAAGTCCCATTTGTTTATTTTTGCTTTTATTTCCATTTCTCTAGGAGGTGGGTCAAAACGGATCTTGCTGTGATTTATGTCATGGAATGTTCTGACTATGTTTTCCTCTAAGAGTTTTATAGTATCTGGCCTTACATTTAGGAGTTTAATTCATTTTGAGTTTATTTTTGTGTGTGGTGTTAGGGAGTGTTCTAATTTTATTCTTTTACATGTAGCTGTCCAGTTTTCCCAGCACCACTTATTGAAGAGGCTGTCTTTTCTCCACTGTATATTCTTGCCTCCATTATCAAAGATAAGGTGACCATACGTGCATGGGTTTATCTCTGGGCTTTCTATCCTGTTCCATTGATCTATCTTCCTGTTTCTGTGCCAGTACCATACTGTCTTGATTACTGTAGCTTTGTAGTATAGTGTGAAGTCAGGGAGCCTGATTCCTCCAGCTCCATTTTTCTTTCTCAAGTTTGCTTTGGCTCTTCCAGGTCTTTTGTGTTTGCATACAAATTTTGAAAATTTTTGTTCTAGTTCTGTGAAAAATGCCATTGTTAGTTTGATAGAGATTGCATGAATCTGTAGATTGCTTTGGGTAGTATAGTCATTTTCACAATGTTGATTCTTCCAATCCGAGAACATTGTACATCTCTCCATCTATTTGCATCATCTTTAATTTCTTTCATCAGTGTCTTATAATTTTCTGCATACAGGTCTTTTGTCTCCTTAGGTAGGTTTATTCTAGGTATTTTATTCTTTTTGTTGCAGTGGTAAATGTGAGTGTGTCCTTAATTTCTCTTTCAAATTTTTCATCATTAGTGTATAGGAATGCAAGAGATTTCTGTGCATTAATTTTGTATCCCACTACTTTACCAGATTCACTGATTAGCTCTAGTATTTTTCCGGTAGCAACTTTAGGATTCTCTATGCATAGTATCATGTCATCTTCAAACAGTGACAGTTTTAGTTCTTCGTATCTGATTTGGATTCCTTTTATTTCTTTTTCTTCTCTGATTACTGTGGCTAAAACTTTCAAGACTATGTTGAATAATAGTGGTGAGAGTGGGCAACCTTGTCTTGTTCCTGATCTTAGTGGAAATGGTTTCAGTTTTTTACCATTGAAAACAATGTAGGCTGTGGGTTTGTCATATATGGCCTTTATCATGTTGAGGTAAGTTCACTCTATGCCTACTTTCTGGGTTTTTTTTTTTTTTATCATAAATGGGTGTTGAATTATGTCAAAAGCTTTTTCTGCGTCTATTAAGATGATCATATGGTTTTTCTCCTTCAGTTTGTTATTGTGGTATATCACATTGATTGATTTGTGTATACTGAAGAATCCTTACATTCCTGGGATAAACCCCACTTGGTCATGGTGTATGATCCTTTTAATGTGCTGTTGGATTCTGTTTGCTAGTATTTTGTTGAGGATTTTTGCATATATGTTCATCAGTGATATTGGCCTGTAGTTTTCTTTTTGTGTGTGGCATTTTTGCCTGGTTTTCGTATCGGGGTGATGGTGGCTTCGTAGAATGAGTTTGGGTTGTTCCTCCCTCTGTTATATTTTGGAAGAGTTTGAGAAGCATAGGTGTTAGCTCTTCTCTTAATCTTTGATAGAATTTGCCTTTGAAGCCATCTGGTCCTGGGCTTTTGTTTGTTGGAAAATTTTTAATCACACTTTCAATTTCAGTGCTTTTGATTGGTCTGTTTATATTTTCTATTTCTTCCTGGTTCAGTCTTGGAAGGTGATGCTTTTCTAAGAATTTGTCCATTTCTTCCAGGTTGTCCATTTGATTGGCATATAGTGGCTTGTAGTAATCTCTCATGATCCTTTATATTTCTGCAGTGCCAGTTGTTACTTCTCCTCTTTCCTTTCTAATTCTATTGACTTGTGTCTTCTCCCGTTTTTTTCTTGATGATTCTGGCTAATGGTTTATCAATTTTGTTTATCTTCTCAAAGAAACAGCTTTTAGTTTTATTCATCTTTGCTATCATTTCCTTCATTTCTTTTTCATTTACTTCTGATCTGATATTTATGAATTTTTTCCTTCTGCTAACTTCGGGGTTTTTCTGTTCTTTCTCTAATTGCTTTAGGTGTAATGTTAGGTTGTTTGTTTGAGATGTTTCTTATAACTTGAGGTACGATTGTATTGCTATAAACTTCCCCTCTTAGTACTGCTTTTGCTGCATCCCATAGGTTTTGGGTTGTCAGGTTTTCACTGTCATTTGTTTCTAGGTATTTTTTAATTTCCTCTTTGATATCTTCAGTGATCTCTTGGTTATTTAGTAGTGTATTGTTTAGCCTACATGTGTTTGTATTATTATTATTATTATTTTTTTTTTTTTGCAGTACATGGGCATCTCATTGTTGTGGCCTCTCCTCTTGCGGAGCACAGGCTCCAGACGCGCAGGCTCAGTGGTCGTGGCTCACGGGCCTAGCTGCTCCGCGGCATGTGGGATCTTCCCAGGCTGGGGCACGAACCCGTGTCCCCTGCATCGGCAGGCGGACTCTCAACCACTGTGCCACCAGGTAAACCTTTATGTGTTTGTATCTTTTACAGTTTTTTTTTCCTTTGATTGATATCTAATCTTATATCGATGTGGTCAGAAAATATATTTGATACAACTTCAATTTTGTTAAATTTTCAAAGTCTTGATTTGTGACCTAATATATGATGTATCCTTGAGAATGTTCCATGAGCACTGGAGAAGAAAGTGTAATGTGCTGTTTTGGGATGGATGTCCTATAAATATCAATCAAATCCATCTTGTTTCATGTATCATTTAAAGGTTTTGTTTCCTTATTTATTTTCTTTTGGATGATCTTTCCATTGGTGAATGTGGGATATTAAAGTACACTACTATTATTGTGTTACTGTGGATTTCCTCTTTTATGGCTGTTAGCAGTTGCCTTATGTATTGAGGTGCTCCTATGTTGTGTGCATAAATATTTACAATTATTATATCTTCTTCTTGGATTGATCCTTTTATCATTATGCAGTGTCCTTCTTTGTCTCTTGTTATAGTCTTTATTTTAAAGTCTATTTTGTCTTATATAAGAATTGCTATTCCCACTTTCTTTTGATTTCCATTTGTGTGGAATATCTTTTTCCATCCCCTCACTTTCAGTCTGTATGTGTCCCTAGATCTGAAGTAGGTCTGTTGTAGACAGCTTATTTATGTGTCTTGTTTTTGTATCCATCCAGCCAGTTGATGTCTTTTGGTTGGAGCATTTAATCCATTTACATTTAAGGTAGTTATCAACATGTATGTTCCTATTACCATTTTCTTAATTGTTTTGTTTTTGTTTTTGTAGTTCTTTTCCTTCTCTTGTGTTTCCTGCCTAGAGAAGCTCCTTTAGCATTTGTTGTAGAGTTGGTTTGGTTCTGCTGAATTCTCTTAGCTTTTGCTTGTCTCTAAATGTTTTAATTTTTCCATCAAATCTGAATGAGATCCTTTCTGGGTAGAGTAATCTTAGCTCTAGTTTTTTTCCTTTCATCACTTTAAATATGTCCTCCCACTCCCTACTAGTTTCCAGAGTATCTGCTAAAAGATCAATTGTTAACCTTATGGGGATTCCCTTGTATGTTAATTGTTGCTTTTCCCTTGCTGCTTCTAATATTTTTTCTTTGTATTTAATTTTTGATAGTTTGATTAATATGTGTTTTGGCATGTTTCTCCTTGGATTTATCCTGTATGGGACTCTCTATGCTTCTTAGACTTGATTGACTATTTCCTTTCCCCTATTAGGGAAGTTTTAAACTATAATCTCCTCAAATATTTTCTCAGTCCCTTTTTTTCTCTTCTTTTTCTGGGACCCATATAATTCAGATGTTGGTGCATTTAATATTGTCCCAGAGGTCTCTGAGATTGTCCTCAATTCTTTTCATTCTTTTTTCTTTATTCTGCTCTGCAGTAGTTATTTCCACTATTTTATCTTCCAGGTCACTTATCCGTTCTTCAGCTGCAGTTATTCTGCTATTGATTCCTTCTAGAGAATTTTAAATTTCATTTATTGTGTTGTTCATCATTGTTTGTTTGCTCTTTAATTCTTCTAGGTCCTTGTTAAACGTTTTTTGTATTTTCTCCTTTCTATTTCTAAGATATTGTATCATCTTCGCTCTCATTACTCTGAATTCTTTTTCAGGTAGACTGCCTGTTTCCTATTCATTTGTTTGGTCTGGTGGCTTTTTACTTTGCTCCTTCATCTGCTGTGTTTTTCTCTGTCTTCTCATTTTGCTTAACTTACTGTGTTTGGGGTCTCCTTTTTGCAGGCTACACGTTCTAGTTCCCAGTGTTTTTGGTGTCTGCTCCCAGTAGATAAAGTTGGTTCAGTGGGTTGTGTAGGCTTCTTTGTGGAGGGGGGTCGTGCCTGTGTTCTGGTGGATGAGGCTGGATTTTGTCTTTCTGGTGGGCAGGACCACGTCTGGTGGTGTGTTTTGGGGTGTCTGTGACCTTATTATGATTTTAGGCAGCCTCTCTGCTAATGGGTGGTGTTGTGTTCCTGTCTTGCTAGTTGTTTGGCATAGGGTGTCCAGCACTGTAGCTTGCTTGTCTTTGAGTGGAGCTGGATCTTAGCATTGATATGGAGATCTCTGGGAGAGTTTTTGCCATTAGATATTGCAAGAGACCGGGAGGTCTCTGGTGGACCAATGTCCTGAACTCAGCTCTCCCACTTCAGAGGCTCAGGCCTGATATCCGGCCACAGCACCAATACCCTGTGAGCCACATGGCTCAGAAGAAAAGAGAGAAAAAGAAAAGAAAAGAAAAGAAAAGAAAAGAAAGAAAGAAAGAAAGGGAGAAAGAAAGGAAGGAAGAAAGAATAAAATAAAGTTATTAAAATGGAAAAAATTATTAAAAATAAAAAATTTAAAAGTATTAAAAAAAAAGAAATAGAGAGAGCAAGAAGAGAGCCACCGAACCAAAAAACACATTCACCAATGGTGACAAGCACTAGAAAGTATACTTAAAAATTAAAAAAAAAGGAAAAGGACAGTCAGCATCCTAGGAAAAATGGTAAAAGCAAAGCTATACAGACAAAATCACACAAAGAAGCATAAACATACACTTTCACAAAAAGAGAAAAAGGAAAAGAAATATGTATATATATATATATATATATATATATATATATATATGTATAAAAAAAGAAGAGAGCAACCAAATAAATAAACAAATCTACTAATGATGATAAGCTTTAAATACTAAACTAAGACAAACATAAAACCAGAAACAAATTAGATGCAGAAAGGAAACCCCAAGTCTACATTTGCTCCCAAAGTACACTGCCTCAATTTTGGGATGATTCGTTGTCTATTCAGGTATTCCACAGATGCAGGGTGCATCAAGTTGACTGTGGAGATTTAATCTGCTGCTCCTGAGGCCCCTGGGAGAAAATTCCCTTTCTGTTCTTTGTTCACACAGCTCCTGGGGTTCAGCTTTGGATTTGGCCCTGCCTCTGCGTGCAGGTTGCCTGAGGGCAACTTTTCCCTGCCCAGACAGGATGGGGTTAAAGGAGTGGGTGATTAGGGGGCTCTGGCTCACTCAGGCCTGGGAGAAGGGAGTGGTACAGAGTGCAGGGCGAGCCTGAGGTGTGACATTGCACCAGCCTGAGGCACGAAGTGTGTTCTCCCGGGAAAGTTGTCGCTGGATCACAGAACCCTTGCAGTGGCAGGTTGCACAGGCTCCCAAGAGGGGAGGTGTGGATGGTGACCTGTGCTTGAACACAGGCTTCTTGTGGCTGCAGCAGCAGCCTTAGTGTCTCATGCCCGTCTCTGGTGTCCACACTGATAGCTGCGGCTCGCGCCCATCTCTAGAGCTTATTTAGGCGGTGCTCTGAATCCCCTCTTCTCGTGTACCCCAAAACAATTGTCTCTAGCCTCTTAGACAGTTCCACACTTTTCTCCGGACTCCCTCCCAGCTAGCTGTGGTGCACCAGCCCCCTTCAGGCTGTGTTCACACAGCCAACCCCAGTCCTATCCCTGGGATCTGACCTCTGAAGCCCGAGCCTCAGCTCCCAGCCCCCACCCGCCCCAGCAGGTGAGCAGGTGAGCAGACCAGCCTCTCAGGCTGGTGAGTGCTGGCCAGCACCAATTCCCTTTGCGGGAATCTCTCCACTTTGCCCTCTGCACCCCTGTTGCTGCGCTGTCCTCTGTGGCTCTGAAGCTTCCCCCACCCCCACCCCCCATCTCTTCCAGTGAAGGAGTGTCCTAGTGTGTGGAAACTTTTCCTCCTTCACAGCTCCCTCCCCTAGGTGCAGGTCCCATCACTATTCTTTTGTCTTTGTTTTATTTTTTTCTTACCCTACCCAGGTACGTGGGCAATTTCTTGCCATTTGGGAAGTCTGAGGTCTTCTGCCAGCATTCAGTAGGTGTTCTGTAGGAGTTGTTCCACATGTAGATGTAGTTTTGATGTATTTGTAGGGGGGAAGGTGATCTCCACGTCTTTCTCCTCTTCTATCTTGAAAGCCTATTCATTTGTTTTTACCTTATTTTCCCCTTATATTTGATTTTAACTTTTTCATTTTATATATATATATTTTTTGTATATTTATTGGAGCATAATTGCTTTACAATGTTGTGTCCATTTCTTCTGTACAACAAAGTGAATCATCTATATGTATACATATATCCCCATATCCCCTCCCTCTTGAGCCTCCATCCCACCCTCCCTGTCCCATCCCTCTAGGTTGTCCCAAAGCATTGAGCTGATCTCCCTGTGTTATGCAGCAGCTTCCCACTAGCCATCCATTTTACATGTGGTAGTGTATATATGCCAATATACTCTCTCACTTTGTTCCAGCTTCCCCTTCCCTGCCTGTGTCTTCAAGTCCATTCTCTACATCAGCGTCTTTATTCCTGCCCTGCCACTAGTTTCATCAGTACTGTTTTTCTAGATTCCATATATGTGTGTTAGCATACGGTATTTGTTTTTCTCTTCCTGACTTACTTCACTCTGTAAGTGATGGACTGTAGGCCCATCCACATCATTACAAATAACTCAATTTCATTCCTTTTTATGGCTGAGTAAGTTTTAACTTTTTCAAATATTTAAAAGAATAATAAAATTCAAAATACCAAACTATATTAAAAGGAATACTTGAAGAGGTTACATTCCCTTTTCCTTTCATCTCATCTCCACACACTCCATGTAGATAACCAATTTCATTAGTTTCTGGTTTAACATTTTTTTCCAGTTCTCTAACTTTTTGTTTGGCTGTGTCCTTGCATCCATCTATTGAGTTCTTAATTTCATTTATTGTATCTTTAAATTCCAGTGTTTGTGTGGACATTTTAAAAATAGATTCTACTTCTTGGCTGAAATTTTTCATCTTCTCCTGTATTTTCTTGAATGTATTAATAATATTCAATATCCCTGTGTAATAACTTCAATATCTGGATCTCCTATAGATCTTTCTCCTAGTTTTCAGTCATTTGGTCTTGTCTTCTGGTATGTCCAAAGAGATGAAAGACATCAAACCAGAGATTAAAGAGACACTAAGAAGTAAAAATAAAATCACACTTTAGGCACATCATAGTCAAACTGCTGAGCAACAAAGATTGTTTAGATTGAACGCAGGACCTTGCTTATAAAAAAGCATTTCAAAGTCAGAGATCCTATCTTTCTCCAGAGAGAATTTGCTCTTATTTCTGGGTTGCAGCTTATCTAGGGCAAGTTACCATAATCCCATCAAAGACTACTGTGATTCAAGGCTCTATTTCAGTTTTTTTGAGGGCTGATCTGTCTCTGATTCTCCTACTCTTAGGATCCAGTCTTCTGGGGTCTCAAATGCAATATACTGGGGTATTTTCCAAGGCTCTCCTATCTTGGCAAAACTTGAACTCTAAAATTGTGTCACTAAAACTCTAAGACTGCCAGAAACTCTACTCAGCTTTTCAACCTCCCAGTTTTAGGAGAAAAGGAAGGTCACATGGTTTGGTTAACTTCTTTTTACTTACCTTCTATATCATATCTTAGCTTCTTAAGTCTTGATAGTAGTAGTAGTAGTTCTCTAATGCCTTCAAACATTAAACAAAATTTTTTTACCCAGTTTTTCTAGTTGTTCTCTTGAGGAGGGTTAGTCTTTTATAAGGTAATCCAGCAAGACCATAATGAGAACCCTTAAGACAATATTTTAATGATGTGAATTCTTTCTAGGTTTAATTTTGTATTAAATATTAACCAATTAATATAGTACTAAGAATTTTTTATGGTGGGAGAATCAAGGGAAACTTTACAAAATAATACGGGGAATCATCTGGAAGATTAAACATCTGAGAATTGATGTGAAAAAATTTTAAAGGAGGCAGTAACAAACTTGGGATGTAGTTTATCTAATCCTGCCATATTTTAGATATTTTTTTGGAGTTAGAAAAATGGAAGCCATTTGATACTGGAGATCAAACAGGTAGATTAATAGAACAGAATTCAAAAATAGATCTAAAATAAAAGTAGAAATTCTAATTTTATATTCCTGTTGATTCTGTTTCCCTGAAGAACCCTGACTAATACAGATTTGGTATCTGGAAGTGGGATGCTGCTGTAACAAATACCTAAAATTGTGAAAGTGGCTTTGGAACTGTGTAATGGGTAGAGACTGGAAAAGTTTGAGGTGCATGTTAGAATACAACCTACATTCCCTTTAAAGGGCCGTTGGTAGAAATATGAATGATAAGTTCTTCTGGTGAAGTCTCTGATAGAATTCAGGAACATGTTAGTGGAAACTGGAGGAAAGAGGATCCTTGTTATAGAATGGGAAAGTACTTGGCTGATTTGTATTCCAGTGTTTTGTGGAAGGTAGAACCTGTAAGCAATTAAATTTGATATTTAGCTGATAAGACTTTTAAGCAAAGTGTTGAAGGCACTGCCTGGTTTTTCATTGCTGCTCATAGTAAAATGTGAGAGGAATGAGGTAAATTGAAAAAGAAATTGTTATGAAAAATGGAACCAAAACTTGAAAATTTAGAAAATTCTGCATTTCCGTATTGCAAAAACGGATAAAGTATGTACTAGAGGAGAAATCAAGGGTATGGCTGGATAATCATTTGCTCTAAAGAGATTATGGGTGTGATTTATGGAAGCAACCAATCCACCATCTCAGCAGAAATGCTGCCAGCTTGGAATGAAAGGGAAGGAGGCAGGACAAAACGAAGTTTTCTCTGGCTGCCTCGGCATCCCCTTTGACCTAGCATTTACAATACCAGGAACGTACACTCTAAATATGAGAAAGAGAAAAGCAGCTCCTGGCATCCCAACTGACACGTAGCTAGAACTCTGGGTTGTTAGGAGTTGGCCTGATGCTCACAGCTAGATCATGTTCTCCTGTGGGACATACACATTCTCACAAAATACCAAAGTAGGACAAGGTCATTCTGAGAACTTGATAAAATGAGGCAAAATAAAGCTATTTTATAATTTTGTGTAAGTGTAGACAAAAACTATCTCTGTGCAAAACAAAAATTACCAAATATCCCCCTCTCCTAGCTAATGTAAGTGACTGCTGCTTCTTACCCACCTATAGCTTTAACTTCTTTCCAGTAAGCCCTTTCTATAGATAAGATTTGTTGAGATACCCAGCTACAGAATTATTCACGATTTTTGACAACACCCAATCTAGAGCTAATCCCCCTTCTTTGGACCTTCTACAAAATCACCCGTGGTGTGTTTTCTCCCTCACTGCAATGAGTAATAAACCCAATTTTTTGACCTGTATATATGTTCCTGGTGGCTTTTGGCTGGAGGTAAATGACAGATATTAGTCAAGAGTACATCAAGTAGAATGATATTCACTACAGTAATGTTTATAAAGCAAAATACTGTAAAATAAACTAAAGGTCCATCAATTGGGAACTGATAAAATAAATTCCAGTACCCCTTTTGAATGGAATATCATGCAGCTATTTAAAAGAATGAGGTAAATCTATGTGTGCTGATATAGAAAGATCTCTAAGTTATCAAGTGATAAAGCCAAGTACAGAAAAATGTGGACATTATGGTTCAATTTTAGAAAGTAATTGTTTCTAAAATTGCCATTTTAGAAATTAGAATTGCACATTTAAAGTATCTATATATTATTTCATTAAAAAATAACAATATGAAACCCAACACATGTTAACATATATATTTTATGAAAAATAATTATTTTTCCAAAACAAGAAATAAATTAGTGAGAAGTGTCATTATTTTACATTTTTGTAAATTATATTAATATCTGTCTTAATAGAAGATAAGTTGATTCAAATATCTGCTTTTGTATTAAATTTGTTGCAATATAACATTTTGTTTGAAATATTGGAAGAAAACTTGGTCCCACAGAGATATGTAGTTTGAAAAAGGGCAGAATATTTTAATAACCATTTCAGATAGTTATTATATACTTTTTAAAATTTTATTTTATTTACTTATTTTTTATACAGCAGGTTTTTATATTTTGTCTATTTTATACATATTAGTGTATATATGTCAATCCCAACTCCCAATTCATCCCACCACCACCACCACCCGACCCCACCCCAACTTTCCCCCCTTGCTGTCCATACATTTGTTCTCTACAACTGTGTCTCTATTTCTGCCTTGCAAACTGGTTCATCTGTAACATTTTTCTAGATTCCATATATATGTGTTAATATAAGATATTTGTTTTTCTCGTTCTTACTTCTTTCTGACAGCCTCTAAGTCCATCCATGTCTATACAAATGACCCAATTTCATTCCTTTTTATAACTGAGTAATATTCCATTGTGTATATATATATATATAATATATATATATATATTATATATATATATATATATATAATATATATATACCACACCTTCTTTATCCACTCTTCTGTTGATGGGCTTTTAGGTTGCTTCCATAACCTGTTTATTTTAAGTAGTGCTGCAATGAACATTAGGGTGCATGTGTCTTTTTGAATTATGGTTTTCTCTGGGTATATGCCCAGTAGTGGGATAGCTGGATCATATGGTAATTCTATTTTTAGTTTTTTAAGGAACCTCCATATTGTTCTCCATAGTGGCTGTATCACTTTACATTCCCACCAACAGTGCAAGAGGGTTCCCTTTTCTCCACATCCTCTCCAGCATTCGTTGTTTGTAGATTTTCTGGTGATGCCCATTCTAACTGGTGTGAGGTGATACCTCATTGTAGTTTTGATTTTCATTTCTCTAATAATTAGTGATGTTGAGCAGCTTTTCATGTTCCTCTTGGCCATCTGTATGTCTTCTTTGGAGAAATGTCTATTTAGGTCTCCCACCCATTTTTTGATTAGGTTGTTTGTTTTTTTGATATTGAGATGCATGAGCTGTTTATATATTTTGGAGATTAATCCTTTGTCCATTGTTTCATTTGCAAATATTTTCTCCCATTCTGAGGGTTGTCTTTTCATCTTGTTTATAGTTTCCTTTGCTGTGCAAAAGCTTTTAAGTTTCATTAGGTCCCATTTGTTTAATAGTGTCGGTCTTACAGTTTGATGTTTAACCCATTTTGAGTTTATTTTTGTGTATGGTGTTAAGGAGTGTTCTAATTTCATTCTTTCACATGTTGCTGTCCAGTTTTCCCAGCACAGCTTATTGAAGACACTGTCTTTTCTCCATTGTATATCCTTGCCTCCTTTGTCATAGAGTAGTTGACCATAAGTGCATGGGTTTACCTCTGGGGTTTCTATCCTGTTCCATTGATCTATATTTCTGTTTTTGTGCCAGTACCATATTGTCTTGATTACTGTACTTTTTTAGTATAGTCTGAAGTCAGGGAGTCTGATTCCTCCAGCTTTGTTGTCTTCCCTCAAGATTGCTTTGGCTATTTATGGTCTTTTGTGTCTCCATACAAATTTGAAGATTTTTGTTCTAGTTCTGTAAAAAAAATGGCATTGGAAATTTGATAGGGATTGCATTGAAGCTGTTGATTGCTTTGGGTAGTATAGTCATTTTCACAATATTGCTTCTTCCAATCCAAGTATATGGTAGGTCTCTCCATCTATCTGTGTCATCCTTGATTTCTTTCATCAGTGTTTTATAGTTTTTTGAGTACAGGACTTTTACCTCCTTAGGTAGGTTTATTCCTAGGTATTTTATTCTTTTTGTTGCAATGGTGAATGGGATTGTTTCATTAGTTTCTTTTTCTGATCTTTCATTGTTAGTGTATAGGACTGCAAGAGATTTCTGTGCATTAATTTTGTATCCTGAAATTTTACCAAACTCATTGATTAGCTCTAATAATTTTCTGGTAGCATCTTTAGGATTATCTATGAATAGTGTCATGTCATCTGCAAACAGTGACTGTTTTACTTCTTCTTTTCCAATTTGAATTCCTTTTATTTCTTTTTCTTCTCTGCCGTGGCCAGGACTTCCAAAACTATGTTGAATAATAATGGTGAGAGTGGACATCTTGTCTTCTTCCTGATCTTAGAGGAAATGCTTTCAGTTTTTCACCATTGCAAATGATGTTTGCTATGGGTTTGTTGTATATGGCCTCTATTTTGTTGAGGTATGTGCCCTCTATGCCCACTTTCTGGAAAGTTTTTATTAGAAATGGGTGTTGAATTGTGTCAAAAGCTTTTTCTGCATCTATTGAGATGATCATATGTTTTTATTGTTCAATTTGTTAATATGGTATATCACATAGATTGATTTGCATATATAGAAGAATCCTTTCATACCTGGGATAAACCCCACTTGATCATGGTGTACGATCCTTTTTTTGTGCTGTTGGATTCTGTTTGCTAGTATTTTGTTGAGGATTTTTGCATCTATATTCATCAGTGATATTGGTCTGTAATTTTCTTGTTTTTGTACTATCTTGGTACTAGCTCTTCTCTAAATGTTTGATAGGATTCACCTGTGAAGCCATCTGGTCCAGGGGTTTCGTTTGTTGGAAGATTTTTAATCACAGTTTCAATTTCAGTGCTTGTGATTGGTCTGTTTATATTTTCTATTTTTTCCTGGTTCATACTTGGAAGGTTATACCTTTCTAAGAATTTGTCCTTTTCTTCCAGGTTGTCCATTTTATTGGCATAGAGTTGCTTCTAGTAGTCTCTTTGATTGCTTTGTATTTCTGCAGTGTCAGTTGTAACTTCTCCTTTTTCGTTTCTAATTTTATTGATTTGAGTCCTCTCCCTCTTTTTCTTGATGAGTCTGGCTAAAGGTTTATCAATTTTGTTTATCTTGTCAAAGAAACAGCTTTTAGTTTTATTGATCTTTGCTATTGTTTTCTTTGTTTCCATTGCATTTATTTCTGCTCTAATCTTTATGATTTCTTTCCTTCTACTAACTTTGGGTTTTGTTTATTCTTTCTCTAGTTCCTTTAGGTGTAAGGTTAGATTGTTTATTTGAGATTTTTCTTGTTTCTTGAGGTAGGATTGTATTTCTATAAACTTCCCTCTTAGAACTGCTTTTGCCACATCCCATGGATTTTGGATCGTGTTTTCTTTGTCATTTGTTTCTAGGTATTTTTTGATTTCATCTTTGATTTCTTCTGTGGTCTCTTGCTTATTTAGTAACGTATTATTTAGCCTCCATGTGTTTGTGTTTTTTCCCATTTTTTCCCTATAATTAATTTCTAATCTCATGGTGTTGTGATTGCAAAAGATGCTTGATATGATTTCAATTGTCTTAAATTTACTGAGGCTTGATTTCTGACCCAAGTTGTGATCTACCCTGGACAATGTTCTGTGTGCACTTGAGAAGAAAGTGTAATCTGCTGTTTTTGGATGGAATGTCCTATAAATATCAATTAAATCTCTCTGCTCTGTTGTGTCATTTAAAGCTTCTGTTTCCTTATTTATTTTCATTTTGGATGATCTGTCCTTTGGTATAAGTGAGGTGTTAAAGTCCCCCACTATTACTGTGTTACTGTTGATTTCCCCTTTTATAGCTGTTAGCAGTTGCCTTATGTATTAAAGTGCTCCTATGTTGGGTACATATATATTTATAATTGTTATATCTTCTTCTTGGATTGATCCCTTGATCATTATGTAATGTCCTTCCTTGTCTCTTGTACATTCTTTATTTTAAAGTCTATTTTGTCTGATATGAGTATTGCTATTCCAGCTTTCTTTTGATTTCCATTTGCATGGAATATCTTTTTCCATCCCCTCACTTTTAATCTATATATGTCCCTAGATCTGTAGTTGGTCTATTGTAGACAGCATATGTATGGGTCTTGTTTTTGTATCCATTCAGCAAGCCTGTGTCTTTTGGTTGGAGCATTTAATCCATTCATATTTAAGGTGATTATTGATATGTATGTTCCTATGACCATTTTTTAAATTGTTTTGGGTTTGTTTTTGTAGGTCCTTTTCTTCTCTTGTGTTTCCCAATTAGAGAAGTTCCGTAAGCATTTGTTGTAGGGCTGGTTTGGTGGTGCTGCATTTTCTTAGCTTTTTTTTTTTTAAACATCTTTATTGGAGTATAATTGCTTTACAATGGTGTGTTATTTGCTGCTGTATAACAAAGTGAATCAGCTATATGTATATATATATCCCCCAATCCCCTCCCTCTTCCATCTCCCTCCCACCCTCCCTATCCCACCCCTCTAGGTGGTCACAAAACATGGAGCTGGTCTCCCTGTGCTATGTGGCTGCTTCTCACTAGCTAGCTATTTTACATTTGGTAGTGTATATATGTCAGTGCTACTCTATCACTTCGTCCCAGCTTACCCTTCCCCCTCCCTGTGTCCTCAAGCCCATTCTCTACATCTGCGTCTTTATTCCTGTCCTGCTCCTAGGTTCTTCAGCACCTTTTTTTTTTTTTTTTAGTTTCCATATATATATGTGTTAGCAAACGGTATTTGTTTCTCTCTTTCTGACTTACTTCACTCTGTATGACAGACTCTAGGTTCATCCACCTCAGTACAAATAACTCAATTTCATTTCTTTTTATATCTGAGTAATATTCCATTGTATATATGTGCCTCTCTTAGCCTTTGCTCGTCTGTAAATCTTTTGATTTCTCCATCAAAGCTGAATGAGATCCTTTCCGGGTAGAGTCATCTTGATTGTAAGTTCTTCCCTTTCATCACTTTAAATATATCATGCCACTCCTTTGTGGCTTGTAGAGTTTCTGCTGAGAAATCAGCTGTTAACCTTATGGTAGTTCCCTTGTATGTTATTTGTCATTTTTCCCTTGCTGCTTTTAATGATTTTTCTTTGTCTTTTATTTTTTTCAGTTTGATTACTATGTGTCTTCGTGTGTTTCTCCTTGGGTTTATCCGTCCTGGGACTCTCTGTTCTTCTTGGAGTTGGGTGGCTATTTCCTTTCCCATGTTAGGGAAGTCTCCCACTGTAATCTCTTCAGATATTTTCTCGGGTTCTTTCTCTCTCTCTTCTCCTTCTGGGACCCCTATAATGCAAATGTTTGTGCATTTAAAGTTGTCCCAGAGGTCTCTTAGGCTGTCTTCATTTCTTTTCATTCTTTTTTCTTTATTCTGTGCTGCGGCAGTGAATTCCACCTTTCTGTGTTCCAGATCACTTATCCATTCTTCTGCCTCAGTTATTCTGCTATTGATTCCTTCTAGTGTATTTTTCATTTCAGTTATTTTATTGTTCTCTGTTTGTTTGTTCTGTAATTCTTCTAGGTGTTTGTTCTTTAATTCTTCTAGGTCTTGGTAAACATTTCTTTATCTTCTCAATCTTTGCCTCCATTGTTTTTCCAAGGTCCTGGATCATCTTCACTGTCATTATTCTGAATTGTTTTTCTGGAATGTTGCCTATCTCCGCTTCATTTAGTTGTTTTTCTGGGGTTTTATCTTGTTCCTTCATCTGGTACATAGTCCTCTGCATTTTCATTTTGTCTATCTTTCTGTGAATGTGTTTTTCATTCCACAGGCTGCAGGATTGTAGTTCGTCTTGCTTCTGCTGTCTGCCCTCTGCTGGATGAGGCTATCTAAGAGGCTTGTGCAAGCTTCCTCTATGATATATTTTTTAATACTATTCTAAAACTTGATAAATTTTTCCTATTCCATTACAGATATACTCACAGTGAGAGGTAGACTGGAGGACTATTAAAGTCTTCCAGTCTACCTCTCACTTTGAGTATATCTTTTATCCATGCATGATTCTGTCAATCAAGCATTGGTCATTTGGAAAATACTCACTGTGTCATGCAAATCTTCCAAATGTTGACATATTTTATACAATACAAAAAAATTGCTGCATTTATTATTATCTGCACTGATCTCATCAAAAATTCTTTAAATATTGGTAGGCTATTATGCTGATAGTGGCAGGCAGATATTTTGCAAAATTCTAATTTTCTGTTGTAACCTTCAGTTTTATCGCTGGCATTAAATATTGTCAGTTGTTATCTGTGAAGTGATAATCTGAATTATCATAATTTGTTTTAGTCTTTTTTCAAGTAAAAAATAATTACATGAAAAAATGCTTGTTTATCTCAAAATTCAAAAATTGTACTTTCCTTGAATAGTCATCAGTTTTGGTATGTGGTAGACGTGCTTTATGTGTAATGTCTATTTTTTTCACATAGAATAGTAAAAATTCGTGTGATCTTAGGTTAAGATTTCATAAATTTTTTTGTTGTTTTTTACTACTTCATCAAGAATATTCTTAAATAAAACTCTTTTTTTTTCCCCTGTGAATACATGGCAATGAGGAATATAATTGTTACTTTAGATACTTCTGCCTGATTCATGCTGAGGTGCCAGCAGTTTTACTGACCACTGTTTTTGCACTATCAGTGCAAGTGTAAACACAGTAACAAAGGTAAATTACATTTTAATATCATCATGAAAATAGGTTTGATCTAAATGGGTCTTGGGTGGAGTTCCTATAGGGGTATGCAACCATACTCTCTGAAATGCTACAACAGAATATCAATTAAAACTAGGGAATAGACACAGTTATATCACACCATTTAAACTGAAGTATTCAAAAGTAAATAATAGATTATAAATTCGATTAAGTGGGTAGAAAATTATACCATGCACAGAGCTTCTTAACTTTAGTGAACCCCTGAAAATACACACAGATGTAAAATTTGCATACAGGCCCCTGGAAATGATCTGTGGATCCCAGGTTAAAAACCTGTCCATAGGTGCTAGGCATTACTCTTCATAATTTTTGTCTCTCTCAATTTCATTTTAGCTTAGACCACCCTGCCTCTGTCTAAAAGTTAAAATCTCAGTGTTTCATAGGTGCTGTTAAAAACATACTCAACTTTTGCAATTTCTCTTTTTGTTGAATCAACTTCAAGCAGGGAGATGCAGGCTCCTCTTTTGTTCCCCCAACTTTGCTTCAGTCCTCCTTACTTAGCAATGACCCTGTGGTGCCTTTCTTTACTGTCATAATCACTGAAAAGGGCAATTTCACACTGCCTCAAATTGTTACAATGCTTGTTGTCAACACTTAACACTAATCCCTAAGTTTCATTTTTCTCAGTTGCCTACCATTTCACCTCAATACCTAAATCCACTCCATCAGGGTTAAAGCTGACAAACAGTGAGTCCATGTTCAGCCTGAGTCATAACTGTAAATTATGAAATAACATTTTCTAAGAAAGTCAGTAATGCACGAGGCATAAGCATTTGCATTAGAAAGGATTACAGAAAGTACACGTTTAAAAGTTAATGGCTGTGCATTGTGCCAATCCTTTATAGTTAAGAGGACATATTATAGAGTCTAAAGCTTCCACAAGGTTCTCAAAAATAGTGGGGAAAAAGTAAAATCAGAGAACTTTACATACATATGAAGGAAGATCAAGACTTCAGGATGAAACAAAGTTCATCAAATATCGCTCTCTTCCACTTTTCTCTATTTTCCAAATGTTTTATAAACAGCATTAATTTTTACAGAAAGTTGCTTTAATTATAAGATACCATTTTTTGGGTAAAAGATTGAGATCTTCATTCGGACTATTTGGAGTTTTCCAAAATAATATAATAACATCTCCCCAAATAGCAGGAGGTTCTTATCTGGACTTCTTATGGCATATTTCTTCTTTAAAATAAAGTTAATCTTTAAAAATATTAGGGGACTTTTGGATTCTGTCTGCAATGTTACATAATACCTTTTCTGTTCTCTGTTGCCTTTTTTTTTTTTTTTTAGCAAAAATAAAATCTTTAAAAGAAAGGAAACAAAGGAATGTATTTGACTTTTTGTTTTCTACAGAAGCCTGGTGTTAGCATGATTCAGTAAGAACTTATGAGACTCTTGCTAGACACAAGATACTTTGCTAGGATCCATAGAAATGAACAAGATTCCTGCTATGTAGGTCATAAAATCTGGAAAGAGAGACATCTATGTTTAAAAAAAGTATGAGGTAACCTGAAATATGATCAATTTTAATAAAAATGCAAAGTTCATGGAAACAGAAAGTATCAGATAAATTCTGTTTGAGGCATCACTGAAAGATTCATGGAAAAAATGGAATTTGGGGAGGAAATTCTAGGTGAAAGTAGTGGATGTAAGGAAAGTGTTGAGAATGTTAAATGAAGTCCTTCAGTTGAGAGAACTCGGTAAGGGGAAAATCAGAGAGGGTAAGACGATGTGTATGAGGGGAGCCCTCCCCACCTTGCCTTGTCCTACCTTCTCAGCCTTATCTCCTATTGCCCTTCCTTTTGCTCTCTCATTCCAGCTACTCCAGGCTTTTTTGAGTTCCTTAAACTCAGATGGTCCTCTGGCCACATAAACTTTTCCCATGCTGTTCCCTTTGTTGCATGTTTTTGCCTGGCTAAATCCTACCTATTTTGCAGATCTCAGCCCACTTACGATCCTTAAGGAAGTCTTTTCTGATTCATCTAACTAGGTTATATTATAACCACTCATAGTATGCTATCATTTTCCTTTGTAACAGTTAACACTTAAAATGCAACTTTATAAGGATGTATGATATTTTCATTAATGCCTGTCTTTCACCAGACTAGGAATTCCAAGAAGTAGGAATGGTGAGTACTTGTGTTCATCCTTTTATCTCCAGGTCAGATCACAGTACCTGCAACATAGCAAACATACAATAAATACTTATTGAATGAATGATGAATGAAAGTGGAAATGAACTAATGATGTACAAAAAGAGGGAAGGTATGCAAGGTGACACAGTTTGCCCACTCCTACAAAAATAATGTGAATATGAAAAACAAAACATTTGCTTTTGAGTTGTGAATTTAACTACGTGTTTTTCAAGTGTTTACAACTGGTTTCCAGTGTTCTCTTGAAAACTTCATACTTTGCAATTTTGAAATTGTGCTACGATGCAAGGAATTTGGATCAAATAATTAATGAGTACCTTTGGGAGATAAAACCCTGTGGCATAATTTAAAACTTTCACTTATTTTGAGGAAAGTTTAGAATCTCCTGATTTACAAGAAAACACAGGTAATCTTTCCCACCTACCCCAGAAGAGCACAGGGCAGGCACACCATGAATGCTTAATATTTGTCAACTGGAAACATCCTCCTGTATGAGCCCCTCAGCAACTCTGATTCTTGACCTGCCTGATTATTCACCCATTCCATTTTGCCCCCATCAGATTGAGTAATACCGCCTCTTTAGCTATGTGCTCCCTGACCCCCGGCATGAGGTGGGGAACTTCTGCATGCAGCTCAGACCTGGAGAATGGGCTTGTGGAACCAGAAGATTCAGTACTCCAACCCAATACTCCAAATTGCCAGTATAATCCAAGACCTATAAAAATGTGATTAAAAGTGTCCTGATTTGTCTATGCTGGACCACCTAACAAGAGAGGAGGGGAAGAGTGATGACCCCAGTCCTTAAGAACCATTTGAATATGGCAGACAAGAATGCAAGAGAAACAGCTGGGAACTTCTAAGAGCTACACTTCCACAGTTTTAGGAATTGAAATGTTTTGAAAACATGTATCAAGGCAAGCCTAGTTACCCATTTAGTGAACCTGGGCCACACCCAATTTGTTTAAAAACTTAAGCAGTAGCTCTGAAATGTGGTTATATATGTAAATAGCCTGGAATTTTTCCAATTATACATGCTTGGATCCACTCAGAGAAAGGAGTCTGATTCTATGACGATGGGGGCTAGGTACGTGTGTGTGTGTAAATATATATATATATATATATATATATATATATATATACACATATGCACATATATATTTTATTAAATATTAAATTTATTTTATTTCTTAGAAATAATTCTACATCAAATATCAATACATAATTTGTCATTATCATGAAAAATTATTCTGGAATAAGAGGGAAAGACAATCTCAGAATTCACTGATCAATTATCAGGATGTTCCAATGACCAAATCAACCTCATGTTCACCTTGCTCATCTGCAGAACTCAATAATATTAATATAGCCAAATTTGCCTCACAGCTATATATATATATTTATTTAAAAGTTATCTTTGAGATGTGATGTTGGCTTATTATTATTTTTATTGAAGTGCAGTTGATTTACAATGTTGTGTTAGTTTCAGGTGCACAGCACAGTGACTCGGCCATATATATATATATATATATATATATATATATATATATATACATATATATACATATATATATACACACACATATGTATATATATTTTTTTGAAAAATCTTCTCAGAACATCTGAATATTATCCCTACTTAAATACTAGACTTGAACAAATTAGAGGCACTGAATATAAATCTCATCCATCTGCCCAAGGAAAATAGTCTAGATTGTATTTACCAATGGGGAAAAAGAAGATCTGTATCATTTGGATTGTTATGTAAGGGACTAGGAAAGAAGGGAGAAAAGTAGTGTTACCATTGAATCCCCTGAGTAGGACCAGGCATTGAATGTATAAGTCTCTAGGTCCAGATATTTCTCTTGTGTGAGCGTATGGAATCGGGGAGGTGGTGAGAGGCAAGGGAATGACCTTTAGTGTAACCCCCCGTTTATAATTCCTTTTGGATAACAACAGTAAAGAAAAGGTCATTTGAGCAGTTTGGGTGGGACAAGAACTTTCTTTATGGTGGTAGCAGCAGGGATACCATAGCCATCACTGGTGACAACAGAAATTTGTTAACAGAGCACCTGTTGTTTTCCCATGGCCACTCCTGGTCCACAGATCTTAGGGAAACTAAAGTAGCAGTCACAGCTTCTATACCAAAGAAGCTGTTATTGGGAAGCAAGGCTCTACATTGGGCATTGGGGAAGTGATTCACTGGAATCGTGGTGTTATTGCAAGCTTTCCCAATCAATTCAGTGTTCTTATATTCTTCTTGGTAGAAGAAAGCATCCACCAAAAAATTTGAGGTAAGGGCTAATCTCCCACAGTCTTGCTACATGTTTTATAATGAAAGGCAGTGTCAGATAAAATTTTCCACACATATAACATTTATTAGATAAACATTTATTAAGAAGGCAAGTATCACAGTTAATAAATATATTCTGTAAGCTTGATGAAGTTCCATTTCTATGTCCTTTAAGTTACTTAAGCATACTTGGTATTAGAGATTCATATGAGGCAGATTCCCAAGTCTGTGTCCTCTAGTGAGCATGAGGCAAACAGATATACCCAGACAGCTGGATATAGGATCTATTAGGGCTCAAGCCGTGGTTGATGTTCTTAATGGGTACAGGATACAGACCTTGGTGAATCCTTCTGTCTAGATAATGCAAGATTGGGAATGCCTCATTTCACCAACGAGAGCTACATATAACATCCATTATGTTATTTAGCAAGATATTGGCTTCAGCAATGAAACCTATTTTTTTTACATTCAGTATGTTAAACATATCAATAAATTTATTGGTAACCAGCATGGCTTCTGGTACTTGACACAATGCTGGCTGACCTCTCCTAAACAGCACATTCTTGATCACACGCTAACTGACTACCTCAAGATATAAAATGTTAACTGGTCCCTCTATAATATTATACTGTCTATAGCAAAGTATTTTAAAATAAATTTCCTATATTGGTTTAGGAGTCTTTTGTTTTTCCAGTGAGGAGTAAACCTAAATACCTAGGACGGAGGCTTATTTTATTTAGGATACTGAAAGACTCATCTCTGCTATAAAACCATATGATAAAAAAATTAATAATAATAATTATAACATTACTTAACATTTATCAACAAAGTAATATATTCCAAACATCGTGCAAAATATTTATATCTACCTTCTAGTTTTAATCCTTATAACAGCCCATAAGGTAGGTATTACTATCTCCATTTTGTAGATGAAGGAATTGAGGCAAAGAGAGGGTACACAATTTGACTAAGATCATGCAATGAGTATTTCACAGAATGGCTCAGTGTTCAGAAGTTTCTGTATTTCTCTGTCATACCAAGGAGGTGAGTGTTATTTTCCTTTAAAGAAGATCTATTTTCTTCATCTAAAACAGCTCTCAAACCTGGCCATTTCTCTGGGTCTCCACCACCACTGGCCGCATCCAAGTCACCATTTCTCTTCTCTTCAATCCTTGAACATTCCAAGTTCTTTACCCCTCAGGGTCTCTGTAACTCACTTGGCCTCTAACTAGAAAACTCTTCTCCCTCCCCTTTGGATGCCAAGCTCCCTCTCCTCCTTCAGGGGCCAGTACAGTGAGGCCCTCCACAAATATCCTATGCAAAGTAGACACCTCATTCCATCCCCACCAAACTACTTTCTATCATCTCATCCTGTCTGTGTCCTTCATGGCACTTATCCTAACGTGTAATTGTTTGTTTGTTTGGGCTGTTATTGTTCTACCTGCTGCGCCCCCCTTCCAGAATTAAGTACCACAAGGACAGAGATTGTGTGTGTGGTGTTCTCTTCTCTATCCCCAGTGCATGTGACAGTGGTTGTCATAAAAAGGCCTTTTGGTGAATTCTTGAATGTTGAATGAATGATTTCAGTCAAGGCTTAACTGACATATATTAGATCTACTCTTCCTTTGAGATGTTCAAGATGAGACAGTCCTTTGGTTAACTGACTTTAATGGTGAAAATCTCTTTTAAATTTTTCAAACTGAGGTCTATAGCAAATCTTCTATGTGATTGATTTTCTAAAACTTCACAGAGGCAAAGATCTAAAGGGAGTCTTAAAGATACTCTGATCTAATCTTCAGAGGAACAGACAGGCTCACAGGATTTTAAACAGGAGTTGTTAAATTTAAGAACTCCTAAATAGACAGGAAGACAACAAGTGTCCTTTCCCTAATATTTCTGGAACTTTCAAACTGGGGTGATCAAAAGTGGAACTTTTCAAGATATGAATTCCTGTCCCCACTCCATCCTCAGCAGATTTGGGTCTGCGGATATGTATGATTTAAAATCTTCCCAGGTAATCTGACCATCATTCTGGTTTAAAAGCCTATCTCTCCAATATCATTTATCTCTAAAGACCACACTATTCATAATAAAACACAGGGAAGAAGGGAAGGAGCAGTATCACCCTGTCACTCCCTGTCACAGTAAGATTATTGTACTTCAAAGAAGCACCAGTGCTCTTTCCCAGAACCAGTCTGAGGTATAGTTTCCAACTTCTATGCCCAACACCCAGGTACATCTTTCTGCTGCAGCTTTTAGCATGAAGCAAAAATCACTTTCTCTCAGCCTTTCTCTTCTGAACACTTCTACTTAGTACTTTCTAACTACCTACTTTAAGTGTCACTGCTTCCCAAATATTACTTGCTGTTCATCACTTATCCATTTCTGGGCCTTAAATATGATTTCCAAGCAAATCCCATTCATTACACCACAGCATGATTTAAATGCACATCACAAGAAATTACCTAATTTCCAAAGACTGCAGTAAACATGAGATGACTTTGGATAGCTTAACCTATCATCTTACTTTAAAACCTTGCATCTTTAGTTTCCTTTTGTGTTACTCACTTTACACCCTCTACATATATTCTGATTTCATTGCTCTCATTCTCCTTTTCACATAGAATTAAACATAAATGCTAATATCATTTTTTTCATTTGGCACTTTGAATTTTTAATTCATCTAATATTCCATTTTATCCCATTAGCTATTGTATGAGGTGAGTAGGAAAGATTTTTTTTTCTCCCCATATTACAGATGATGATACCAAACCTAGAGGAACTCCTGCACACTTCATCTAGAGACACCATCGGGAGTCCTGGCTGTTGTGAAAAATACAAAATAAGACTTGTATAAATAGAGTGACTTTTCTTAGTGGAAAAACTCTACATCAGAAACATGAGAGTACATCCCCACTAATGTATAATTTGTAGTAATTTTACTTCAAATCTTCACAGTTTTAAGATTATTGCTAGTGGATACTAAAACTTTTATTACCCTTGAGAATGGTACCTTTTTTGCATAATATTTTCTAGTTAGCTAATTAATGAGCTACGAGAAAGTGTTTCTTTTTTGTAGTTGCCTATAATCTTGCATTTTACTGAACTCTGTCATCAGTGCTAGTACTTTTCTTTTCACTGATTTAATTGGACTTCCTGAGTAGACAATAATATTACATTTTTATCTTACCAATTTTAATATATTGTTTCATTTAAAGAAAAATCTTATTGTATAGGTTAGAACAAGTGTCAGCAACCTTTTTCTGTAAAGGGCTAGGTAGTGAATATGTAGGTTTTGTTGGGCTATATTGTCTCTGTCTTAACTATTCAACTTTGCACTTGCAGTGCCAAAGTAAGCCATAAAAAATACATTAATGGGTGACCATGGCTGTGTTCAAATAAAGCTTTATTTACAGTATGGAAGTAGCACCAGATTAGAAATATCAGCCAATGGAAGAGAATAGAAGACCCCCAGAAACCCACACACATATAAACACTTGACAGTGGAGACACTACAGAGCAAAGAGTAAAACATGATATTTTCCATAAATTGTACTGGGACTATTTCCCTATAGTGAAAAGAAAATGAATCAGATAAATCAACCTCTGCCTCATACCACCAGAAAAACCAATTCCAAGTGAGACTTGAATGTGAAAACCAGCAAGATAAAGTTTTTAGAAGTTAATATAGGGGAATAGTTTCATTATACCAGGTAGGAGAAGATTTTATTAAAAAGGACACAAGAAATACTAACAACAAAAGAAAAAACCACTATATTTGATTAAGTTAAATTTTAAAACTTCCTTTCATCAAAAGAAAGTGAAATGGTAAACCAGACAGTGGTAGAAGATATTTGCAACATATACACTTGACATAAGGCTTCCATCATATGCTGCATTCCTACAAATCAATAAGAAGACAGATACCCAGTAGAATCCAGTAGAAAAAAAAATGGCAAGGGAATTTAAAAGGCAATTCATAAATTAGGAAAACAAAACAACCAAGAATGTCACATGAAAAGGTGCTCATCCTCATTAAACATCATGGAAATTCAAAATAAATCCACAAGAACAGACTGTTACTCATTCACCAGAATAGCTAAAATTAGAAGACTGAATACCACGTGTTAGTTGTGAAGCAAGATTTAATGCAGAGAAATGCACATGTGTACCTAGGGACATGTGCAAGAATTTTCATAGTAATATTATTCAAATAGTTAAGAACTGTAAACAATTCTAATGTCCATTAGAAGTATAAAAAATAAATTTTGCCAGTTGAATTTTATTCAATATATAAATGAATGAACTACAGCTATATGGAACAGCATGGGAAAAATCTCATGAACAATACAAAAGAAACCAGACATAACAGAATACATAAAGCATGATTCCATTTACCTAAATTTCAAAATCAAGTGATACTACACTATAAGGTGTTTAAGGATGAGTATTTGGATGGTAAAAGCATAAAGACTAGGAAGCAACATGATATACCTAGACCTGAATCCTTTCTCTCCTACTTACCCGCTACTTATGCCACTGAAATTCTCATTATCATTTGTAAAATGAGAGTAATAATATCTACCTCTCAACGTTGTTGTAACAGTTAATCAGGATAATGCCTGTAAAACTCTGAGCATAGAGCCTGGTGTTAAGGGTTTCAGACTTTGAGAGGTAATTTTACTGTTGTCCCTCACAGTTTTGAACCAACTGACATTAGAAAAGAATAAAAATAGGGACTTAATGACTCTGATAACCATGGTTAAACCACAATGATGTTTCAAAATTCCTTTTGGAGATGGAGTCTCCATAGGCAGCTTTAATGTCCTTAGAACTTTGTAAGTGGAAATAGAACAAGCGAGGACATGTATTTAGGGGTCTGACAGCTTCACTCCATCTAGTGAAGAAACATCATCCAAAAGATGTCAGAATCTTTCCATCTCAACATCAGATAGATGCATACTTCTCCCATAGAAGAGGACTGTGTTATCTCATTAAGGTTCCCTCCTCACCTCATGGAAACAGGAGGGCAGTTTTCCCAAACATATGACACATACTGAAGACTCAAAACATGAACATAGTCATCATGGTTGTGAAAGTAGAAGTAGTGATTATTTTTGCTAGGATGATAATGAGACTGATGATAATTTTAAAAAATAAAATAACAGGCCACCATTGAATAAAAGATATATAAGTTATAACTCTACAAAGTAATTAAAAAACAATGTTAGGAGCCAAACTGGCAGAGTGTTTCACAAGCATAAATATTCAAATCATACCTTAAGAAATTTATTTACACAACAGGTGTAAACAGTCATCTGGTGGCTATGACCTGGGAGTCCCAAGAAGGGGTCCTCCTGAGAACTGTCTCCTAAGCCCCTTGTCCAACAGCATATTGCTGTGTGGGGCGTACCCTTTCAAACATCCGTTTCTCTGAAGACCATGGCACTAGAAAACTCCTGGTGAAAGGGTCACTAATAGCATGCATTCTTTGTTGTTCTTAGTTAGACTTGAAAGTTTGATCAGTGTACCAAGAAATTAGCCACCATTTTAGAAAAAAAAGCCAAAAATGAGCCATGTCCAGGAGAATGGTAAACCTGTAACTGAATTCTGATAAGAGGAAGGAGTAAGAATAGTCTGGAGCTTGGGAAGTTGACTGTTGGAAATAGTATCAAATGTGGTACCCAGGGGAGGACATCCTTTGGGTATCTCAGGCAAAGGGGAGATGAAGACAAATTTTGCATACTTCATGATTTGGCCAAGGTCTATTCCAATTTTGAGTTATTAGTTTTTAATGCCTTGATGTTAATAATGATGTAATCTGTACATAGATAATGAATTCTGTATGAACGTAAGGAGGCAGAAGTTTATAGCATCACTGGTTTATAATGTGCACTGCTGGGAAATACATGGGACCCTAGAGACCAAATACTTCCATCTTTTCCAGAGATGCTTAATGGAATGACTGAGTGGGTTGCATGTCTATTTAAAGCCTTTCTTTGCTATTATTCTTCCTCCCTCCTTGTATTCCCCACACTATGCCCTATCAGAACAGTTTACTAAGCATCACTGACACAAACCTGACAAACTCTTCAGCATTTCTGTCATTCTTAATATTGTGGGAAGGTGAGAAGACTTCTCATTTCACTCAGAAGAGACATTTTGAAATGCATCTAATGGATTTAAAATACAAAAAGCAAATAGGAAAATTTACTGTTGTACACATTATACAACTTCACTCAACTCATTGATTTGTTGGTACAAGAATAAAAACGATACAGCCACTATGGAAAATAATATGGGGGTTCCTCAAAAAATAAAAAATAGAACTACCATACGATCTAGCAATCCCACTTCTGAGTATTTTTCTGAAGGAAACAAAAACACTAATTTGAAAAGATTGTATGCACCTTTATGTTCATTGCAGCATTATTTACAATATCCAAGATATGGAAGCAACCTAAGTGTCCATCAACAGATGAATGGCTAAATAAGATGTGATATATATATATATATATATGTATATATATATATATACATATATACACACATACATATAAGCACACACACATATATATAGTAGAACATTACTCAGCCATAAAAAAGGATGAAATCTTGCCATTTGTGATAACATGATGAACCTAGAATGTATTATACTTAGTGAAAGTCAGACAGAGAAAAACAATACCATGTGATCTTACTTATACGTGGAATCTAAAAAGCAAAACAAATGAACAGACAACCAAACAGAAACAGACTCCTAGATACAGAGGACAAACCAGAGAGAAGGGGGATGGGGAGATGAGTGAAATAGCTGATGGAGATTAAAAGGTACAAACTTAGAGTTATAAGATAAATAAGTCACAGGAATGTAATATACATCCCTGTGCTGTAATATACAGCATGTAATATACAGTCAATAATATTGTAATAACTTTGTATTGTGACAGATGGTAGCTGGGTTTGTTATGGTGACTGTTTTGTAATGTATAGAATATGAGTCACTATGTTGTACACCTGAAACTAACATGATATTGGAAGTCAGTTATACTTCAATTTAAAAAAATAAGTAAAAATTTTAAAAAAGAATAACAGGAAGTAAGTCAGAAAGAGAAAAACAAATACCATATGCTAATGCATATATATGGAATCTAAAAAAATGGTACTGATGGCAGTACCTAGTGGCAGGGCAGGAGTAAAGATGCAGATGTAGAGAATGAACTTGAGGACATGGGGGGGAAGAGGAAGCTGGGACAAAGTGAGAGAGTAACATTGACATATATACACTACCAAATGTAAAATAAATAGCTAGTGGGAAGCTGCTGCATAACACAGGGAGATCAACTAGATGATTTGTGATGACCTAGAGGAGTGGGATAGGGAGGGTGAGAGGGAGGCTCAAGGGGGAGGATATGGGAATATATGTATATACATAACTGATTCACTTTGTTGTACAGCAGAAACTAACACAACATTGTAAAGCAATTATACTTCAATAAAGATATAAAAAAAAGAATAACAACAACGGCAGCAACAACAAAACAAACGAAACAAAAATCAAAACAATAGCTTAATGTATTTATTGCCAGGGAACACACACTGTGAAGAAATTCACTCAGTAGTACTCTAAAAGCAAAATGTCAATGTAATTTTAGAGTTGAAATATGGGAGGCATTCATGGCACTTATGCCGATTAATTAAAACTAGTACTCTGGATAGACTGAAATGAATCCCTACCTCTAATAGTAATTGTTAAAATAAGTCCCACTTTTTACTTGTCAGGAAAAAGTCTTCTGTTAGCTTCATTGAGAATCTAGTCTGCTGGGGTAGCTCAACATTCATAGTCATTTATCAGCTTCAGCTAGTTAGAACCAGTTGTGTGAACCACAGCATTGGTTTTGACATCTAGGAAAGCACTAGCTGTAGGTAGGTAATTTTCCTTGCACATGTATCGGGAAGAACAAATCTGACTCCATATTGGATCTGTTTCTTTTGCTTTAACCTTTGTATTCTAGTACTTTTGCTACAAGTTAATCACTAAAGAGATGTTACCTATAGCTTAAAGTATACATAATGGCCCATCTCTGGGAACCCTGCCTCCCATGCCTGAACATTAAGCTAAAATACCTTTGTTTAGCTCACAGAAAACATCCTGACCAGGCCCACGTGTGAATGGCTGCAGGAAAGAAGAAATTAACAGAGGTCAGAGTCTGGCTGGAACCAGGAGATATTTACAACAATTTATCCCCTTTGTACTTCACCTCCTCACCTTCCCCTTCTTTGTTCTATGAAAAAAACTAGCATCCAAACTGAAGCAAGATGGTTCTTTGGGACACTAATCCACCATCTTCTCAATCTGCCAGCTCTCCAAATAAAATCACTATTCCTTGGTCCAACAACTCATCTCTTGATTTATTGGCCTGTCATGTGGCAAGCAGTATGAGCTTGGACTTGGTAACATACACAGGGAATTTTGTCTTTATGTTCCTTTTAATTCTCCCTTAAGATTACCTCCAGACTAAATAAAAATGTCTGCTCTATTTGTTATCCAAGGCACAATTCTTGAAAGCCTGCTTCCCACTAAAGAACCTTTCATTTAACTAGGGCATACTTTCCTATAGTCCCTTCCTTCCAGTACTGTTACATCCCCAGGGGGTGGTCCCATTCCCAGTAATTCCACCCTGTTCCTGTTGTCTGCCTGGGGATGTGGAGACAAGTGTAGGATTAAAACCACCAATAAGGGCTTCCCTGGTGGCACAGTGGTTAAGAATCTGCCTGCCAATGCAGGGGACACTGGTTCGAGCCCTGGTCTGGGAAGAGCCCACATGCCATGGAGCAACTAAGCCCGTGAGCCACAACTACTGAGCCTGCGTGTCTGGAGCCTGTGCTCCGCAACGGGAGAGGCCGTGACAGTGAGAGGCCCGTGCACTGCGATGAAGAGTAGCCCCCGCTCGCCACAACTGGAGAAAGCCCTTGCATAGAAACGAAGACCCAACACAGCCAAAAATATAAATAAATAAATAAATACATTTATTTATTTAAAAAAAAAACCCTACCAATAAAACAAATTTAGAAAATAGACTATTTCTTGGTTTCAAGAACAGGTACAAATGTTTTGGTATAACATAGAGTTAAGAGTAAAAGAAAATTTTTATCAATAAGATAATGTTAACTATATGAAAAAATATTACTTGGTAAAAAAATGGAAGGAATAAAGCCCTGAGATTAACAATGTGAAAACTATTTTCTTTGTGGTGGTAGGATGACATATGATATTCTCCTGCTTTTTTTTTTTACTATTTTTTTTCTGAAATTTGTATTTCCTTTCTTTTAAGGTATTTTCAGTACTCTGATAATCAGGAAGGAAAAAAAAAAAAAACTGATCCCAAAAGGCTAATGTTAGTGCAGTAAACACAGGTTAAAATATTATAATTCAGAATTTGCAGTCTCATTTAATGATATTTATACTACGTAATAGTAAAATAATAACAGGAGAAATTAACATTAATAATTCTTTTAAAAATACATTTATGCAGGCTTCTAAAGAAAAAATTCTTGTTGTTTTTCAGTGTTTTTAACAAATAAGTAAAAAGAGGACTTTGCAATGCAGATTTTTACAGGTATTAAAGGATCTCTAGAGTCTTATTTGTTTTGGTCATGATTTCATACCATGGTTGTTCTTCCTTATAGTTGTCTATACCTGCCTTACTTTGGATATTTCACTCTGTAAAATAAACACGTTAGTCTTTCCAACTTACCACAGCCTCTCATGGACTCTCTGTATCTGATATTCTACTGTTACTGAGTCCAAGCTCTACTGGTCACCCCACAACAGGCCAATAAACCAAGAGATGAAGTGTTGAGGCAAGGAATAGTGACTTTAGCTGGAAAGCCAACAGACTGAGAAGATGGTGGACTTGTGTCCCAAAGAACCACTTTATCAGAGTTAGAATTCAGGCTTCTTTTATACTAAAAGGGGAAGCAGTGAAGCTGGTTGTTGCAAACTTCTTTGTGCTGGAATCCTTTGTTCTTGCAGCCATCCATGCTATAAACCTCCAACAAAAAATTATTTTCTGTTCTGAAACTTTTTTTTTCTATATGAATGGAAAATTATTACACCTTTAAAGGCCAGAGCCCTGAGAATGAGGTATCATATATATTTCAGGCTCTAGGCAACATTCTTCTACAAAAGTGCAGAGCCAGCATGACTAAGCTCAGGCAACAGAGCACAGGGATTAGAGCTAAAGAAACAGATCCAATACGGAGTCAGGTTTGTTCTTCTCTGTTACACTACCACATATTTAGTTCCACTTTGACCATTGGAAACACTCTCCTTTCCATACCATCCCCATCTCTCTGGGAGTACTGAGAGCTAGAAATTATAATATCCCAAGCTCTTAAAAGTGCAGTTGTCTTAAAGGTGTGAGCTATTTGAAGAGTCAAGCATAGCCTTAGGGTACAAGAGGGCTTTACTCCTACGGTACAATCAATGGGTGATGGGATACTGTTGATTGGCAGCTCTCATTAGATGGAAACAAAAGATTCAGGTCATTGCAACCCTGAATAGTTAGGCTGGACTCTCAGTTCTGTTTTACATCCACTTAGTTCCTTGTCTCTGGACCCTCCTGGTATCTTCTTGAGGGTTGAAGGTTTCTTCTCTCTACTTGGTCTCTCTCCTCTCCCTTTCCCCTAGCAAAGAGTTTTTATCTAGATAAGGAACAGGAATATTCTGTCTGTACATATGCATCTGAATATTTCTTGTTTATACCTAGACCAGTGGCTTTTAAACTTAAGAGGCAGGACTTGTCATCTTTGCTTACTTGGTTATTCAGTGATCCCTTTCCCCCAACATCAGCAAGTAAAGGCTAAATAGAAAGAATAAATGCAGGTAAATTCCTCATTGTTTTGAGCTATTAGAAACTGTGTGATGCACTGGTCTGGTATCCACTTGCCTTGTAGCTTCACTACTAACTCTTATCCAAACATGCTGGACCATTTGCAGTTCCAGGAATATGCTATGCTGTGTCCTTCATGCTATTCCTTCTTACTTTCTCTTCTCTTTACCAGAATGATCTTCCCCTTCCTCATTTTGCTAACTCCTTCAAAACTCAATACCGACATCCTCCTCCAGGAAGCCTTCTCTGAATCTCCATGCTTTTCTCTGCACTTCCAGAACAAGAAGCAATTTTAGATGGCCCTTGAGGTTAATAGTCTTCTCCTTTGTAGTTTGGCAAGTTGCTGGCTCAGCAAGTATGAGTAACTCCCCTGAAGAACAGATGGATGTAGTGCCCAATCTTTGTATGCTGCACCTTCATAACAAGGCCATTCCCTTATAGAATAACCCACTGTTACCTAGTCACCTAGAGAGCCCCTCCCTTTATAAATATGAAGAGTGTTTCAGGGGCAGACTCCCACGGTCTGGCCTAGGCACACCACCCCACAACACAACTAGAACCTAGAGGATCATGTGGTTCTGCCACTTCTCGGCTAGTAAATTTGTCAGCAGCCAGCTCTGTTTTATGTTTCAACCACGTGATGGCTGTGACATGGTCTGGGTGCTCATTGTGCCTAGGTCTATTAGGTGAGCACTTTATATGTTGTAATAATCAATTTATGCATTTGAATTTCCCACTAGATTGTACATTTCTTTGGGGAAGATAATGCTTTTTTTGTTTTTGTATGCCTAGGATTCAGCACAGTTCTTGCACATAACTGATGCTCAAAAAGAGATTAATGAGTATCTCCTTTTATTCATTAAGTCCCATATACATGACTATTATTTTATTGAGCTAATGATTCCTCAGTGCTTCTGTTGAATACAATTCTTGAATGAAGAATGATAATTCTTAATTGAGGAGATTAAGGCCCTATATGTAGATAATAAGGGGTGACACTAAATCAAACTGAAAACTTCAGAGATGTCTCTGATTGCACACAGTTAATATTTATTCCTCATATTTTTTTATGTTCAAGAGCCATTTCTTCTTAAAATTAATTACATGGTCCTGGTTCAGCCAAAATGACCTCTGTAATGACTCATGGATCATTCATCACTCTTGTTTATGAGCTCTCAGAGTAATTTTAGGGTTTTATTTAAACCTATAAATTATGTGTGTGTGTGTGTATGTACTTGTTTTCTTTTGCTTTATTTCAGACTGAGACTGCTAAAAGTCAAATATTTTCATCTGAGATAAACATTAAGATAAGTTGTGTCTACACAACTTGGCATAACTTGACAGTTGTGTCAGAGAGAGTACAATACCAGCTAGGAAAACGTCTAAGTACCCATTATTTAATGGGTCACAGGAATCCACAGGAATTCTGATTCTGATAAGTTTCATTCCAATCTAATGGTACACAGGTGTGGTTTCCTATGTTGTAACATTGTTAGTACTGAAAATAATTTTTCTGTGGTATTCACATATGTTTTTGAATATTGGAAAAAATAATATGCAGCCCTTCTAAAGATCAGGGCTTTCCAAACTGCTATTACATGCCTTGGAGAAGGACCCAGGGAAGTAACTTAAAATTATATGCAGAGATGTCAAGCACATCTGCTTGGTGGAATTTTGTGAGAGTAAATTAACATATGTAGTAGGGGACAGTAGTGGGGGAGAATAATGTTAGGAAGAGAGACAGCTAACACTTGTAAAGAGCTTAGTTTGTAGCAAGACTTTATGTCTTTATTTATTTATTTGTTTATTTGTTTATTTTTTGAGGCTTTGCAATAATTTTTTAATGAAGCATATTAAGTTTTTGTTTATGACTACAAGAATGCATATTCATAATAAAAAATCTTGGAGAATACAAGGGAAGCATGAAGAGGGGCAAAAGAAAATCACCCTTAGTTTACAGCCAAAGACAATCAACGTCTATATTTGGTATATTTTCTTTTATTCTCTTATATATCTTGCATTGAAGTTTTTGGCTTTGATTTTTATTGTTCATATTATTTCATGAATAGTAAAATGCTAATCATATTTTATTGATTGGTAGATAATTTGCATCTATTGATACTGAGTCTTTTTCCTGGACAGAGAGTCTGTATTACTGTAACACTGAACAATTTACAGATCTCTGCATATTTTTTTCTAAATAATATAATTTAGTTATCTATTTTATATATAGTAGTGTATATATGTCAATCCCAATCTCCCAATTCATCCCACACCCTCCTTCCCTTCTTGGTAACCACAAGTCTGGTTTCTACATCTGTGACTCTATTTCTGCTTTGCAAATGAGTTCATCTGTACCATTTTTCTGGATTCTACATATAAGCTATATTATACTATATTTGTGTTTCTCTTTTTGACTTACTGCACCTCTGTATGACAATCTCTAGGTCCACCCACGTCACTGCCAATGGCATTATTTCATTCCTTTTAATGGCTGAATAATATTCCATTGCATATATGTACCACATCTTCTTTATCCATTCCTCTGTCGATGGACATTTAAGTTGCTTCCATGACCTGGCTATCGTGAATAGTGCTGTAATGAACATCGGGGTGCATGCATCCTTTTGAATTATGGTTTACTTCTGATATATGCCCAGAAGTGGGATTGCTGGATCACATGGTAGCTATATTTTTAGTTTTTTAAGGAACCTCCATACTGCTCTCCATAGTGGCTGTACCAGTTTACATTCCCACCAACAGTGTAGGAGGGTTCCCTTTTCTCCATACCCTCTACAGCATTTATTGTTTGTAGATTTTTTGATGATGGCCATTCTGACCAGTGTGAGGTGGAAATAACTGCCAAGGAGAAGAATAAAGAAAAAAGAATAAAAAGAAATGAGGACAGTCTCAGAGACCTCTGGGACAACATTAAACGCACCAACATTCGAATTATGTCATTATTTAAATTAATTGTCACAAGAACCTGAAGTATAAAACACATATCATTGTCTTCACTTTACAGGTGAGGAAATTGATGCTAAATATTACCTAGCTAATATGTGGCAGAGCAGAGATGTAAATATAACTGATGATTATTCTTCTACCCTGTAAAATTATTTTACTTACACTGATATGTAGCCTGTAACATGGCTTTTGAAGTTAGGCAATTCCAGATTTACCTTTCTGCTCTACCACTTACTAGCTAGCTGCAGGATCTTGGTTAAATTGCTTACCTCATCTTGCTTGTCTGTAAAATAAGAATAATAATACTCATCTTACAGCATTGTTGTAAAGCTTTCATGGGACGGTATAATTCAAATCCACACTTCAGCACTTGGTGGTAATATGTCATGGAGACATCTTTTAACCTCTCTTTGCCTATACGTGGAGATAATAATAATAATACCTGTCTCTCAGGGTTATTGTGAGGATTAAATGAGATAATCAATGTAAAGTACTAAACATACAATAAGTGTCTTGATAATTATTAGCTAAATATTAGCTAACATCACCATCATGTTCATTACAGTGATCAATAAATTGTAATAAATGAATCTAGGCATTCTTAATGAAATAAATGGTTGAGTAAGTTATTGTTTGGTAGGGCACTGATGGGATACCTGACTAGGATTAAGAAACTTATATTTCTTTCTTCTCTTATGCTAGAAAAAAATAGATATTTATGTGCCATTATAAAAGGCAGGATTATATTTTAAATAAGATACACCGGTTGGAATGCTCTTTCCTGTATATGAATGTCTCACCATCATTTGTATACGGAGAGCTAACTGAGCAGCTGAACTGAGGATCACAGAGGCATCCGTCCCATGGAAGCATAGAGAGCTGAGCTGAAGAATTCGACATTTGTTAAGTGTGGGAGTGTCAGAACCTTCTCCTTTTCATTCCATGCTGATCAAACTACCAACCCTGCTCTGATTTCCTCCACCTCTCCTTCCTCTTTGCCTTCTCTTATATCAAGCACAGATACTTCTCTCTTTCCTACTTCAGAGATTTCTTCACTCCCTCTCTGGTACTTTGCATTACAGTTTACCTTATGAGTAGTAGCCTCCTGTGTGGCATGATTCCTGGAATGGCAGAAATGCTTCCTGCTCCCAAATGCTTCCCTGATCAACCATTGAGCCATGTATTCCAGGGTTAGAGCTCTGTTCCCTTTTCTGACCAAACTGGGGACTGTTTAAAAGTTCCAAAAGATGTGACTCATTAGGCCTTATCAGAAACCTATAGCAGTGGTGTTCCCGCAGTGCTTCAAAAATTGATAGGACTTCCTCAGATCCTCAGATGTAGCAGGGGAGAATGGAGTTGAAAGTGGAGGTAACTCTGGGCTTTCCCTTGCACTGCCTAAATCAGAATGTAACATTTCTATCCACTGGGTAACCCTATAAAATTTTGTTGAAAAAATACTCTTCCACTAGATGTACAGTATCAGATACATTCTTAGGCTGAGCCTGTCAGAAGTTGAGACAGGTCCTTTTGTTTTCAGGGCCCTATTACATTAAAAAATGAAAAAACTCTCAAGATATGGTTCAATTTATATTAAATGTTTAATTTGTCAATGTGACTGTATATATACTGTCATTTGGAGAGAACCTCAAAATGCTAAGTTTAAAGACCATTGTGAATGTCTCACTTTTATAGGTCTTCATCCTAAGTAAGATTTGATGCTGTGAGTTTGGAGCTTATAAAGTGACTGCAAGTTTTAAGATGGGATGAGGAAAGGAAAGAAGAGTCTTGAGGTATCTAAGACAAATCACCACTTCTAACTATGATTGTATCCAGTTGACCCTGCTCGAGGTTGCTCTCCAAACCAGGACAAACTTCTCCTGTATTTCCAGATTGTTTTGGAAAAATCCCTAGATAATCTAACCCTTATTACTGCCCTATCCTGTCTCATCAGGCGTATTAAAACAATTCTTCTCGATACATTGTGGTAGATTAGATTATTCCCAACTCTCCTCTCCCTCCCTGTGATAAAATTATTCACCCACACTTTTTTCTGTGCCTTCCAGTAGGTTGAATATGCATCCTCATCCATTGACTTTGAGCTTGGCCATGTGATTTGCTTTGACCAAGTAGGTAGAAATATCAGTGTGTGCATTCTGAACAGAGGCTTTAGAGGCATCACAAGTTTCTGCTCACCCTCTTCCACAACCTTCTCCCCATGAGAATAACACTTCCTAGGTGATAACTACTTTTTTAGCCTGGGTTCTAGGATGAGAAAATGCATGAAGCTAAGCCCAGCCAAGCCTGCCTATAGCCCATATGTGATGAGAGCAAGAGATAAATCTTTGTGAGTTGCTGAGATAGTTTGTTATTGCAGCAAAGCTGACTAATATGTGCATTTTCTGCTATAAGTGTTTCTGAGCCAACTCTCGGTTTCTCTGTCAGACTTGGAATATCTTTCCACTCTTGTATATTCATTCAAGGTTCTCTTTAAAATTCAAGCCTCTCACAAATAACAGGAAGGGAGGAAACTGTCCATAAGGTTTCTACTATTATTCAAACCAACAATTGCCCATCCACCTCCAAACTCCCATTGATGACATCACGTAATAGAAACACACTATTGGGACTTCCCTGGTGGTGCAGTGGTTCAGATTCTGCACTCCCAGTGCAGGGGATCCAGGTTCAATCCCTGGCCAAGGAGCTAGATCCCACATGCATGCCACAACTAAGAGTTTGCATATTACAACTGGGGAGCCCGCCTGCGGCAACTAAGACCAGGCACAACCAAATAAATAAATATATTTTAAAAAAGAAACACTATTTAATAACGGCCATATTCAATATCTGTACAAATGCCCTTTCATGTCTTTCTGGATCTATATTAATCTATTTCCATTTGCAATCCTGTGGGCTATGAGATGACATATTTTTGTAATGAATTGATGTCAAAACTTGTGTATGGATGGTAAATATATTACTTATTCAGAAGTGAATTTACCTCACCAACTGTTGCCACTCATTTCTTCTATCAAAAAATGTATCTGGCACTCTTTGTGGAGCATACTGGATTTCAATTATATGTCAGAAATTTTGTCTTGTGTTCTGAAATAATACCATTGATAATGAGGCTTCCAAATTCTCAGTTGAATGGAATGAGTTCTAACAAATTGGATTAGCAAACAGAATAGTTAAGATTTTTTTTTAAGTTCAGCTTCATCTTGTGTTCCCAGAGGCTCAAGAAACTGACAACTTACAAAAAAAACAAAGTAATCTTCCAGTGAGGTTAGTATTCCTAATCAAAACATTCTTTTAGAGATTGGGTCAAATTTTGAAAGATCAATCAGCCAAAAAGTGACTGAATGAAGACAATAGGTTTAAAACACAGGTTTGTGTGATTAGGTGGTTGACAGATTTTTAAACATGTATACTTAGTTCACAGCAGAAATTATTTACAAATTCAGCCCTAGAATTTTCCTCTCTATATATCTTTTCTTGTCTTTTTCCTTTCCTTCCTTTTTTATTTTTGAGCAAATATATTTAAATTCTCTTCAGCTTCTGAGTCCAGTAAATAAACCCTGTTCCCATCTGGAATTCATTCAGATCTACATCATTCTTTGCTGAGAATCATTTTAGACATTTTAGATATGTCATCTGCATGGTGTTTGATTAAAATCCAGCCCAAGATAAGCATATCCTTTTATATTATTTCCAAGTCTCACTTGATGTACAGTACTGTGATGTTATCGTCTCTGGTGGATCTCCTAACTTTCCCTCAGAAGAGAACTTTGTGACCAGGAAGTCTTCATTGGCCTTAGAAAAGCTTTTTCAGCTATTATTTTTTAAACCATCTCTAACCATGAATGATAGGAACTTCATGTAAATTCATCAAAGTTGGGATGACCAACAGTGATAATTATAAAGTATGCTTATTATTTTAATTTAGAAAATATGCTCCAGGTTAACCAATATACAGCCCCCCAACCCCCACAAAATACAAAGGTGCCTGTTTAACTAAACAATGTCATCAGAAAAACTTTATTGAATTCTTATGCATATGCAACGCCACTGCTAGTGAATGTCTCCATTAATGAGACAGAAACCCATCTAGACAGAAGCCCTTCCATTGCACCATAAAGGGCATCCTTTGTGAATGTGATGGGTCTGAGAAAGGAACACACTTGAGAGGGCTGCAGGTTGGGGATTTGACTCAGGCTGCAAATAGGGGGTTTCAAAGAATCAAGAGAAACTCATGATGAGGTTTCATGGCCCAGAATCAGTCTCTTAGGCTCCATTATTTTGTGCTTTGAATAGTCATCCTCTGTGCAGAGGTCTTGAAGTTCTTGTGGATACCTCCTGAAAATGAGAGTTAACTGCTCTGGAAGCTCCAGGGACCCCTGAAGGGAGCCCTTTCACCACAATGAACGTGGTTCTAATGGTTGTAAAGGGATGGGATCTCTGTTCCCTGTGCAGTAGAGTCCTGGCTGATGGAGAGTTTAAATGGTGTGCAGTGGCAGCATGATTTTTACTGGAATAGTTTCTTGTCTAAAAGGCATTTTTCCTGGCTTCCTTGTTTCTAGTTGTGTAGCATACAAATTGTGTAGCATACAAGCCTCTAGTCTTCCTGGAGATTATATGAGCTAATTAATATTCTGCAGTAAATTCCTTACTGCTTAAACCTGCTTAAATCAGACAGAATGGATCTTATTGTTTGCAAACCAGAACCTTGACCTATGAAAGGCTCCTCTCTTCTACTCAATATTCTCAAGCAAATAAATAAACAAACAAACAAATGTATGTATTTCTTTAAGTCATATATTTCCTTGAACAGAGAGCGATGAAAGATGAGTGGTTTTTGCAAAGAACCCCAAGGACCTCACTTTAGTATATAGACACAAAAACAGGAGAATGACAAAGATTGTAGCTTATCCAAAATGTCTGTGACAGGTATGTACTGAAAAAGGTTTTTGCCCAAAGCATTGTACTATATCAGAAAGCCAATATGAAGAGGGACCATAAAGGCACAGAAAGTTCAGTCTCTGATATGAGCTAAGAAAACCTCTGGGCTGGGAGTCAACAGTACTGATGTTTAGGATCATCACTGTTAGGAACCGATTATGTGATTTTGAGAAAGTTGCTTAACCTTTCTGAGCCTCATTTTCCTCATTGGTTTAATGTAGTGGTTGGATTAAATGATTGCTAAGACCGCTTTGAGCTATAAAGCTCCACAATCTAGACAGAAAGAGGTACAGGGTGTAGAAGATAGAGACATAGAAGCAGACATTTCCAAATTAGCTTCACAAACATTGCCCTTTAATCATATACTTGCATATGTTATGTACACACACATTTTAAATTTTTCCTCAGTTTGAATTTTGAGACTCTAAGAAGAAATATTGGGATGCACACAATGTTTTTTTTTTTTGCATCAATCATAAAAGCATCCTTCAAAAAATATACATCTTAATTAGCACATAGTCTTTCCCCATTCTTCTACCACTACCCCTTGGGAAGAAAAATCTTCCCAAACATTTGGAGAGATGAAGGTGAACAACTGCTTGCTGAAATGCTGGTGGTTCACACTTGGTGATGATTCCCAAGGTAGCATCAATATGGCTTTCAATGGCTTTATCTGATTGTGGAAAAGTTGCGCTCATCACATCATCACTGCTTGTTTCCAAACCTAGGTCTTAAAACTGATAACATTTTGGAGACATGTAGATCTTTCACTCTTATAGCCCACCTGAAGCTGGAATTCTTACCACAACATCCATGCCAAAAGGTGGGCCAACTTGTACCTAGACGTTGATGGTGGAGAATCCTTTCAGGAGGATTTTGTATCACCAAATCAAATTATTTCTCTCCATGGTTTCTCCATGTTAATATCTACCTGTTAGTTCTTTCTCTGAAAACATTTGTATTTGCATTCAGAAATTCCAGGTGTGGTCGTTAGAGCACATAGGGACTTCCTCATTTTGACATTATTAATACAGTCTATTGTTTTATTACATTCTGAAGTACACTCATTAAGCTCACTTTTATCTATACTAAAAGTATTTTTTAAGCTTCTTAGCTTTCACTTCCTTTTTTTTTTTTTTTTTGAGCAGAGAAAGGGTTATTGCAGGGCCATTCAAGGAGAACAAGTGGCTCAAGCCCCAAAAAACCCCAAACTTCTTGTAGCTATGAGATACATTTTTGACCCAAATTAAAAATTTTACATAATCTCATTACATTTATTTCAATAAATTTTATTTGCTTTTAAAAAATAATAATTCTTATTAAAAATAGAGATGCACATGACATATATATGAAGAATATAAATAAATCACGAAAAAGCAGCTACAAATTATCCAAAATCTCGATACTCTGGAACAACCTTATGATATTTGTTAAACATGATTCCAAATATAGCTCTGTATATGTGCAGTTGGGTAAATGAATAGCTAGATATATTCAGAAAAAAATTAGTAGAAATATAATCATACTATGCATACTATTTTAAAATTAACAATATAAAAATATATTTTGACCTTTAAAAAGGAAAATAATTCAAAAAGAAGTTAATTGTGAACTTCAAATAAGTATTTCTTTATGCAAGACAATTTTTTCTTTTTTTTTTTATTTTGAACATTTTATCAAGAAGGCACTTCTTTTTTATACAGCAGGTTCTTATTAGTCATCAATTTTATACACATCCGTGTATACATGTCAATCCCAATCTCCCAATTCATCACCCCACCCCCCACCCCACCCCCTGCCGCTTTCCCCCTTTGGTGGCCATACATTTGTTCTCTACATCTGTGTCTCAATTTCTGCCCTGCAAACCAGTTCATCTGTACCATTTTTCTAGGTTCCACATATATGCCTTAATAAACGATATTTGTTTTTCTCTTTCTGACTTACTTCACCCTGTATGACAGTCTCTAGATCCATCCACGTCTCAACAAATGACCAAATTTCGTTCCTTTTTATGGCTGAGTAATATTTCATTGTATATATGTACCACTCTTCTTTATCCATTCATCTATAGATGGGCATTTAGGTTGCTTCCATGAGCTGGCTATTGTAAATAGTGCTGCAATGAACATTCGGGTGCATGTGTCTTTTTGAATTATGGTTTTCTCTGGGTATATGCCCAATAGTGGGATTGCTGGATCATACGGTAATTCTATTTTTAGTATTTTAAGGAACCTCCATACTGTTCTCCATAGTGGCTGTATCAATTTACATTCCCACCAACAGTGCAAGAGGTTTCCCTTTTCTCCACACCCTCTCCAGCATTTGTTGTTTGTAGATTTTCTGATGATGGCCATTCTGACTGGTGTGAGGTGATACCTCATTGTAGTCTTGATTTGCATTTCTCTAATAATTCGTGATGTTGAGCAGCTTTCATGTGCTTCTTGGCCATCTGTATGTCTTCTTTGGAGAAATGCCTGTTTAGGTCTTCTGCCCATTTTTGTATTGGGTTGTTAGTTTTTTTGATATTGAGCTGCATGAGCTGTTTATATATTTTGGACATTAATCCTTTGTCTGTTGATTCATTTGCAAATATTTTCTCCCATTCTGAGGGTTGTCTTTTCATCTTATTTATGGTTTCCTTTGCTGTACAAAAGCTTTTAAGTTTCATTAGGTCCCATTTGTTTATTTTTGTTTTATTTCCATTACTCTAGGAGGTGGATCAAAAAAGATCTTGCTATGATTTATGTCAAAGAGTGCTCTTCCTATGTTTTCCTCTAAGAGTTTTATAGTGTCTGGTCTTACATTTAGGTCTCTAATCCATGTTGAGTTTATTTTTGTCTATGGTGTTAGGGAGTGTTCTAATTTCATTCTTTTACATGTAGCTGTCCAGTTTTCCCAGCACCACTTACTGAAGAGACTGTCTTTTCTCCATTGTATATCCTTGCCTCCTTTGTCATAGATTAGTTGACCATAGGTGGATGGGTTTACCTCTGAGCTTTCTACCTTATTCCATTGATCTATGTTTCTGTTTTTGTGCCAGTACCATATCATCTTGATTGCTGTAGCTTTGTAGTATAGTCTGAAGTCAGGGAGTCTGATTCCTCCAGCTCCGTTTTTTCCCCCTCAAGACTGCTTTGGCTATTTGGGGTCTTTTGTGTGTCCATACAAATTTTAAGACTTTTTGTTCTAGTTCCATAAAAAATGCCATTGGTAATTTGATAGGGATTGCACTGAATCTGTAGATTGCTTTGGGTAGTATAGTCATTTTCACAATATTGATTCTTCCAATCCAAGAACATGGTATATTTCTCCATCTCTTGGTATCATCATTAATTTCTTTCAACAGTGTCTTATTGTTTTCTGCAAACAGGCCTTTTGTCTCCCTAGGTAGGTTTATTCCTAGGTATTTTATTATTTTTGTCGCCATGGTAAATGGGAGTGTTTCCATAATTTCTCTTTCAGATTTTTCATCATTAGTGTATAGGAATGCAAGAGATTTCTGTGCATTAATTTTGTATCCTGCAACTTTACCATATTTATTGATGAGCTCTAGTAGTTTTCTGGTGGTATCTTTAGGAATCTCTATGTATAGTATAATGTCATCTGCAAACAGTGACAGTTTTACATCTTCTTTTCCAATTTGTCTTCCTTTTACTTCTTTTTCTTCTCTGATTGCCGTGGCTAAGACTTCCAAAACTATGTTGAATCATAGCAGTAAGAGTGGACATCCTTGTCTTGTTCCTGATCTTAGAGGAAATGCTTTCAATTTTTATCCATTGAGAATGAGGTTTGCTGTGGGTTTGTTGTATATGGCCTTTATTATGTTGAGGTAGGTTCCCTCTACCTCACTTTCTGGAGAGTTTTTATCATAAATGGGTGTTGAATTTTGTCAAAAGATTTTCTGCATCTATTGAAATGATCATATGGTTTTTATTCTTCAATTTGTTAATATGGTGTATCACATTGACTGTTTTGCATATATTGAAGAATCCTTGCATCCTTAGGATAAATCCCCCTTGATCATGGTGTATGATCCTTTTAATGTGTTGTTGGATTCTGTTTGCTAGTATTTTGTTGAGGATTTTTGCATCTATATTCATCAGTGATATTGGTCTGTAATTTTGTTTTTTTGTAGTATTTTGTCTGGTTTAGGTATCAGGGTGATGGTGGCCTCAGAATGAGTTTGGGAGTGTTCCTGTTTTTGGAAAAAGTTTTTGGAAGAATTTGAGAAGGATGGGTGTTAGCTCTTCTCTTTCTCTAAATGTTTGATAGAATTCACCTGTGAAGCCATCCGGTCCTGGACTTTTGTTTGTTGGAATATTTTTAATCACAGTTTCAATTTCATTACTTGTGATTGGTCTGTTCATATTTTCTATTTCTTCCTGGTTCAGTCTTGGAAGGTTACACCTTTTAAGAATTTGTCCATTTCTTCCAGGGTTGTCCATTTTATTGGCATAGAGTTGCTTGTAGTAACCTCTTAGGATGCTTTGTATTTCTGTGGTGTGTGTTGTAACTTCCCCTTCTTCACTTCTAATTTTATTGATTTGAGTCCTCTCCCTCTTTTTCTTGATGAGTCTGGCTAGTGGTTTATGAATTTTGTTCATCTTCTTAAAGAACCAGCTTTTAGTTTTACTGATCTTTGCTATTGTTTTCTTTGTTTCTATTTCATTTATTTCTGCTCTGATCTTTATGATTTCTTTCCTTCTGCTAACTTTGGGTTTTGTTTGTCTTCTTCTCTAGTTCCTTTAGGTGTAAGGTTAGATTGTTTATTTGAGATTTTCCTTGTTTCTTGAGGTAGGCTTGTATAGCTATAAACTTCCCTCTTAGAACTGCTTTTGCCACATCCCATAGGTTTTGGATAGTCGTATTTTCATTGTCATTTGTCTGTAGGTATTTTTTGATTTCATCTTTGATTTCTTCAGTGATCTCTTGGTTATTTAGTAACATATTGTTTAGCCTCCGTGTGTTTGTGTTCTTTTCCCCTGTAATTAATTTCTAATCTCATAGCGTTGTGTTCAGAAAAGATGCTTGATATGATTTCAATTGTCTTAAATTTACTGAGGCTTGATTTCTGACCCAAGATGTGATGTATCCTAGAGAATGTTCCATGCGCACTTGAGAAGAAAGTGTAATCTGCTGTTTTTGGATGGAATGTCCTATAAATATCCATTAAATCTATTCAGTCTATTGTGTCATTTAAAGCTTCTGTTTCCTTATTTATTTTCATTTTGGATGATCTGTCCTTTGGTATAAGTGAGGTGTTAAAGTCCCCCACTATTACTGTGTTACTGTTGATTTCCCCTTTTATAGCTGTTAGCAGTTGCCTTATGTATTGAAGTGCTCCTATGTTGGGTACATATATATTTATAATTGTTATATCTTCTTCTTGGATTGATCTCTTGATCATTATGTAATGTCCTTCCTTGTCTCTTGTAACATTCTTTATTTTAAAGTCTATTTTATCTGATATGAGTATTGCTACTCCAGCTTTCTTTTGATTTCCATTTGCATGGAATATCTTTTTCCATCCCCTCACTTTCAGTCTGTATGTGTCCCTAGGTCTGAATTGGGTCTCTTGTAAACAGCATATATATGGGTCTTGTTTTTGTATCCATTCAGCAAGCCTGTGCCTTTTGGTTGGAGCATTTAATCCATTCAGGTTTAAGGTAATTATCGATATGTATGTTCCTATGACAATTTTCTTAATTATTCTTCATTTGTTTTTGTAGGTCCTTTTCTTCTCTTGTGTTTCCCACTTAGAGAAGTTCCTTTAGCATTTATTGTAGAGCTGGTTTGGTGGTGCTGAATTCTCTCAGCTTTTGCTTGTCTGTAAGGTTTTAATTTCTCCATCAAATCTGAATGAGATCCTTGCCGGGTAGAGTAATCTTGGTTGTAGGTTCTTCTTCCCTTTCATCACTTTAAGTATATCATGACACTCCCTTCTGCCTTTAGAGTTTCTATTGAGAAATCAGCTTTTAACCTTATGGGAATTCCCTTGTATGTTATTTTTCATTTTTCCCTTGCTGCTTTCAATAATTTTTCTTTGTCTTTAATTTTTGCCAATTTGATTACTATGTGTCTCGGCATGTTTCTCCTTGGGTTTATCCTGTATGGGACTCTCTGTGCTTCCTGGACTTGGGTGGCTATTTCCCTTCCCATGTTAGGGAAGTTTTCGACTATTATCTCTTCAAATATTTTCTCTGGTTTTTCTCTCTCACTTCTCCTTCTGATACCCCTATAATGCGAATGTTCTTGTGTTTAATGTTGTCCCAGAGGTCTCTTAGGCTGTCTTCATTTCTTTTCATTCTTTTTTCTTTATTCTGTTCCGCAGCAGTGAATTCCACCATTCTGTCTTCCAGGTCACTTTTCCGTTCTTCTGCCTCAGTTATTCTGCTATTGATTCCTTCTAGTGTAGTTTTCATTTCAGTTATTGTATTTTTCATCTCTGTTTGTTTGTTCTTTAATTCTTCTAGGTCTTTGTTAAACATTTCTTGCATCTTCTCATTCTTTGACTCCATTCATTTTCCGAGGTCCTGGATCATCTTCACTATTATTATTCTGAATTCTTTTTTGAGAAAGTTGCCTATCTCCACCTCATTTAGTTGTTTTTCTGCAGTTTTATCTTGTTCCTTTATCTGGTATATAGCCCTCTGCCTTTTCATCTTGTCTATGTTTCTGTGAATGTGGTTTTTGTTCCACAGGCTGCAGGATTGTAGTTCTTCTTGCTTCTGCTGTCTGCCCTCTGGTGGATGAGGCTATCTAAGAGGCTTGTGCAAGTTTCCTGATAGGAGGGACTGGTGGTAGGTAGAGCTGACTGTTTCTCTGCTGGGCAGAGGTCAGTAAAACTTTAATCCCGTTGTCTGCTGATGGGTGGGGCTGGGTTCTCTCCTGTTGGTTGTTTGGCCTGAGACACTGGAGCCTACCCGTCTCTTTGGTGGGGCTAATGACTGACTCCGGGAGGGCTCACACCAAGGAGTACTTCCCAGAACTTCTGCTGTCAGTGTCCTTGTCCCCACAGTGAGCCACAGCCACCCCCCTCCTCTGCAGGAGACCCTCCAACACTGGAAGGTAGGTCTGGTTCAGTCTCCCCTGGGGTCACTGCTCCTTCCCCTTGGTCCCTATGCACACACTACTTTGTGTGTGCCCTCCAAGAGTGGAGTCTCTGTTTCCCTCAGTTCTGTTGAATTTCTGCAATCAAATCCCACTAGCCTTCAAAGTTGGATTCTCTAGGAATTCCTCCTCCCTTTGCCGGACCCCCAGGTTGGGAAGCCTGATGTGGGGCTCAGAACCTTCACTCCATTTGGTGGACTTCTGTGGTATAAGTGTTGTCCAGTTTGTGAGTCACCCACCCAGCAGTTATGGGATTTGATTTTACTGTGATTGTGGCCCTCCTACCATCTCACTGTGGCTTCTCCTTTGTCTTTCGATGTGGGTCATCTTTTTTGGTGGGTCCCAATGTCCTCCTCTCTATGACTGTCCAGCAGCTAGTTGTGATTCTGGTGTTCCCACCAGAGGAGTGAGAGCATGTCCTTCTATTCCGCCATCTTGGTTCAGCTGGGAGACAATTTTTTCTAAAGTTAAGAAAAAGAAATGAAAACTCTTAGGGATGGAGTCATATGAATTTTTTACTATATGTTTCAATTGTAGACAGTATCAATTAAATTACTGCTTTAAATTATGTGAAAAGGCAAAACTATGGAACATTAAAAAGATCAGTATTTGTAAAGTGAGCCAGGGGATGGAGCAGGGAGGGAAGAATAGATGGAGCACAGGAGATTTTAAGGGCAATAAAACTATTCTATATGTCCTTTAATGGTGGATACATGTCATTATACATTTATCAATACCCATAGAATGTACACCAAGAGTGAACTCATATGTAAATTACAGACTTTAGTTAATAATAATCTATCAATGTTGGCTCAATTGTCACAAATGAACCACACTAATACAAGATGTTAAAAATAGAGGAAACTGTGTTTAAGGGGAGGGGTATATGAGAGCACTCTGTACTTTCTGCTCGGTGTTTCTGTAAACCTAAAACTATTTTTTTTAAAGGCCATTAATTAAAAACAAAAACTAACAAAAATCTAAAACATTTAAAAAATAAAATAGATTATTCAATTTACAATTATGTATCTTTTCCCTAATTCCAAATGTTTATAAACTATTTTCTTAAAGTCTAAAGAGTTTATAACATTTATATTCTATTCTTCATCCACCAATGTATTATTCATAGGTTTTATGTTTAAATGAATTCAATGCTCAATCTCAGTCCTTTCTTCATACATTCCCAAGTAGAGTTCTTTATTTTAAATTATCCTTTAGTTGGATATTTTATTTTCAAGGAGAACTCAGAGGTGTGAGTTTTCTTAACATCATTCATGTCTCAGAATGAAGGTTCTGCCTTTATTCTTTCTCAACAGTTTGGCTGACATTAAGATTCTTGGGTCACTATCATTTTCTCAAATTTGGGACAAGTATCCTTTGTCTTTGAGAAGTAAGCATCACTAGAGAGAAAACTGAGCCAGCCTGATTCTTCCCACTTGATGATGACTTAATTTTTTGAAATTCAGTAACTAGAATATGTTTTGATACCTAAAATTCTCTTGAAATTAACCTTGACATTCAGCAATTAGAATGTGTTTCAATGTCCAACTTTCTGCTTCAGTTTTTCCTGGCACACAATGTAAAGAAAAGTTTAGCTCCCTGTTTCAAAAAATGAGCTATAAAATTTAGCTCTACACATATTTCTTTTTACACTTATTACAGCTTCTACTTTGAGAATAACATTATCCTTGTTAGATAATTTTAATCTGTTATCCACATCGTTCATCTTCTTTCTAATAGCTTTGATCTGTCTGTTTCCTTACAGCCTGTGAAAATCTTTGGAGCTCCTGAGTCTGTCATTTGATACTCTCTAACCCTCGATATTTGATTTTCTTCATCCTCAAATTTGATGAGCATACCTTCTATATCTTCTCCAAGTCATGATAAACATTGGCTAGGACAGAACCCTGTTATAAGCTTTGAGACTTTGATTTTTTTTAAAAGTTGATTCAATTGAATTAACTGTACTTTAAACAGTACCATATTATCCCATCGTTTGTTTATACACAATGTTATAATGATAGATTTTGTCAGCTGTCTTGGATAAATTTAGATTTCCATCAATTGCTTTTCTCTATTCTGTTAACCAAGTAACCCTATCAAAATAGGAATTCATCACTTTTTGGTGAACCCCTAGTAATCCCTGCTTTTACTTCTAGGTGCTCACCAACTATTTCTTCAATAATGCTTCCTAAAACCTTAATTGAGATTGACATCACCTTACTAGTTAATATTTTATAGAAATGACATCTTAGTCTTTTTGAAAACCTGAAGATATTTCCCTGCCCTGAGTCTTCTAATAATATTCCCATTCTCAATGATCCTTGAAGGTCACCAGCAAAGGCTAACAGTCTCACAAGTTTGTTCTCCATTTTCTCTAAAAATCAATGGCTTGGGCCAGGAAATAAAGACTCATTTTGATTAACCATGCCATAAAGATAAGAAGAGAAGATTCAGATTTTGAATCTGCCTCTGAAACACAGTCTACCTTATTATCCCCCAGTTGTCTGGTGCTTGTTGTCTCCCCAGTAAACTGTAAATTTTTTGAGGACAGTGGCAATGTTTTACTCATTATAGAGTCCTCAGAGCTCAGCACAGTGCCTGGCCCACCACAAGTACTCAATAACTAGTTGTTGATTGAATGAATTACTGAAGTATTGATAGTTTGGAAATATAAAAGGTAGGCTTTTGTGGATGGGGCTAGTTACTGACCAACCAACCATCACAACATTATTTCTCTAAATGAATTATTTTACCAGTTATAACTAACCAATTTTCATAATATGACTCATTTTTCTTTTAAATATTTTCTCAGATTTGCTTGGGGGATTTTCACAGGGGAAATTTTGTTATTTCATAATCTTCACCTGAGCCCAGGGACAGACCTGCAGTATAAAGACAAAAAGGATGAACAAGTGACAACAGAGGCACTAATGAGAATCAAGAAAATTACTGGGCATTATTTGGTGAAAGATTATTCTACTCGCATGGAGTATTATGCTAAATTTGAAGACAAACCAAAACATAAAACTGCATTGCTAAATAGACTTACATCAAACTCCCTCAGACCAGGGATCTTGGGTTGTGTGTGGCTTTTCAACATCCAATGTTTCTTTTTCATGACCTTTAATCTTGGTAGTATTAATCTTGGCCTTGTTAAAAACAGAACCCCATATAGCATCCTTGAGTGCCTCTTGGTGAATATAAATTGCAGCAATGATTCTAAAGGGATGTAGCTGTGGGTACCACAGGCATGTCTTATTGTACTGCTAATTGCAGCCATTCGGAGAATAAGAATTCAGATGAACTTCATTTTGTCTAGAAACTGAGGTTGGCTTGCTGCAGATTGCCTTCCTTCTGTCTGGTTTCTAAGAAGAGGGATTAATCTGGAATCTTCATCATTTGTATCTCCTCTAATGATACTATACAAGTTATAAGGTCCGAAGTTCTGTCTTGACAGGCATAAGAGAAGAAAATAAACCATAGAAAATTAAGAACACATTCCTAATTTATAATACCTTTCACTAGAAAAAGGTTACTGACTGGTAACTCAGTAGAAAAGCTGCAGGACGTAACTTTTCATTCCCATTCAGGTACTCACACATCTCTCAGTAACAGATGGAAAATAAACTTCACACCCATGCTCAGACCACAGCTCCTTCTTGCCTTGAAACAACCTGTTCTGCTTATTAGAAAGCCAGATAGCTGCTGTAGACTGTCTGCTATGCCAAATGCTGACGAATATTTTAGAGTCTTAAGAATCCACTGTTAAAAGGAAACCTTGCAGCCAGCCATGGGAGCCTTCATTATCTCATTCATGGGAGGCATATTTCCAAACCTGAGAAATCAGAAGCCACATGTGGAATCCAGTGAATGGATGGAATTATTTGGAAATTCAGCTGCAAGGAAAAGAAATCAGCCTGATGACACCACAAAGGCCCAGTGTGGGAGCGTTAAATCAGTTGAACATGCTGGGAGTTCTAGACAAGTTGTTGAAAGAGGATGTCCACAGATTCTGCCAAAGTGGCATGAAAAATAAAGGACAGTTTGGAATATCTTTATTAATAATATTATTGCTATTTTTGTATTCTGGGAAGGAAAAAAAAGCCAAAATTAGTGGCAAAGTTGATGAATTATAGTATATGCTTAAGGAAACGAAGCTTTGTTTCTTTCAGAACATTTAATTTTATAGCTGCCAGGCCTGCTGGTGTGAACAGATGTGGCCATATACCATTCCCAGATGAAGGCACCATGAGCTTCCTAATGAGAATCTCATGAAGTACGTGCACTGTGACTCTTCATTGGCTCTGCAAGCCATTCTTTCCCATCAACAGGGATTTTTCAATGTCTGAATGGTCACAAAGTCCAAACAAAGAAGACCTAAAGCATGAGGTGAAACGTTAGCTATATAAGGTATCATTGTTGCCAATCCTTACATATTTTAAATCTTTACAGGACAAGTGTTATAAGCCTGATCTTCCATGAATTTGCTTTGAATTATTATAGTTAGATTGAGATCTTAAATTTGGGAGATGCCTTAATTTAATCTTAAATCAGACAGGTACATCATGCAGGACTACACACTCAATCCTAAAAAGCAGGTATCCCACTTCTGTTCATATTTGTATCTGTGCCAGGAAATCTACTTTTCTTTTTTGATTGTTACCACTTTTCCTCACATTGAGCCAAAGTATTACTTTTATAAGCAAGGTGTGGATTCTAAATAGTTTAGAGATGGCTCTTTTGATCCTCCCAATACTATGAGGTAGATAGTAATAGCTCCATTTTATTGAAGCACAGTGAGGTTAAGTAACTCATCAGAACATACACAGCTAGTAAGGGGCGGAGCTGGGATTCAAAATGGGGTGGGCTTGCCCCACATGCTATGCTTCCAAGCACCATGCATATTGCCAAAATTTATCACTCTCTAGCTTTGAGATGCATTGCCATGCTGCTCTTCCTATCAACATCTGGCATTGCTTTTAATGGATTCTGTAAATATGCAAATTAAGCAATTCTGTAAGAAGTCTGAGAAGGAGCAAGCACAAAAGAACATTGCTTGTATTTTTGAAAACTATACACCATTTATTTTCTTCCATTTATAGGATGGAAGTTAGCAGGGGGAAGATTTCAGCTCAACATAAATGAGCAAATAAAACTTACCTTTATTAACTAATATTAATATTCTCTGCTCTGCCAAGGTACAATGAATCACTTGAGGTATCTAAGCATAGACTTCGAAACAATAGGTCAAGTGTTGCTGTCGAGGGGATCACGGGATTTGGCCGTGATTTGGGCTCAGTGACCTCAAAGGTTCATATGATATAGTTTTCACAGATACACACACTCATTGGGTAGCTAGAAGGTATCTCTCATTTATCATCATGGTCTAAACCTGCCAGATTTGACCTGGCCTCTGTAACATTTTGTCATTTAGGGTTTGCTGGGATTCTGATGAATGAAAACAAACCAAATTACTCCTCAAATTACAAAAAGGTTAAGGCAAATTAACAGTGTAGTATTTTGGTACCCCTTGAGCACAACAAATTGGACAGACTTTAATAGAATCTTAGATTCATGAGGCCTAACAAAACTCTTTTGCGATTGCATTTTTAGAAACCACTACTGCTGACTCAACTGCAATAGCTAATGTGTCTAACTGGACATCTAGACGTTTTAGTGGCACAAGGCTCTATTTCAGAAATTTTTTCATCTAGGTTTTGAGGGGTTTCAAGATCTTTCCAACTTGCTGAACTTTTGGCAAATTATTGCCTAAAATGCATTCTTATTTTTGCCTCCATGTGTCTCTCAAAGAGATGGCTTGGGAAGGTTTTGGAATTACTAGAGGGTGTTAGATTTAAACCAGGAATTGACTCTGGGTTCGATATGTTCCAGGGTAGAAAGAGCTATTCCTGTTACTATGAATTTAATTTTGAAATGTCAGGGTTAATTCAGCCAAAGGCACAAATTCCTATTTTTAATCGAAATACTTCTGCAAAGGAATGCTTAGAATCCAACTATCTGTTGAAATTAACCTTTGAAAAGAAGGATTTTAAAAAGGAAGTCCTGGATTTCCAGTAGCAGGTTTTGGTCAGGTCTTATTTAAGTGCTAGGATTAATTTTTAATTGCTATTATTCCTTGACTGCTCATAAACATTTTCTATTTTCTGAGCAATTAAAGAGGGGCATTCAAGCCACTTTTTCTCAGGGGCAGCATTCTTCATGTTATGATCAAGATCAAACAAAATGTCTCATTTATTTTGTTAATTTTCTCTTGGTAGAAATTGTCAAATTTTGTTACTTTTAGATTTGGAAACTATTTCTTCTTGTATTTTTTACCTCTGAAAATATTTCAGTTTGCTAGATTTATAGCAGCAGTGAGTCTAGCTACATTTCAGGATCTAAAATGTCATGGTGTCAACAGCATAGATGATTTGCAGAATCTTCTTTGATAACCAGAAACATCATAGTCTCCTTAGGATCCTATAAAATGACCAAATTTTACCTAAGTTCTAATTTTACCCTATAAGGGACTGTAATGGCTACTATTGTCCAGAAGCCTAAAAGAGATATTTCTTGTGCTACTAAAAAGAGACCTCTGGGGAGATATTCATGAGTAATTAGGTGCAGCTTTTAAAATCCAATGTGTATTTCATTTATCTCCATCTCTTATAATTTTATAGACTTCCGCCAAATGGCTGAATGAGGATGACTAGATGGCATATATGAAAGGATCTGAGACTATCATGCCTCCAAAAGAAATCATGTACTGAAAGGTCTAGGCATCAAACTCATCCATTTTACAACATATAGGCAACAATAATAAAATCAAATGGCAATGCTCAGTTCTTAAGCTCCCCATGGTCACATCACTGTAACTGGATGCTAATTGCAATAAAAATGACCTAAAAGCTAAATGCCTTTGCAAAAACAACCACAAGTAGCCTGGCTCACATTTCCCTCCAGTTCCCTTATGCCAGCTTGCCTTTCAAGTCCCAGCATCCACTGAGGCTGAGGTTACATGTGTTCCCACAATGACAAAGTCAGCTATAAATATTGCTCTCTCCTGTGCTATAATTTAGAACTAGGAAATGTTTAACTAGCCATGGGAATGAGGAATTTGGATAGAATTGTTTTTAATTTAAAATTTCTTTGCAAAATTGATATTTAAACTTGATTAGTCTTCATCCATGTCATCAGTACAACATTGTCATTATTCTTGAAAGAGAAGAGATTTGGATTTGAAGTGATGGGGGTAGAAGCCTTGAGAGAGCTAGTGGTAATGCCACTCTGATGACCATCTGGAGTCTTGAACTTTTTTCCTTTTTTTTACCATGCATGCAGCATTCCAGAGTGTTTTACCCAATTCCTCCATCTTTTCCTTTCTTCTCCTTTCTCCTCTTTTCATTGTCCTTCACTGCCCAAACATAGTGAAGTTTGAACAAAAGAGGAATAAAAAATATTCCACTTTTCAAGTCCCTGGTTTTATCTTTCATAATAAACCTTGGACAGGAGCTTTTCAAAGGGCGTGGATCATAGAGAAGGTTTCAGAATTTTAGTCTCTTAAGTACATTCATACATATGTTCATGCATTCATGCTATCAAATACTTTCGAGTACCCCATTAGTTCCTGGGGATAGATAAGGATACATGCTACTGCCTCTAAGGGACACATTACCTAACATCCCTTCCATAAAATGAAAACAAGGACTTAAAATGAGGAACAAATAGACAAATAACAACAACAAAATAGAACTGGAATGATTTCTTATTTCCTCTCACCTCAGATATCAGACCTCACCATGTCACTGTCTAAGATCTTAAAGTTCAGGGGAGACTGAATAGGTAGACAGATGGATGGATGGATTAATGGACATTGACTGAGGCCTGAGTTTCAAAGTCCTTAGCACATAGTCATGGGTCTTCCAAAGAGAGAGCCTGAGCTTACAAAGAAATCATATATAAAGTTTGAGTTTTCTGATGGCAAATTATATACATAACACCCACTATATACACATATATACACACATTCTTTTATATACACACATATATACATATATGCATATATACTCATATAATAAGCTCTAACATTCTATAGTTTACAGAACCAATTCAGCTCAATTTTTCAGAAGTTTTAGGTGACTATGTCCAAAAAGCAGCATTAATGTCACAGATGGGACTCAGCTCCGGTCCCTGGATACAAAATGCCATGTTTTTATTTTATTTTATTTTTTCATTTGAATTTTATTTTTTTAATTTATTTTTTATACAGCAGGTTCTTATTAGTTATCTATTTATACATATTAGTGTATATATGTCAATCCCAATCTCCGAATTCATCTCCTCCCCCCCGCTTTCCCCCAATGCAATGTTTTTATTTCTGGATGTTTCACCTTTACCCTTTCAGGTACATTTTTCCTTACTTCATTGTTGAACATATTTGAGATAATTTAATAATTATCATTATTCTAATCGGGCCTCAAAAAACCAGCCACTGATTTTTCTCAAAGGGATACAGACAATGTAGTATTAGAATTTCTCACCATGGAATAAGTGGAAAATTATTTGTCATAAAGAGAGAAGACCAGTGGCTACAACATCTTCACATTTTCACAAGTCTTTGCTATGTCTCAAAAGGATTCACAGTAGAATGTGTGCAGAAAAAAAATCTGTCATACTGAGATATGGAAATACTGGCATCATATAGGCCTTTTCCAACCAGCTACAAAAGCTATGAAGAGAAAATTATATAGATCTACTGAACTGTACCCATAAAAAGTCATTTTTATGTTAGCAAGATTTGAGAAACCAAAGCCATCAGAGTGTTGCAATTGGCAGAAGGGAAGAGAAGCACAGTCTGAAATAACGCATATTTACCTGAATTCTACAGAATAATTAAATAAATAATTATTAATTAAATAATTAAATAACTAAATTAAAAAATCTATCAAGTTGTTTGCACAGACCTAATCCTAAGGTATACAAACTTGTTGACATATAGACCACAGTGGGCTCTGACTGTCTTCTTGAGTCTCAAAAGTATCCTGTCCAGATATCAGGGGGTTCTAGCTTTTTCTCTGAATTTCTAGCCAGGTCAATTTCTCTGTTTCTCTCATGTGCCCCAATGTGAGATGTCAAGCAAAGTTATCATGTCCCCAGGTGAAAATTAATGTGTATGTAAGTGGTTCAATTAAAAAGAGAAAGGCCCCAAACATGTTTACTCTGGCTGTCTCTTGCTCACCCTCTGTGGTTTAAAGAAATATGTCTCCCCCTTGCTTCCCAAGAAGAGATTTTGAATCATGTGGCTGCCCCCCTACTCCATGTCCCCACCATTTCTCACCAAATTAATTAAACCAGTGATGGCAAATTGATCCACAGGATGACCAACTTGGAGAAACAAACACAGCTGCCTTAGCCAGTTAGATTCCCAGTTCGAAAAACTGAATGGAAATCAAGGAAAGAAATACTCATTTTAAGCAGAAAAGCTAGAATACTCCAGACAGGTCGAGAGCAGCTGAGTGTTGTTAATGGCAAAGCACCAGTCTTTAAGTTTCTGTTTGTAGGCATTTAAAGCCTCCTTTAATCCAGAAATACCATCATCCATCTCTAAAACTGAGCCCTTACATTTTTATAGATTTCATCCACTTTTCACTCCATAAGCATGCTTACAGTAACCTTCCCTTTGTTCAAACTAGCCTGAATGGTTCTCTACTTTCAAACCAAAGAGCTCTGATTAAGAAAATGACAAGGAAGATATCTCACAAAAGTCCCCTCATTATACTGTGACTAACCTCTGACTCTGAGGGTGAGCCCTGCAGTTCTTGAATTCATCCTTCTACTCAGAACACAGCCCTTAGAACTCCCCAGAGAGATCCCTGTGTACTCTTGTGATGCTTCTCACTGATTCTCACCATTTGCCCTTTGCTCTTGTGTTACAGACTCTCAAATAAGCCTGCCTCTATTATGCTCATCTAGTATGAACCTGGCATCCGGCTGGTCTTCATACTCTGCCTGATCAGAATCTTTCACATATCTCCTGATAGGACAGCCAGTCCTATAACTGTGTTTATTTTAGCTTTGATCTTTTGTTGTTTTACCAGGAACAAACTTAGTTTTCCAGGATATTCTCAAACAACAAAGATAGAGTTAGCTAAAAATTGTTTTTTTATAGACCTCATCTCAGAGAATTTGAGTTCAATGAGCCTGAGAAGGATCCCAGAAATCTATATTTTATCTAGCTCCCAGGTTGTGCTGATACAAGTGATTTTTGAACCAACATTGAGAAACACTGCTCTGGAGCACTGGATTCCAAATCCAACAGGAAATGAATGGATTATTATAACCCCTTGGGTAGCATTTAAAATGATCTCTTTTGGGATCACACCCATGAATGTTCTGATTCAGTATCTCTGAAGAAGAGGATGGAACCATGCTAACTGACCTGAAAAGTTGAACGGAAAAGCAAAACAGACACTCTTTATACTGTTTACACCAGGTAGAGTTTCTTCTGGTGTGACTCAGACTGTGGACCATTTGCATCAAATTCATCTGCTGTGCTTGTTGCATGTGGATTTGTACTTCTGTAGACATAGTGGTCACAATTTCTGGCAGAAGGTGGGGAATCTACTCATTTGAAAAACTCCTCAAGTGAGACTTATGTGTTTCTGCCTTTCCCTTCTTCTAATCATTGATCATCACCGATTAATGTAATGCATGAGCATTACAGTATTTTATAGCTTGTTTCCAAATTTGAAAATGCATCCCTTGTTAAAAATCACTGGAACTGCATTAAGCTTTCTCATTTCATGAGGTATAATTCATGAGCTTTCCATCTAGATCCTCAGAAAATTTTCCATTTAAATGCTCTTATTGACATGAATAATGTGTAAGTAGCCCTGTCTGGTTTGGAAGGATACTTCAGTATTTCACAAGAATCTCTTAAAAGTGTATTAATTTACTGTGTCATTGTGGATCCCTTTTCTTCTGCCCAAATACCAAACACTACTGTATAAATCACCCCCAAATAAAATTTTTGTGTATCCCTCCCTTCCAAGAAGCTCCAAAACCTGCCCAAAGTCAGCAGAAGAAAGGAAGTAATAAAGATTAGAGCATCAATAAATGAAGCAGAGAACAAAAAAACAATGGAAAAAATCTATGAAACTAAGAGGGTTTTTTTAATAATTAATATCAACAAACTCTTAGCTAGACTGATCAAGAAAAAAATGAAGGCTCAAGTAAAGACAATCTGAAATGAAAGAGAAGACATTATAACTGATGCCATAGAAACAAAAATCATAAGAAAATATTATGAACAATGATACACAAGCAAATTGGACAACCTAGAAATATTGATGAATTCCTAGAAACACACACCTACCTAGATAGACAGAAGAAGAAAGAAAAAGCCTGAATTGACAAAGGAGACAAGAATATACAATGGAGAAAAGGCACTCTCTTCAATAAGTGGTGCTGGGAAAACTGGAAAGCTACAAGTAAAAGAATGGAGTTAGAACATTTTCTCACATCATATAAAAAAATAAGCTCAAAATGGATTAAAGGCCTAGGTATAAACCCAGAAACCATAAAACTCCTAGAAGAGAACATAGGCAGAACCCTCTTTGACATAAATCCTAGCAATTTTTTTTTGGATCTGTCTTCTAAGCAAAAGAAACAAAAGCAAAATAAACAAATGGGACCTAATTAAACTTAAACGCTTTTGCACAGCAAAGAAACCATTGACAAAGTGAAAAGACAATCTACTGAATGGGAGAAAATATCTGCAAATGATATGACCGATAAAAGGTTAATATCCAAAATATATAAACAGCTCATATAACTTAATATCCAAAAGCAAACAACCCAATTAAAAAATGGGCAGAAGACCTGAATAAACATTTTTCCAAAGAAGATATACATATGGCCAGCAAGCACCTGAAAAGATGCTCAGCATCACTAATCATCAGAGAAATGCAAATCGAAACCACAATGAGATATCAGTTCACACTGTCAAAATGGCTATCATCAAAAAGTCTACAAATAACAAATGTTGGTGAAGATGTGGAGAAAAGGGAGCCCTCTTACAATGTTGGTGGGAATGTAAATTGGTGCAGCCACTATGGAAAACAGTATGGAAGTACATCAAAAAACTAAACATAGAACTACAATATAATCCAGCAATTCTACTCCTGGGCATACATCTGAAGAAAACAAAAACACTAATTTGAAAAGGTACCTGCACCCCGATGTCCCAATGTTCATAGCAGCATTATTTACAATAACAAAGATATGGAAGCAACCTAAGTATTCATCCAGAGATGAATGGACAAGATGTGGTGTGTAGTAGTATGCACAATGGAATACTACTCAGCCATAAAAAGAATGAAACTCTGCCATTTGCAATGGTGTGCATAGACCTAGAGGGTGTTATGCATAGTGAAATAAGTCAGACAGTGAAAGAAAAATACTGTATGTTATCTCTTATATGTGGAATCTAAAAATTTTTTAAATGATTGTATATAATAGAAAAAGAAAGCCTGAATCAATAATAAATAAGGAGATTCAATCAGTAATCAAAAACCTCCCAATAAAGAAAAGCTCAGGACCAGAGAGCTTCACAGGTGAATTATACCAAACATTTAAAGAAGAACTAATATTAATTCTTTCATATAGTCTTTTTTCCTCAGTTTTCACCAGAGTTCCTATCCTGGAGAGAACAGTTTTTATTAATAAAATTAGTGTGAGAGTATAAATATGTGTCATTGTCTGGAAGAAGATGGAATACAACAGTGATTGGGATAATAGCAAGAGAGGAGAGAGGAGGGGATGAGCATGAACCAGAGAGTGAGGGAACAGAGTAACATGGCAGGTGACTAGAACCCAAGGAGAAAAGTTATTCAGTGAGAAATTCCCCTTGTTAGGATGGCAGAAGGACATTTAAGAATGAGAACATATTAATATCAAAATCAAATTGTCTGTGTTGTGAAAAGCATAATCCCTCCCATATCCCAAACCATCATTAAAACTGTTACCATTTCTGTAGGTCCCCACAGGGTGCGCCATGGCATGGAAAGGGGACAGTATTTGAGGACAAGACAAGATAATTTTCAAACTCAATTGATTTAGCAGAAGCAGGAACTCAGAACCAAGAGACTCCAAGAAACGTAACCCTCCTTTCATTCAAGGAATCCTTGGAGAGAATAGGAGGAAAGTTGAGTCTCTTAATGCACATGTGATTCATTTGAATCTTAAATTATAAGGTGGTATCAGGGGCTTCCTTTTATCTGGGCATTATCAATTTCTTTCTCTTACTTCCCTATGCTCCATGTTCTCTAAATCTCATTCCTCTATTCCCATACCCTCCATCTAAGAATTCTGTACAAAATTTTGCAAATTTGATAGTTTTTGGTACCTATCCCAACAATGGACATAATATTCAGTAAAATCTCATTTAACCATGTCCCAGATAACCAGCAATATTAAATCACTTTGATTTTCTACATTTAATAATAGGAGGAAGAGGATACTCATAATTAAGGCTATACAATCAGGGATTTCATTAGAAAAGCAATTCTTACTAATGTGTGTCATGCACTGTGCAAAACCTTAGGGAAAAGTTGTGAATGTGATAGATCTGGTTTCTAGACATGTGAAGTTCTCTGGCCATTCCAAAAATACTCATCCTGGTTTATACATCTTCAAACCTATGATTATAACCAATACACACAAAGTCCTCCATCAACCAAAAAATTCCCTTTTATATCTACTAAGACAGACAGAAAAGTAGTTGAATGCATTTAGCTCAAAGAAAGTTTAAAAAAAAGTGTTAGGGATCAAGTCTCAACTAACATCTCAATTCTCAAGAATTCTTTGATTGAAGTTTTACAAAAGATATACTTTTAATATTTATTAGAATTGTGAATGAAAGATAAGAATTTGATGGTTTTCAAATTACTTCTAAGTAAGACTAGCTCCTTAATTTGTGGGATCCAGTGCAAAATTAAAATGCAGGCCCTTGTTAAAGTATTCTTAAGAATTTTTAAGAAAGTGACAGCAGAACTTTGAAACAAGCACATAGAGTTTCTAAGCCTGGGACCGTGCAAATACAGAGGTCTCATGCCATGAAGGCAGCCTGTCTCTAAGCTTACAATTCACTTAATTTGTTCTAGAATTTTATTTAATATTTGACAAAGCAAGTGCCCAATGGAGGAGAAAATATAGCAGTAACCAAGGAAGCAAGTAAACAAATTTTTTCACAGTATCACCTAAGAAACTGCTATGGAAACTTACATTATAATATTTTTTAAAATGTTTTCATCTAATATCTACAACTGTTAATTAACAAAACATTCCAAAGATCAGATTAGTAATCCATTTCATTTAGGACTTTAAGGTTTAGATGGTAATCAGTATGCAGAAGTTACTTTAAAGCAGGAAGAAATCATCAAATTTTCCCTTAAATGTGAATGAATCTAAGATATTTTACTTTCTACTGAAAATAGAAAAATGATTTAGAAAATAGAAGTTTATCAGACAGGGGGCTTCCCTGGTGACGCAGTGGTTGAGAATTTGCCTGCTAATCCAGGGGACACAGGTTCGAGCCCTGGTCTGGGAGGATCCCACATGCCGCGGAGCAACTAAGCCCGTGAGCCACAACTACTGAGCCTGCGCGTCTGGAGCCTGTGCTCCTCAACAAGAGAGGCCGCGATAGTGAGAGGCCCGCGCACTGCGATGAAGAGTGGCCCCCACTTGCCACAACTAGAGAAAGCCCTCGCACAGAAATGAAGACCCAACACAGCCCAAAATAAATTAATTAATTAATTTAAAAAAAATAGAGAGACGTTTATCAGACAAGATGTAAAACTATAAGAAGATATCCTGTAAGATGAGGTGCCTTTTAACAAGCAAGGTTCCTTAATTAATTATGGGCAATTTACTTTCTAGTCAGATGTAAGTAATTGCATGAAAACAGACTGGAAATAAGTCATATCTGAGTTCTTACATTTTCTCATTTTAATTAGTGCATATTATGTGGTTTGCCTCAGTTAGTCCTTCCATAAATAATTTATTTCCTACTGCTCAGAGCTTCAGTTTCTTCATCTCAAAAATGAGGTTTCAGCTAATTGAGTTCTGAATGCTCTGCCAGTCCTAATTAAACTCAGCATTACTTATTGTTAACATACTGCCCACAAATTCCTATGCAGGAGACTTCATAATTTTAAAAAAAGAATAAGCCACAGTTCCTGACCACAGAGTCTACAATCCAGAAGGCAAGGCAAGCCAGGCAGTCAATAAGTGTAATGTAAGACAGCTCCAAAATTCTAGACCTTTAATTCTAAACAAAAAAGCACAGAAACCAAAGAAGCACAGAAACTTTTAAGGTTGAGATATGATGTAAAATTAATAGACAGGAAGCTTGTAATACAAATCAATCTCCTTAAACATTAGATGTAGATGCTAGAGGCCTGAGTGAGTTTTTAAGCTGTCTTATAGCCAGTACTGGGGGAGTTCTGCTGCCATGCCAAACATCCAAATGCCTAGGGTGATATTTACCTTATAAGTCTGCTTCCTCCATATTAGGATATGTTGACCGAATACATAACATGGACACAATTTCAGACCACATTTATCTTCATCACTGACTATTGCAGTAAAGTGTCCATGAGACAAAACTTGGGCTTCATTATTCCACTTGTTTTGTATTCTGGGAAATCTTATTTGGTTGGCAGCCTTTTCAACATTACATGGCTTTCATGTCACACGTTTGGTTCAGCTGATATAATCAAGGTTCTAGTGCATCATTCATCTTTGAATAAACAATGAAAATCAGGTAGATTAAAAAGTGACAGCTTAAAATAGAGCATGAAATATAACCAAAGTCACAGAAATTGAAATAATATGGCTTTAACATGATTTTCAAAGGTCTCCAGTCTGGAGTTTGGGCCCAATTTCCTAGCTTGTTTAAAATGAGACCACAGATCTTAAATGATGTGCCTGAGGAGAAGCCATGAGTCAGTGGCTGAACTAGCCAGGCCTGTGAGCAGAAAGGCTGCAATAGATAATAAGCATTATGTGTTCTGAACTTCAAAAGAATCAAGAGCACAATTTTCATTAATAAAAAATGTGCTTACTTGAAATGGTAACTCCCTAGAGATCAACATGGAAAATGTTGTAATAGTGTATGTTATAGGTTGAGATCCCAGGGGAACAGATATGGGGATGGAGATTTTCAAGTGGGTGGCTTATTGTGGAGTGTCCTCAGGAGCAATACCTGTAAGGAAGTGAGGGAGGCAGGACTGGGCAGAGGGAGAAGTCGAACTGTGATGCATCTGCAACAGAGGCCTCAGCCACTCCCACAGGGAGCCCTGGGGCTGGTTTGGTTCTCTAGATATGTCCCAAATTGAAGCAAAGGGCTAGGCCTCTCTACCCTGAGGAGGTCCTCAGCCTGGAGCAGTCAGTTCCTGACAGGTGGGGGCATGGGTGCCTGGGTCCTGGAGACAGGATCTGGACTGTGCACCTCAGCATCCACTAGAGTTTACCCCTTGCATCACTCAGATCTGCTTGCCTCCTACCATCTGAGAAGAGTTCATCCAGGATGGATGGAGACCATTCTGGATGGTCTCTTTTCCAGGGAAAACTTATCTAAGGAAGGCTAACAAAATGAACTGCAGCCTCCATGGTTACAGATAGTCTCAGGGCTACAACTAGTGCTTATCATTTCCTTGCTCAACTACCAATTCTAGATTACTCTCATCTTTAACTAGCACTCCTGCTAGTCTACGGAGTTCACATGATGTGATGACCCTGACTCTCATCCCTGAGTTTTAGAGCCCCATGACCTTCTTTAAAATATGGCTTCTGAACTTGTCTATTTACTGTCATAATCGGACAATAGAGAACCTGGCTTCTGCACTTGTCCATTTACTATCAAAATTAGGAAAGAAGCAAGAGACACCCTAGTGAATCATCTGGGAATCAAATATATTCTTTCCTGTCCCCACTGTTTAACAACAGCCCTATTGTCTCTCCTGATCATTAGGGTCAATTACCCCTGCTAAGGATGGCTCTTCTTCCTTGCCTAACAGATGGTCTTGGTTAAAGGAAGCAAAAGTGACCTCATGAAAGCCTTCTCCCTCTTGGAACCTGACCTTTTGGACCAGTAGAGCCTAGGAGGGAATGGAAGCACAAATTTTTCAACTGGATCTCTGAAATCAATGGCAAACGTAGCATAGAGAATGCACAAGACTGACAGTTAGTATAGAGATTATTAGTATATAATAATATGATATTATTGGTAGTATAGGGTAAGGTCAAAGATTAGAAGAAAAGTAAAATGATTATTGCAGCAATTCAAGCAAAAACTGAGGAGGACCTAAAACAAGGCACCAGTAATGAAGAAGAAAGATCAGCATTTGAAACATTAAAAATATGAAATGAACCAGATGAATGCAAGGAGGCTCAAAAGGGAGGATGGGGAATCTCCGATAACTCCCATGATTCCAGCTCAGTTTACTGCTAAGAAGGACAGAGACACAGGATAAAGAGCAAGTTTCATTCTTTATTTGGTTTGTTTTCAAGGTGCCACAGGAGACAATATTTTAGGGTCACTTATTTTAGGTCACTGACCAATCAGTGACATTTAGGAGGCCCTCTGATTCCTTATTTGCTAGTTTCAAACTGCAGGCCTCCTTTAAATGACCTACACTTGGAAGTTAGCTGTGCCTTTGAATTCTGGGAACTGTAACAAGCATAACTTCACATCTTTTAAATGTTTTGTATAGATTACACTCCTATAGAAGAAATTATTAAAGTAAAACTATGTCATTCCTGTGACAATGACTCCCAAATCTGTATTCCCCTCCTGATTTTTCCAGCTGTATATTCCAAACTGCCTGCTGGCCACTTTCACATGGAATTCATGCCAGCATCTCAGATCCAACACATCCAAATTCAATTAAGCACCCCCTCTGCCAGTTTCCCTCATCTGTAAATAGGCTTCAGCTCCTGGAATCTCTGTTTCTGATAAAGGACCCGCCATCCTTTCAGTTGGGTTTGCAAACTATAGCCCACAGGCCAAATTCAGCCTGTTCCTGTAAACAAAGTTTTATTGCAACACAGCCAAATGAATTCATCTATATATTGTCTATGTCTGCTTTTGTGCCACAGTGGTAGAGTTGAGTAGTTGTGGCAGAGCCCCTATGGCCCCCAAAGCCTTAATGTTATTATTATTGTTGTTGTTGTTTTGTTGTTGTTATTATTATCATCTGAACCCTTACAGCACAAATTTGCTGACACCTGCTCTAAGTCAGCCAGGATCAAAATCTGAGTCATGTTACACTTACCTCCCCCTTTCTATCACCTCATCTGCTCCCTGCCCTTTAAATGTTACTACTACAGATACCTCTCACTCTTCCCCCTCTGCTCTCACTGAGCCTAACCTATTTCGACACTCTGCAGACTCTTAACATGCTGTCTTACAGAAATGCCCTCGCAGATCTACCTGGCTTTTCTCTCTACCCTTGGTGATATGACAAATTACAAATAGTCCCTCCATCTGTTGCTTGTCTAGGGGGAAGGGAGGAGGAGGGGAGTGTGCTGTTCAGGGGAAGCTTCACAGAAGAAAGAAATGATTCGGCTGATAAAGGATAAATAGGCACTTTTCAGCAAAACAAAGGACCAAGGGGGAGGTGGCTGGAGATGTATAGGTGAAGATACTGCCTGACTTTAGAGAAGGCATGAGAAAATAAGGTGTGTCTGGGGAACAGCTATGGTGGGAAAAAAGGAAAATGTAATAAAAGGATAATGAGAAGCCCATTCTAGAAACTCTTTAAGCTACTATTTCCACGTTGGTCAGCCTCAGCTCCTACTCACCATTCTAGACCCAGTTGTGACACCTTCTCTGGTTCCTCGCAATCAAGTCTTGCCTCTTTCCCTCGGATTCCCATAATACTGCATCCTAACTTCTTCCATTTATCACTTTATAACTTGGGTGGCAGTATGGCAGAATAGATTTTTTATAAGTAGATGTAATAAACTATTAGTAGGTGATAATCTCTTCCTCCATTTACTGCCCAAGTGACCATCAGCGGTCCCCTCCTTCCCCTAGATGGTGGCTTCCTCATTTATAGTGTGGTTGCACCTTGGAAACACAGGAGACTTCTGCAAACTGTAAAGTGCTAAATAAATGAAAACTAATATTTGAATGGTACTTGGTAGAGATTTATAACTTGAGGAAACACCTAACGTCCTACAAGTTTTTGCTTGTTTGCTTAAGTATGTCCTTTACTGGACTAAAATATAACTTAAGATCAGACAGTAACTGTATCTTGTGCATTTTTATATCATCAGCACATAAAGAGTATTCAGTATATGTTCATAAAATTAAATTGCCCCACTGAAGTTGACAAAAGATCTGATCACACTAGCACTGATTATTTGTAATCTATACACTAAAAAATTATGGTTCAGCTCATATTGTTTCTAAAAAGTCACATTGGAATATTTAAGCATTTTTGATATGCAAGCTATCAAAAGAAATTCAGAGAGTTTTACTTGTTATTGAGTGAGAAACAAATGGTGAACCGGGGTACTTCAAACCTGAAACTGGTACAAAGCTCGGAGGCATGCCATTACAGGATGCCTTATAAAGTGAAAATGAGGAAGTTGGTGAACCTTTACAATGATTGGTTATTAAAATGGGGGTTATCAGACAGCAGGGGACTGGTTAAAACTCATTATCTTATACCATTTTAGGAAGATACTTAAAGTTCCATTTATGATTATCAGGCATTTGCAAGAAATAACCTAAGTTTTGTTTACATTCATGGAGTAAACTAGATGAAGTTTTGCTTATGTGGCTTAACTAGTTTTGTTTGCTAGGGAGAGCTTCAAGCCTGGTTTCCATTTTATTTAACTTTAACAAATGATATTAAAAAAATTCAAGGTAATACTAAATTATGTTGTCATTGATCAAAATGATTTTGAAACTTTTCTTTGGAGTTACTTTAAGGATGTGGCATCTTTTTATAAGACTATCCTTCATGTTGGAAAACATTCTTTGAGGATGAACTTATTTTTAGAAAACAACTAAAATTATTATAAGCCAACTATGATACTAATTTAGTTAAAAATGATCCTTTAGAATGAAATAGTGAATATTATGTTATTTCTCAAGCTTACTTGAAAGGCAAGCAATCCATCGATATAATCCATCATGGCCTGCTCTGACTGGCACAGTTGACTGAGCTGGGCACCATCAACCATAGAAATTTTGGTGAGTAATCTAAAACCTACCATTATAGAACTTTCAGATAAGTCTGTATTAAGCAAATATTATTGGCCCTTGTTTCTAATAGTTATTATAATAGAGTTTATTGAGGTAAATTAATGCACCTCTATGCTTGTTTCTCAAATCAAATACCCCTTCTCCTCCATCAGGATTCCTGTGGGCTCTAATAAAAATTTGATGGTTTTCACAGCTTAATTTCTATCTCTATAACTAGAAATCTTGGACATATCTCTCTATACCTTCAGTTTTTCCAGATTTTTTTGTACCTGCCCTGTCCTGACTTCTCTTTAGAGCAGTCTAAATTGAATACTATTGAATACTATTGTATTCAATTCAATAGTATAGTAGACAGAATAATGTTACCCCCTAAAGATGTCCAAGTCCTCATTCCCAGAACTTGTGACTGCATTACCTGAGATACCAAAAGGGAACTTTGAAGATGTGATTAAGGACCTTGAGATGGGGAGATTATCCTGGATTATCCAGGTGATCCCATTGTAATCATGAAGATCCTTATAAGAGAAAGAGGAAGTCAGGAGACTTAGAATCAGAGAAGGAAGTGTGACAATGGAAGCAGAGGATGGAGTGATGTGGCCATGAGCCAAGGAATGTGGGCAGCCTCCCGAAGCTGGGAAAGGAGAGGAATAGATTATCCCCTAGAGCAGGGGTAGCAGTCCGTGGCCTGTTGGGAAATGGGCCACATAGCAGGAGGTGAGTGGTGGGCGAGCGAGCAAAGCTTCATCTGTATTTATAGCCGCTCCCCATTGCTTGCATTACTGCCTGAGCTCCACCTCCTGTCAGATCAGTGATGGCATTATATTCTCATAGGACTGCCAACCCTACTGTGAACTGCCCATGTGAGGGACCTAGGTTGTGAACTCCTTATGAGAATCTAACGCCTGATGATCTGAGGTGGAGTTGAGGCAGTGATGCTAGTGCTGGGGAGTGGCTGCAAATACAGATTATCATTAGCAGAGAAGTTTGACTGCACAGAGACCATAATAAATCAATTGCTTGCAGACCCATATTAAAAGCCTATCAGTGAGTGGCAAGTGACAATTAAGCTGCATGTGGTGGCCTGCTTTATAGTGGCAAGTGAGTAGATGTACTTCAATTGTACACTGCATCTGGTGGCAGGCTTTAAGTCAGAAACCGACATTTATTTTAGTCCGCATGTGGCGCGCCTGTTATTTTATTTACTGCTTCCGTCCGCACCTCTTTCCTGCACCACACACTCGTCTCAGTCACAGTTTTGGTAAGCCATAAGCTAACCCTAGCCAAAATGAGTAAAACAACAAATGTCACTGGAGAGCTTCTTTGTAAAAGGAGAAAGACCCAATAATGAGAGAGTAGAAGACACTAAGACTGCCAACAAAAAGAAAGCTGCATTTAAAAGAAAATATCGAGTCCTACTTAAATTATGGGTTCATTGCAACAGGTGATTGACATTCTCCAAGCCCACTTTGTATAATATGTGGCAACAAGGTATCCAACAAGCCATGAAACCTTCAAAACTGCCTCGCCACATGGAGACCAAGCACCCTGCATTAAAAGACAAGACTTTGGAGTTTTTCAAAAGAAAAAAAAAATGGACAAGAAGAACAGAAGCAATTATTGAGGACCACTACTTCATCAAAATGTTTGCACCAAGAGCAATATTCTTAGTGGCTAACCACATTGCTAAAGCCAAGAAGCCCTTTACTCTTGATGAAGAGTTTATCCTGCCTGCTGCTAAAGACATTTGTCATGAACTTACTGAAGCTGCAGTTCAAAAGGTGGCACGTGTTCCTCTTTCGGCTGTCACCATAACTAGACAAATTGATGAAATAGCAGAGGCACAATTTTTAGAGAGGATTAATGAGTCACCGTTGTACACAATCCAGGTTGACAAGTCTACCGATGTTGACAACAGGGCAACAATGCTTGTTTTTGTGTGATATATTTTTCAGAAGGATGTGCATAAGGATATGTTATGTGCACTTTTGTTGCCAACGAACACCACAGATGCAGAACTATTCAAGTCTTTGAATGATTACATATCAGGAAAACTGAACTGGTCATTATGTGTTAGTATATGCACAGATGGAGCAGCTGCTATGACTGGACGGCTTTCTGGTTTTACTACTCAGGTCAAAGAGGTTGCTTCTGAATGTGAGTCTACGCACTGTGTCATCCATAGAGAAATGCTGGCTAGCCGAAAAATGTCACCTGAACTTAACAACATTTTGCTGAATGTGATTAAATTTATCAACCACATTAAGGTATATGCCCTTAACTCACATCTGTTCATGCAGCTCTGTGAGGAGATGGACGCAGAGCACACACATCTTCTCTCATACACAGAAGTGAGATGGCTTTCTAAAGGTATATCAGTGGCCAGAGATTTTGAGTTACGAGAGTGGCTCCAGAGATTTCTTTTAGAAGAACAGTCACCCCTGGCAGCATATTTCAGTGACACAGAATGGGTCGCAAAACTTGCTTAGTTGTGTAACATATTCAACCTGCTCAGTGAAGTCAATCTGTCACTTCAGGGGAGAATGACAACTGTGTTCAAGCCGGCAGATAATGTGGCTGCATTCAAAGCCAAACTGGAATTATGGGGGTGACGAGTGAACATTGAGATTTTTGACATGTTTCAAACATTAGCAGAGATTTTGAAAGAGACTGATCCAGGGCCTTCTTTCTTCCAGCTGGTGCATGATCACCTACCCCAGCTTTCAAAAGAGCTTGAGCATTACTTCCCAACCACAAAAGACCCCCGAACTGGGAAGGAATGGATCCGCAACCCATTTGTGAATAAGCCAGGTGAATCGACTTTGTCTGTGCTAGAAGGGGATCAACTGCTTGAGATCTCAAATGACAGTGGCCTTAAAAGTATGTTTGAGACAAATTCAAATTTCCATACGTTCTGGATTAAAGTCAAGGCGGAATATCCTGAGATTGCCACAAAAGCACTGAAAAGCCCGCTTCCATTTCCAACATCCTATCTTTGTGAAGCAGGCTTTTCTGCAGTGACAGCAACCAAAACGAGATTACGAAGTAGACTGGACATACGGGACACACTTCGGGTGTCACTGTCTCCCATCACCCCCAGATGGGATCATCTAGTTGCAGGAAAACAAGCTCAGGGCTCCCACTGATTCTGCATTATGGTGAGTTGTATAATTATTTCATTATATATTACAGTGTAATAATAATAGAAATAAAGTGCACAATGAATGTAATGCGCTTGAATCTTCCCAAAACCACCCCTCCTCCCCGGTCCATGGAAAAATTGTCTTCCACAGAACTGGTCCCTGGTGCCAAAAAGGTTGAGAACCACTGTTTTAAACCACTAAGTTTGTAGTAATTTGTTACAGCAACAATAGGAAATTAATTCAGGTAACCACTAGCCTCATGTGTTTATTTAAATTTAAGTGAATTAAATTTTAAAAAATTTAAATTTAATGTTTCATTCTAGCTATATTTGAAGTCCTTAATAGCAACCTGTGACAGTGGATACCATATTGGACAGCACAGATTATAGATCTTTGCTGAAACTTCCATCCAGCAACATTGGATGGTGCTGTTACAGACGTCTCTTTGCCTTACCCCAGATATCCTACCACCAGAGTAGATTTAGTAAAGCTAAAATAAACAAACTCCCTTTAATTCCAAACCTCCTTGTCAGTGGCAGTAGCCCAGAAGACTATCCCAAGTAGTAGATGTGATCTTGGCTCAAAAATTTATTTGATACAATTCTTTCAGGAATCAAATGGCAGCCCACAGACAAGGGAAGGGAGAGACAGTCCCACTACAAGTCCTGCTCTTTAGTAGCATCCCCTGCATGGAAAGAATCATAGATAATGTTCAAGTGGGGTGGAAGTTCACACATCCCATGAGGGACCTCTCTATCCTAACTCTAAGTTCAAAGTATTTATTTTGTTTTCTCCATGGCTTATAAGAGTTGGATTGTTTGTTTATTGTTAGGCTGATGATGTTTCTATTCCAGAACAGTAGATTGGGTTCATTGGTGATGTCTTCCATTTCTTGATATCCTAAAACTGAAGAGAGATATGTTGGGCTTTTATCTAATTCCGTTCTGAGTAAAATAAAAACTGGAATAATACATTCTGGAATTGTTTTCCACAAACTCCTATAAAAGAGGCTCCTCTTTTGTACTCTTCAATTTATTCACAGTTTAAAACGTAGCTGAGAAGTATTTCAGTAGATAGAAACTAGCTCTAATTCAGTATTTTTCAGCCACAGGAGGTGAACTTTCTCCACACAGTAAATATAAGCCAGGTGGATTCATTGTCTTAAGAGGAATCAGACATTCAGATTCATGCGCAAAGATTCAGTTCAACATGATGTGCTAAGCAAGGGGAAATATTTTTTTAAGTCATGAAATATCTGAATAAGTAAGACAATTATATGAAAATGTGTGAAAATGCATATCATAAGCATTAATATGCATTCATATGAACGTATGCCCAACATACATATGATTACCAAAGAAGACCATTACAGGCATACCTTGGAGATATTGCAGGTACAGTTCCAGACCACTGCAATAAAGTTAATATTGCAATAAAGCAAGTCACATGAATTTTTTGGTTTCCCAGTGTATACAAATGTTTTAAGTGTGCAATAACATCATGTCTTTAAAAATGTGTGTACTGTGATTTTAAAAATACCTAAAAAATGCTAACCATCATCCAAGCCTTCAGTGAGTCGTAATCTTTTTGCTGGTGGAGGGTCTTGCCTGGGAGTTGATGGCTGCTAACTGGTCAGGGTGGTGATTGCTGAAGGTTGGAATAGCTGCGGCAATTTCTTAAAATAAGACGACAATGAGTTTGCTTCATCGATTTACTCTTCCTTTCACAAACAATTTCTCTATAGCCTGCAATGCTGTTTGATAATATTTTATCCACAACAGAATTTCTTTCAAACTTGGAGTCAATCCTCTCAAACCCTGCTTTACTTTATCAACCAAGTTCATGTAATGTGCTAAATCCTTTATTGTCATTTCAACAATCTTTACAGCATCTTCACCAGGAGTAGATTCCATCTTAAGAAAGCACTTTCTTGGCTCATCTGTAAGAAGCAACTTCTCATCTGTTAAAATTTTATCATAAGATTGAAGCAACTAAGTCACATCTTCAGATTCCACTTCTAATTCTAGTTCTCTTACTATTTCCCCCACATCTGTAGTTACTTCCTCTACTGAAGTCTTGAACCCCTCAAAGTCAGCCATGAACACTGGAATCAATATCTCCCAAACTTCTGTTAATGTTGATATTTTGACCTCTTCCCATGAACCACAAATATTTTAAAATGACATCTAGAATGGTGAATCCTTTCCAGAAGGCTTTTAATTTACTTTACCCACATCTGTCAGAAGAATCACTATCTATGGCAGCTATAGGCTTACAAAATGTATTTCTTAAATAACAAGACTTGAAAGTCAAAATTACTCCTTGATCTATGGGCTGTAGAATGGATGTCATATTAGCAGGCAAGAAAACAACATTAATCTCATTGTACATCTCCATTAGAGCTCTGGGGTGACCAGGTGCATTGTCAGTGAGAAGTAAAATTTTGAAAGGAATCTTCTTTTTCTGACCAGCAGATCTCAAATGTGGGCTTAAAATATCAATAAACCATGTTGTAAACAAATGTGCTGTCACCAGGTTTTGTTGTTCCATTTACAGAGCACAGGCAGAGTAGATGTAGCATAATTCTTAAGGGTCTTAGGACTTTCAGAATGGTAATTGAACATTGGCTTCAACTTAATGTCGCCAAATGCATCAGCCCCTAACCCTGTCCTTTGAAGCTTTGAAGGAAGGCATTGACTTCTCCTCTCTAGCTGTGAAAGTCCCAGATGACACCTTCTTGCAATATAAGGCTGTTTCATCTACATTGACTATCTGTTGTTTCATGTATCCAAGTTCATTCGTTATTTTAGTTGGATTTTCTGGATAACTTGCTGCAGCTTCTACGTCATCACTTGCTGCTTCACCATGCACTTTTATGTTATGGAGATGGCTTCTTTCCTTCAACCTCATGAACCAACCTCTGCTAGCTTCAGACTTTTCTTTTGCAGCTTCCTCACCTCTCTCAGCCTACGTAGAATTTAAGAGAGTTAGGCCCTTGCTCTGGATTCAGCTTTGGCTTAATGGATGTTATGGCTGGTTTAATCCTCTATCCAGACCACTAAAACTTTCTCCATATCAGCAGTAAGGCTGTTTTTCTTTCTTATCATTCTTGTGTGTGCTAAAGTAGCACTTTTAATTTTCTTCAAGAACTTTTCTTTTGTACTCATAATGTGACTGTTTGTCACACGGGGCCTAGCTTTATTACTTATCTTGGCTTTTGACATGCCTTCTTCACTAAGCTTAATCATTTCTAGCTTTTGATTTAAAGTGAGAAGCGGGGCTTCCCTGGAGGCACAGTGGTTGAGAGTCCGCCTGCCAATGCAGGGGACACGGGTTTGTGCCCTGGTCCGGGAAGATCCCACATGCCACAGAGCGGCTGGGCCCGTGAGCCATGGCCGCCAAGCCTGCGCGTCCAGAGCCTGTGCTCCACAACGGGAGAGGCCACAACAGTGAGAGGCCCGTGTACAGCAAAAAAAATAAAAATAAAAAAAAAATAAAGTGAGAAGCGTGATGAGACTCTTCCTCTCAATTGAAAACTTACAGGCCATTGTAGGGTTATTACTTGGCCTAATTTCAACATTGTTGTGTGTCAGGGGATAGGGAGGCCCAAGGAGAAGGAGAGAGATGGGGTACAGCCGGTAGGTAGAACAGTCAGAACACACATTAATCACTTAAAATGCCATCTTATATGGACGAGGTTCATGGCACCCCAAAACAATTACAATAGTAACATCAAAGATCACTGATCACAGATCACCATAACAAATATAATAATAATGGAAAAATTTGAAATATTGTGTGAATTACCAAAATGTGACAGAGAGACACCAAGTGAACAAATGCTGTTGGAAAAACGGTGCTGATAGACTTGCTCGATGCAGGGTTCACAAACCTTCAATTTTGTAGAAAACACAATATCTGCAAAGTGCAATAAAGCAAAGCACAATAAAATGAGGTATGTCTGTGGTTTTGAAATCTTCTCCTGGTATATCTGTTTTCAGATAGGTATGTCACTGTCTTTAAAATCACTGTCACCTTTAAAATTTTCCTTAGAAAGACTGTCATTTAAATAGTATTCTCAAATAGGATTTCCTGGACCATTATCACATATTTCTCCTACAATAAACTCATAGTTTGTCTTTTGATAACAGTATATGTCATTTGCATCTTATCTTCAAATCCACTCCCTGCAATCTCTTTGCTCCCATGGGGGCTAATACATTCTCTATTTCCAAAGTTCTCTTGCCTTCCAATTAAGTTTGGCCAATCAGAAACTGTGGCAGATCGGAGGGTTGTAGGAGGGGAAATAACCACATTATTTCTCTTTTGCTCTATACTTCAGATGACATATCTAGCAGTGGCTGCATCTTTTCCATCTCCATTGATCCATTACCTTGTGTGTTCCATGAGATGCTCCTGAATCCTTGTGTGTAACATGAGATGCTCCTGAATCAATGGTTCCTTTTATGCTTAATGAGGTTTGAGTGTGTTTTTATTACCAGTTATCACAATGACATTATCCTTAATTTTTCATCACTTAATCTTATTCCAATGTAGTCTCAGATACTCACCTTCTTCAGCAGGAAGGGATTTATCATTCTCCAGGTCTTATAGTAAATGGCAAGAGCAAAGGTTCACTCATCTTAGCTATTTTCCTATAATAAGTTTCTTTCTAACTCTGAGCTAAGGAAACAAATTAGTTTAGTCTTTCAGGTATCTCCATCTCTCATAAATCTCAATTCGCTCTTTATGAAACCATTGGAGAAAATAGAATCCATAATAAGGCTTAGAAATAAGAATTAAAAGTCACTAAATAACTTTAGTAGAAATATATATATATATTATATATATATATTATATATATACACACACACACTATTTGTACCTGGCAAACATCAAACATTAGTTAACTTCAATTTTTTTTACTGTATTAGCCATAGGACACTGTCAAATGCCTTCAGAATTATTACTGAGGTGTAGGGATAAATTTTTCAGGCCCAGGCAGGGGTGAGTCTCAGGAGTCAGTGTTATCTGAATTGAAATACATAAGTGTACAGTCCTAAATATTGTGAGGCAAAGTCAAAGTCAAAGGTGGTTCCTTAAAACTAGGTATGCATCTCCTGTGGATATGATAAAACAATAACTGGGAAGGGGGAGGGAAGGAGAGGAAAGACTTATGCAGAGTTGAAGGGTACTAATTAAAAGGACAGGAAAACACCTTCCACTTTTGGCTATCAGTGGACTGTCTCATTTCATATCGCACTGAAAACAACTAGAAATCTCAAAAAATGTTTTCTGAAAATTTGTTTGAAGGCATTAAAGGGACATCAAAGCACCAAGGACTTGAAAGGTCGTGATTTCAGAAAGAAGTTCTGAGAAGTGAGTACAACATCTAGTTATGCTTTTCTTTTCAAGGAACATCAGCATCTTTTCCATCTCTATGGATCAAGTTACCCTGTGTGTTCTGTGAGATACTCCTGAACCACTGAAATAAGTTCCCTTTTATGCTCTGACATGTGTTTGACAATTCATAACTAGAACTAAGAACCTGACAAGCTGGTTAGAGTTTTTGGCAGTCTCAAGGGATTTTTTTAAGAATGAAGATCAAGGTCTGCCAAGGAGGAGAAGCCCTGGAAAATACCTCATATTTTCAGTTGATACTCCTGAGGAGCAAAGCCTAAATAGTAAAGGAAATTGACCAGCCTGCAGGAAGGCTGAAACTCAGCTCCTTGTTAGCTCAGTTTGAGAGGAGATGAAATAATCTGCCCTAATCTAACTTTCTTCAAGAAGCAAAAGTAAATTCTCTTTGGAAAAAGATAATGTTATCCAGAATCTCTAATTAGCTCTCAATTTTTCATACATGTTTAGCATTCTTTCAATTACCAGGCATACAACAAGACAAAAACAAATAATCTAAAGCCAAGAGAAGAAAAACAGATAATGGAAAAACTACCATAGATGGATAATTTTATCAGAATCTGTTAGAGAAAAAAAGACTTGAATTGAAATACTAGAAATGAAAAACACAAAAACTCAATAAATTGTTTTTAACAGAATATCAGACAAAGTTAAGAGAGCATTTTCTAACAGTTTTAAAACTGGGAAGAGAATATCCAGGCTAAAGTACAGAAAGAAAAATGATGAAAATATAGAAAATCATTTAAGAGACAGATGGACACCAGTGAGAAGATCTAACATATGTAATTGGATTTCCAGTAAAAGAAGAGAGAGAGAATGGGTGGAAGCAATACTAGAAGAGATAATGACCAAGGATTTTCTAAAATTAGTGAAAGATGTCAAGCCACAGATCCAAGAAATGCTAAAAACAGTAAATAAGAAAAATATAAATAAAATCTACCTAGGAACATCATAGTAAAATGACTACAAACAAAGAAATATCATTGGGTCAATTGGATATTCAAACACCAAAAAAAAGTTAATTTTATTGGATACAATGTATGGGAAAATATTTTCTCTCATAGTCTTTTAACTCTTATAATGACATCTGAGTAGAGTTCTTATTTTCAATGCAGTCTAATTTATAAATTGTTTTTTAAATAGTATTTCTCATATTCTGTTTAAGAAAACTTTTGTTATTTTATGGTCATGAAGATATTTTCCTACATTATCTTAGAAGTTTTAAAGAACTAAAATTAAGTACAAATCAAAGAAATTCTCTTCATTAGCATACACTAGAAAGGGAGGGGGAAGACAAGCCACTGAGAAATTTTGATGAGGGGAATCTGCAGAACTGGCCTAAAGTGGGGCTGGTAATAGAAAGAAATGGCCAGATATGCTACAGGACAGCTAAACTCTTAGAAATTTTTGTAGAATTAAAAGATAATAAATTGTTTTGTTTTTGGTTTTTTTGATAAACCTACCCAGCCTGCTCAAGGGCAAAGTGCCTAGACTGACTATTTTTCTAGTTTATCAGTTTACCCCCAAAAATGTAAAGGCAAAATTTACTTTTCCCTGAAATGTTGGCAATGACTCTGTTTGTCCTGAATTGCAGTTCCCTCTCTCCAGACCTGCTTTATTCCCCTTCCCTTCACAGACATTTGTGACCTAAATTCCATCTCAGTGTTTACTTCTGGAGAATCCACCCACCAACATCAATTGACTCCTCCTACATGAAAAACAGAGTAAAACGAAACTTACTGTTCTCAGACTGCTCAGACTGTCCACAGATTTCTCCTTTTCCCTCTTCTTATAAGTCTATACTTTGCCTTTGTTTCTTAACAACAATCTAATGACAGCTCTCACTTGTATATGTGAGTAAAATATTTCTATGTCATTGGTGACTAAAAAAATCTAGAAATTGTTCTTTGACACTACAGAATTGAAGAAAAGTTAAACATAACATGTATATCAAGAACCCTAACAAGTCTATAGAAGAAACATTTAATACAAAAGGAAACAGGCGAAATAGGCACATCATAAAATAGTATATCAAAAGGTCAATAAATATAAAAAGGTACTCAAAATCATTAGTCATCAGTATAAATTGAAACTACAATGAAATACCACTAAACATATAACAAAATGGCTAAGATGTAAAAGGTCAACAATAATTATGTTGGTGAGGATATGGAGCAACCAGAATTCTCATATGCTGCTGATGGGAGTGTAAATTGGCTCAAATATTTTAGAAAACTCTTTGGCAATATATGCTAAAACTGAACATGCACATATGCTAAGACCCAACTACTCCACTACTGGGAGAAATACCAAACAGAAGTGTGTGCATATATTTACTAAAGACATGCACAAGAATGTTCATAGTAACTTCATGTGTGATAACCCCAAACTGGAGTCAACTAAAAGGTCCATCAACAATAGAATGGCTAATATATTTTACCCATACAAAGGAATACTATAGCATTGAAAACAAATGGATGAAAGCTGCACAAAAGCAAAATGAATGAATATCTCAGGCATAATATTAAGCAAAAATTTAGGCATAGAATGGTACATACTGAATATTATGGACTAAACTGCACACACACACACACACACCCCTAAAATTTCATATGTTGAAGCCCTAACTCCAAATGTGACTGTATGTGGAGATAGGGCCTTTAGGTAGATAATTAAAATTAAATGGGGTCATAAGGGTGGAGCCCTAATCTATTGGACTTGGGTCTTTATAAGAGGAGGAAGAGACACCAGGAGTGTGTCCACACAGAAGAAAGGCCATGTGAGGACACAGTGAGAAGGTTGCCATATACATGCCAGGAAGTGTTCTCACCAGAAACCAACCCTGATGACACCTTCATCTTGGACTTTCAGCCTCAGAGTGTGAGAAAATTAATTTCTATTATTTAAGCCACCCCATCTGTGATACTCTGTTATGGCAGTTCAAGCAGATTAATATGATTCCATTTATAGATAAAGTATTAAGAAAGAAAAACCTAATCTGTGAAATTGGAAGTAAAGTTTACTCCTGTCAAAGAATGAAGGTTGCAATGACTAGGAGAAGACATGAGGGGGACTTCTGGCGTACTGCTGGTGTCCTATTTCTTGACCTTAGTGGTGAATACATGAGTGTTACTGTTGTGAAAATTTATGGAATTTTAGACTTATGGTATGTGTGGTTCGTTAAGTAGTATACATCAATTTAAAGTTTATTAAAAAATAAACAGGAAACATCAGACTCATCAGGGAAGTCTGACGGATAACAGAAGTGTTCAGGGGGTTTGGATAAAATAAAGCCCTACAATCCCCACCTCATCATGGGAACTGATACAGAACAGGTTTTCTGCTTTCCTTTTCTCTTTTTATTTTTCTCTTATTTCCCAGAGCATACATTCCTTTATGAGAGCCTAAGGAAGCAGCTGTCAATGGAGCTGGTTGTAAAAGGATGAGACAGGAAAAAGCAGGCAGCTGGCCAAAGGTTGCAAGTCAAATAGATATTTTTTTTTGAGTCTAATCATGTTTCCAATAACAATTTGCAAGACAGCAAGACTGAGCTTATATGGATACTGTCCAGCCAGTTCAATGAACAGGGTCCTCTGAATGATTTCTCAGTAAAAATTATCTTTAGAAAGTACAGACTAAGAATTTATCACCAGTTTAGATCCTGCATGCTATATATATATATTTTAGATAAAACTCTGGAGAATATAAACTTCATCTTTTTTTTTTGCTGTTGTTCATGAATGAATTTCTGAAAGTTGTGGCAAGAATTTTCCAAGATCAGGGGAAATATGGCATTTGATTTTGGAGTTGTGTAACCATAGATCCTGGCTTCAGGAGAGCATCGGCTCTTGCCCGCACCTACCCTTGAAGCTGGATTCAGCACATCCCCACATTCATTCCTAAGAATTGACTCCCTTCAAAGGCAATATTAAGCAATATATAGTTTACTGAAGATATGGGAAAATATTTGGGGAAGTAGTTTTATGTTAAACACCATGGAGAAAACATTCAATAAACATCCCAGTCAGTATATTTTTTCTGCATTCAGGCCCCTTTTAACTTCATACCAATCTGAGGGATTCTCATTCTGATCCTCTCCTTCATTTTCTTGGCTAAATCCTTTCTGCTCCATGGTCTTCTGGAAGTCCAATCCCAGACAGGCAACCATCCTGATGTATGCACAGCTGACTGGGGAAGCTCATCCAATCTTTGCCTTCCATTTCTTTCTTATCAGTCCTGTGGGCTTTACCAGTCTTCCATACCCCACTGGAACTTTGGGTGAAAAATTTTTGTCCAAAGCATTACCTGTACAGGCAGAAAGGTGGGAAACATCCTTTGGGTTCTTGTTTTGATTAATAAAAACTTAGCTTAGAATCAGGACACCTCGAGCCCTTAACTGCTCAGTGCTACACATTCCTCATACGTTTGAACATCTGTGGAACATTTGGGGACACTTAAAAATTGTGGTGGTATGAGAATACAAGGTGCTGTTATTCTTGCATCTTGCTGCCAAGATTCTGACCTAAATGCAGAAAAGCAGTAAGGACACCAGCCTATGACAGTTGGCCATGGTTAACAGCACAGCTTGTGCATCATGTACAGATAAAAGAATCTCCTTTTCTTATAGCATGTATCCGAGAAATAGCACCTTCACAATTTGTGTCATTTCTTTTTGATGACCCCTAAACAAAACAGTGACTGAGATAATAAATGCTTTTACTTTGGATTGATCAAAATGCCCTGTGGTGAAACTGCTCTAGTTTAATGCAGTGCAGAGTGAGCCACACACGGTGTGAAAACTGCCATCCTTGGAGGAGAAATGTCAACACCTGGGTTTTTGTCACTTAGCCTATCTTGAAGATTCCGGCTGGTTATGTTGCTTTCTTTGTTCCTATCTGTGCGCTAATTCACACTTAAAAACTGATTGTTGACTAACTACTATTTACAAAGCACCTTGAAATATAGGGGTTATAAAGATAAAATAAGGTAATTTCCATCTTCATTAAGTTTACAGTTAATCAAGGAAGATATACACAGAAAACAAAACAAAGAACCATAAACAATAAAGACAAAGTAGAAGTAGAAGAAGGAGAGATTATTTATTGCCTGAGGGAATTAGGGGAGCCAGAATGGTCTTTTCAAAAAGCAAATCTGCTCATGTCTTTCCTTTTTTTTTTTTAACATCTTTATTGGAGTATAATTGCTTTACAATGGTGTGTTAGTTTCTACTTTATAACAAAGTAAATCAGCTATACACATACATATATCCTCCCACTTGCGTCTCCCTCCCACCCTCCCTATCCCACCCCTCTAGGTGGTCACAAAGCACGGAGCTGGTCTCCCTGTGCTATGAGGCTGCTTCCCACTAGCTATCTTTTTTTTTTTTTTTTTTTTTTTTTTTCCGGTACGTGGGCCTCTCACTGTTGTGGCCTCTCCCGTTGCGGAGCACAGGCTCCGGACGCGCAGGCTCAACGGCCATGGCTCACGGGCCCAGCTGCTCTGCGGCATGTGGGATCTTCCCAGACCGGGGCACGAACCCATGTCCCCTGCATCGGCAGACGGACTCTCAACCACTGTGCCACCAGGGAAGCCCACTAGCTATCTATTTTATATTTGGTAGTGTATATATGTCAGTGCCACTCTATCACTTCATCCCAGCTTACCCTTCCCCCTCCCCATGTCCTCAAGCCCATTCTCTATGTCTGTGTCTTTATTCCTGTCCTGCCCCTAGCTTCTTCAGACCCTTTTTTTTTTTTGAGTCAATATATATATGTTAGCATACAGTATTTGTTTTTTTTTTCTTTCTGACTTACTTCACTCTGTATGATACACTCTAGGTCCATCCACCTCACTACAAATAACTCAATTTCGTTTCTTTTTATGGCTGAGTAATATTCCATTGTATATATGTGCCACATCTTCTTTATCCATTCATCTGTCAGTGGATGCTTAGGTTGCTTCCATGTCCTGGCTATAGTAAATAGAGCTGCAATGAACATTTTGGTACATGACTCTTTTTGAATTATGGTCTTCTCAGGGTATATGCCCAGTAGTGGGATTGCTGAATAGTATGGTAGTTCTATTTTTAGTTTTTTAAGGAACCTCCATACTGTTCTCCATAGTGGCTCTATCAATTTACATTCCTACCAACAGTGCAAGAGGATTCCCTTTTCTCCACACCCTCTCCAGCATTTATTGTTTCTAGATTTCTTGGTGATGGCCATTCTGACTGGTGTGAGATGATATCTCATTGCAATTTTGATTTGCATTTCTCTAATGAGTAAAGATGTTGAGCATCCTTTCATGTGTTTGTTGGCCATCTGTATATCTTCTTTGGAGAAATGTCTGTTTAGGTCTTCTGCCCATTTTTGGATTGGGTTGTTTGTTTTTTTGCTATTGAGCTGCAGAAGCTGCTTGTACATTTTGGAGATTAATCCTTTGTCAGTTGCTTCATTTGCAAATATTTCCTCCCATTCTGAGGGTTGTCTTTTCGTCTTGTTTATGGTTTCCTTTGCTGTGCAAAAGCTTTTAAGTTTCATTAAGTCCCATTTGTTTATTTTTGTTTTTCTTTCTATTTTTCTAGGAGGTGGATCAAAAAAGATCTTGCTCTGATTTATGTCCTAGAGTGTTCTGCCTATGTTTTCCTCTAAGAGTTTTATAGTGTCTGGCCTTACATGTAGGTCTTTAATCCATTTTGACCTTATTTTTGTGTATGTTGTTAGGGAGAGTTCTAATTTCATTCTTTTACATGTAGCTGTCCAGTTTTCCCAGCACCACTTATTGAAGAGACTGTCTTTTCTCCACTGTATATTCTTGCCTCCTTTATCAAAGATAAGTTGAACATATTTGCATGGGTTTATCTCTGGACTTTCTATCCTGTTCCATTGATCAATATTTCTGTTTTTGTGCCAGTACCATACTGTCTTGATTAGTGTAGCTTTGTAGTATAGTCTGAAGTCAGGGAGCCTGCTTCCTCTAGCTCCGTTTTTCTTTCTCAAGATTGCTTTGGCTATTCAGGGTCTTTTCTGTTTTCATACAAATTGTGAAGTTTTTTATTCTAGTTCTGTGAAAAATGCCATTGGTAGTTTGATAGGGATTGCATGGAATCTGTAGATTGCTTTGGGTGGTATAGTCATTTTCACAGTGTTGATTCTTCCAATCCAAGAACATTGTATATCTTTCCATCTGTTTGTATCATCTTTAATTTCTTTCATCAGTGTCTTATAGTTTTCTGCATACTGGTCTTTTGTCTCCTTAGGTAGGTTTATTCCTAAGTATTTTATTCTTTTTGTTGCAATGGTAATCATGTCTTTCCTTTACTTACACCCCTCCAATGGCTGCCCAGCACATTCAGAATAAAGTTAATTAATTAAAATGTGAGCATTTCAAACCAATCTCCAGCTTTTTAGTCAGTCTCAAATCCTGCTATTCTCTTTCTTATTCATTGTTCTTCAGCACACTGGTCTGAATATAGTTTTTTTTTAATAAATTGCTAACTGGTTGCATTTCTTGTGTTTACTGTATCAAGGGGGCCCCTCTTGTAACATGGAAAAAACAATGGAGCCATCTTGTAATACTTTGAGTAAAGAGTCAAAATTCCCAACAATAGATGGTAGGGGGAAAGAAAGAAGGATTTAGGCTACATCTTTGTATCACATCCATAGCACTGTGCTTGGGTTTTAAAGTGGTGTCCTTCCATAGTAGCCCCAGAATGCAAAATTAGGAAAGAACTGTTATGGAAAAGCCTTCTCCAACTATATGTCTTTTGCAAGTTTTATGGTTTTATAAATGAAATAATACTTTTAATAATAATAATAGTAGCAACTAGTATTCATTGAGCACTGTGCTATGTACATATGCCAAGCAGCAGTGCTAATTCTTTACACATATCTTTAGGTTAATTCCCCCCAAACCCTGAAGTATTACTATTACTATTATTATCTTCTAGATGAGAAAGTAAACTGAGTCAGTTCAATATGTTGCACAAGAAAATAACTTGCTATCTAGAGTGGTATTTAAGATTACATTTTATATCACTTAATGTCAATATAATAAATTTTGTTAAACTGTAGCAAAGCTTTCTGGATTCTGGATTATTCCAAGCAGTGTTTCCACCTGTGATATATTTTTAAGACCTAGAAATACAAAACTATTGTGAATGATAGTTTGTATTCGTCCCTAGGCCTGGGCCTGGAGACCTGGAGATGAGCACAGTAACAAGTGTGTGGGCAAATTATTTTTATGAATAAAAACTATACCTTTGTTTTCTTAAACCAGTTTAATTAAATACAAGTATATATTTTGAAAATTTCTAGAAAGGCATTAGAAATAAATAGTGTTATTTTCAATAACCGAGACTATGATAAAAATTCAGTAGTCTCCAGTGCTATCAAATCTCAATGCTTCTTCAAAGTGATACATTCTACAGTAAGAAAGGACTCTCACATCAGGTTTTAACTGAGGTCCACATCCTAGGGGTCATTTCTTTACCGAGTTTAAGGCTCTCCTGTGGAGCTTGAGAATCCAATTATTAAACACGCTTAAGTGAGACTCATGAGTTGGCATTTTAACCTTTTAATTGAGTGATCAGGGAGAACATTTTTTAAAAAACTTTTCTGGGGCACACTCAAAGTTCTTCTTTGCTAAGGAAAAAAAGAACCCAGTAACATCTTCTTATTTGATTAAGGGAACATAAAAACTGGGATAGAAAAACCTCCATCTCTGACAGAGTAGGGTTGCCAGATTTAGCAAATAGAAATATAGGACATCCAGTTAAATTTGAATTTCAGATAAATAATGGATAATTTTTTACTATAAGTCTATCGCATGTAATATTTGGGAGATACTTATAGTAAAAAATTATCCACTGTTTAACTAAAATTCAAATTTAAATAGGTGTGTGGTCTTTTTATCTGTCAAGTTTATTACAGAGAGGCCAATTAGATTTCAATTCAATGGATTTTAAGATTGCACTGATGTTTGTCTAGGCCTGACTGAACATTATAAAGGGGAAATGGTAGCACTTTTTTATTACAAAAGTTTCTAAAATTCAAACACAGAAGGAAAAAACCCACAGAAAACAAGAAAAAATAATTCTGCACTATTCATAGCAGACATGTTGCTAGGTGCTCCCTTCCAGTGAGTGTAGTTCAATCTGACAAAGGATATTGAGATAGAATCCACCAGGGTGCTGCATATTGCCTAGAGGATGATCTGTTTCCTGGGCCACTCTGGGCTGCCATTCTCATCACCATGGAGATACCAAAATTAGCTCCCTAGGGGGTAGATCTGGATGCTTTTCAGCTGATAAATTTGAAAGGGATTTATTTTCTGATTAAAATAAAATCCCACTTATCTTGATATCAGACTTCCAGCTGATTCAGTTATTCATTAAACAGTCATAAATTCACAATTAAAGGGGGAAAACTCAGATGTAGAAAACAGCTGGCACTGGCACATGTTCTATACTTCTTGGCATGAGGTTGTGAGTTAGCTTACCCTTCTTGACTTTAAAAGTGTAATTATAATTTGTTCTGGCCTGCGGGTTAGATAGAGCAGGGGTGATATTGATTGACTATGAGAATTCAGTGCACTGGGAAACTGTGTTAGATGGAAAATTCTACAAACTAAAAACCCTTCAGGGTTGGTTGGGCTGGGAGCATAATGCCCTCTGCCCTTTAATGGTTCTGAAGGACTCCACTCTCAGGAAGATGAACCTTCAGCAATGGGGAAATGGCTACCTGCACTTTGGGGCTTCCCAGAAACTAGCTCAGGCCTCATCTTCTGATCTAACTTCCTGTTCCTCTCCTTGCCAAGCCTGAGCAGGGAGGGAAACAGAGGCATTGCCTGAGGACCCAGCCTGGGTCCCCTGACTTCTACCGGGCAGCAACTCCCTGCCTTCCTTGTCCCTCCCCAGCTACCACTGTTGAAGTAGTTCCTTCAAACCCTAGTCTGTTTTACAGTCACCACCTGCTCTGTCTCATAGCATCTTTGTAAGCATATTAGTTTGCTAGCTGCCATAACAAACTACCACAAACTGCGTGGCTTAAACAATAGGAATTTATCATCTCATAATTCTTCAGGCTAGAAGTCTGATATTAAGGTGTCAACAGGGCCATGCTCTGTCTGACAGTGCAAAGGAGAATCTCCTCCATGCCTCTCTCCTAGCATCTGGTGATTTGCTGGCTATCTTTGGCGTTCCTTGACTTCTGCCTTCATTTTCACATGATGTTCTCCCTGTGTGTGCATCTGGGTCCAAATTTTCCCCTCTCATAATGACACCAGTCATATTGGAATAAGAGCCTCATCAAAATCTAATTATATCTGCAATGACTTTTTCCAAATAAGATCACATTCTGAGGTACTGGGGTTTAGGACTTCAACACAAGAATTTGGGAGTGACACAATGTGATCCATAACAGTAGAGTTCAAGAGAAATGGCAAATATGAAAGCACCCTAAAAATTTAAACATAATATATGAATACTGCTGGGAGAAGTAGGGGAGAGCCTTCTTTGATTTTTCTGACATTTGCACAAAGGCAGATATTTTCACCACTATCCCTACACAGTGAATTCTTGTTTTTCTCTCTCTACAAGGTCCTCTCCTCCAGGGTGGAAGATGAATCCTTCATAAAAGGCAATAAAAATTGTATATAAGAAAATAAAAGAAAATTTGGAATACAAGATTAGATAAGAAAGTAAGTACTTGTATATAAAGTGCAAAAGAAAATTGAAGTACACAGTAAGTTCACCTCCTGAATGATAACTTTTATAGTCACTCTATTTGGGGACACTTACTGTGTGCCAGACACCATGCTACGCATTGTGTGTTATTTTCTCCTCATAACAACTGAATGAGCAAATATTATTATGCCCACTTTTAAAATAAAATGATGGCACTGAGGCTCAGACACTTTAACATCAGAAGTCGCCAGCTCAGAGGCATGGGGGCTGGCAGCAAAGTCTAGGTGCCCTAGCTTGAAACACATGCTCTTAACCACTCTGCCCTGAGGAGGGTTTAGATTGGGTGGGTGGAAGTGGAAGTGAGGGAGAGAAGGAGAGAGACAAGGGGACAAGGGGACAGGTATGAAAGACATTATAAAAGAGGAATGGAGAAGACTGGGAACAGGCTAGATTTGAGAGGGAAGCAGGAGTCAGCAGGGTTCTCTCTGAGCTTCTGGGCTTGTGCGACTGGAGACAATGGTAACTTTGACAGCAGGAAGTGCAGAGAGGGAGCATGCAGGGACTAGAGGAAAGGGCAGGGGGAGCTCAGACATGCCCAGCTTGGGCCTCTTCTTCTCAGGAGCAATAGCCAGAGAGACCACGGTGCCAGCAATCCAGAAACCCACCGGCACAGATGCAGAGGAAAAGTCAAGTGTTGCAACAAACACAGGAGAAGTTGGAAGGAAATGAGAAACATCAGGTTTAAATTTTCCCAGTTCTAACTTTTTAGAACTTTTTCTTATAGGAAGCCACTTCAATCGTGTTTACTGATGGTTGTTGAGAGGGTAGGGTATGAATTATATTTGTTCACCACTGCCCCATTCAAATTTAATCTTTTGAGATTAAATTTCTCCCCCTACTTTTTTTCTTCAAGAAAAGGCAAAGCAACTTAAATTACAAAGTATGCAAGAAAAATAAACATCTATTGCTTATTTATTTCCATTAATATCTGCCTTATTCACCAAGAATCAAGGGGACTTAGCATTTTTCTTTGTCTTATTAGTGGTTTGTTATAGGATATTAGGTGCTTAATGTAATTTGTTTCTAGTTGCAAAAAAAATCTTTGACCATAAGAGGATCTTGTGAATTTATGAATATGAGGCCAAGTGAGCAGTTTTAACATTAAAGTTTTATGGAATAAATATTTATGTAAATCCACACACATACATCTTAAATTTGTATGTGGGGAAAAAGATAGTATTAGATGATCTCTCACAATGTAAATTCTATGATTCACTACCTAATGAATCATGTACTCAGAAATGCTGAGAACATTTTGACACCTTAACACCTTATAATGTCTCATCTCTTCTCTCCTATCCTCACAAACACTCCTGCCTTCTGCTGTCAGTTGCTACACATCCACAGAATGAAAACTTTCTACATTATCTGTCTTTTATATGTCTCTGCTCCCTTATAGTAGCTTGATATCTAAGACTGGTTAGTCTCACCTGTTCTTGTTCTTTCTTTTTGCTTTAATTGGTGTACTGCAGTAGTGTGAAATAGTCACCTTTAAGGAGATTGTTGCTTGTTCTTTGTTGATTACCATTCTCTACTAAACCATGAGCGGGTAATGGGTTGTTTCAGCTTTAAGGCAAAGTGCCTATATAGGAGAGGAACAGAAATTAATCAGCCTCATTGTATTCCAACAGTAGATCTTAAAGTGATCTCTAGACCAGCAGCATCAGCATCACTTGGGAAACTTTTTAGAAATGCAGATTCTTAAGACCCACCCTAGATCCACCACATCAGCAACTAGGAGGAAAGGAGGGATTAAGCCCAGCAGTCTTCATTCTAAAAAGCTCTCTGGATGATTCTGATATACACTGGAGTTTGTGAACCAGTATATTAGAGTAACAATTTGCTCAACATAGAATGGAAGACTGTTCATGACAGAACAAAGTTAATATTCCCTGATGTACATCAGAAGGGACTGGGATTCATCAGAAGACCTTTTGCTATTTGACTGTTTGTCTGTTTGTTTTAGGAGAAATAGTATCCTCCCTCTGCCATGAGCTGAGTAGAAAGAGGGCAAATTAGAGTCAGCATGATAAGGTAATATTAACATGTGCACATAGCAATGAAATCCACATCCTTGGTCGCTTTAGGTAGCAGTCTACAAGCATATGTTGTACAAAATAATTGTCACATCTCTGTAGAAGAGGTGAATAAACTTTTTCTCAAATAGTAAGTATTTTAGGCTTTGGGGGGCATTGGTCTCTGTCACAACTGCTCAATTCTGTCACAGTAATGCAACAACAGCCCTAAACAATATGTAAAGGAGCATGGCTAGAGTTTCAATAAAACTTACCTTAGAAGAACAATGGTGGGTTGGATTTGGTCCATGGGCCATAGTTTGCCAACTTGTTTTATAATGCTTCCATTTTTAAAAATTAAAATAAATGATGTAACCATTTCCCAGTTGATTGTTTAGTCATTAATCTGATATTTAATTGCTGGTCCACTAACAATCCATTAACTAATTGCAGTCATTAAAAGCAACCCCCCAAAATCCAATGTCCCTATTCCGCTTTGCTGGTGGTTGATCTGTAAACAATCAACTAAAGCATAGTGTTGAGCAAACTCAACTTGATGCCTGATTTTCCACCTAATGCCCAATGGGAGCAAATGTTCTGCCTTCTTAGACATAATTTTAAATAGTTTGGGTTTACCATTTTTACTACATCACAGGGCATACCAAAATATAAATTAATTTACCTCTATAGCCGTGGATCCTACAACAAGCATTTAGCTGCTGTCCTAATGTACAACTCTTATCCAAAGGCTGCCTCTGCAGAGTAGGTTATAGATACTCTGTCTCATCAAAATTTTTTTTTTTTTTTTTTTTTTTTTTTTGCGGTATGTGGGCCTCTCACTGTTGTGGCCTCTCCCCTTGTGGAGCACAGGCTCCAGACGCGCAGGCTCAGCGGCCATGGCTCACGGGCCCAGCCGCTCCGCGGCACGCGGGATCCTCCCAGACCGGGGCACGAACCCGTGTCCCCTGCATCGGCAGGCGGACTCTCAACCACTGCGCCACCAGGGAAGCCCTCATCAAAATTATTGATAAGACATCGTTAACAGGGTTTTTTTAAAACTTTGACTGAAAAAGATAAAGATAACATTGCATTGCTGTTAGAGCAAGTCATGACACGCAAGTAAATTTAATATATGCTATCAGTGTCTTTCCTAAATAGCAGGTTAGTGAGCCTGGGTAGAGAAAAAGAGGGACCCAAGATGGTGCTTTAATTCTTAGTTGTGTGAGTGCATCCCAGGAACACAAGTAATTGGGCTCATTTCATAAATTGAAAAAGAATAGAAAACCCTAGACATCTTTCCAAGTACAAAAAGAAAACATGTTGGGTAATTTTGAAATTTCCCACCCTTCACTCTGGTCCCAAATGAAGACATATGCCAGAGCAACAGCTTGAACTTATTCTGAATTTTGAGTTAGACTCATGCTAACTTTCCTTATATTGTTATTCTTTCATTATTATCTATATTATCCTTCTGTCCATTTATAATTAGTAATCAACTGAATTTTTTCAGAATACAATGCTTAATGAAGAGCCAAGTTTGGGGCTGTTGATGTTTCCACCAACTTGATAAACATCTTGTCACTATGTGCCGAGTGGAAAATGGGAACTGCAGAGATAACGGCCTATTGTGTTTTAGAATGATTTCTCTTTTTTAATCATTATTAGTTTTCATTATTATTATTACTTAGGAAATTATCCCAAAGTATTAAGCATGATACCTAATCTATAAATGCATGCTCCCCTCCCCATATAACAATTTCATAGTACATGTGTCCCTCAAAAAATATCACCCAAGGGGCTTCCCTGGTGGCGCAGTGGTTGGGAGTCCGCCTGCCGATGCAGGGGACACGGGTTCGTGCCCCGGTGCGGGAGGATCCCACATGCCGCGGAGCGGCTGGGCCCGTGAGCCATGGCCGCTGAGCCTGCGTGTCCGGAGCCTGTGCTCCGCAGCGGGAGAGGCCACAGCGGTGAGAGGCCCGCGTACCGCAAAAAAAAAAAAAAAAAAAAAAAAAAAAAAAAAAAAAAAAAAAAAATATCACCCAAATGCTAATTAACAAAAGGTTTGTAATAACATGACAAAATTTGTTATAATGATATATGGGAAGGAAAGAGGTACAAAATACATAATCTATGAGCATGACTGTAGAATGATTTCTAATAAGCCATATTTCCAAAAAGTATTAGTGAAATGAGGAATGAAGATGGGATCAAAAGGATGTGGGCTTAGGTATATGCATCCTCAGGTGCAAAAGGACACCTCTCGTCCACCTTCCCCTGCTTTTTCTAAGAAGGATGTAATATAGTCTATTTTTATTTCTTCAAAGAAATAAATAGATAAATATATTATTATCTAAATTATCTAAATAAATAGATAAATATATCTAAATAGATAAATATATCTATATATCTATAAATATATCTATATAAATATATAGATAAATATATCAGATTCTTCAGTTTCAAGAATCACATTCTGTGGCCAGATGCTTTCCAGTGGTTATTGGTTTTATCATAAGACATACTACAGCGACATCACCCAGATTCTGTTCATACTCACTCATTCATCAAGTTTATGCCACAGCATTCTACTGCAATATCCTGCCACATGGCTTTCTCTCAGCCCATGTATGGCACAGGCTGGAAGTGTCAGGGACTTAAATCACCCAGGAACAGCTCTCAATCAGGGATGCCTGAAGTTGAAGGGTAAATATCCTAGCTTCTTCACATTTCAGGTACAATAAATCTTGGTGTGTTTTACATCTAATTCCACAGAGGTTGAGCCCCAGTTGTTCACAGCAATAGCCTGCTTGATAACGCTTCTTCTTCATTTTTCTGTCTTGTTTTCTGCTCCCCTACTGATGCCCTCTGAGATCACTTCCTAAATAAACTACTCACACTCAAATGTGGGGAAACCCAAATCACACACTTAAGATATCTTTTACATATTGCTACGAACATTCAGTAAATTCAAATTTGACTTTCTTCTCTTCTTGCTGTTTTCTTAGGGAGGTAAACTGAGAAGATGGGGATTAAATCCCCCAAAATGGACTCACTAGAGGGCTCTCAAGTCTCTATCCCTGGATATGTCACAAGTTGAGATAGATGCTCTGCTGCCTGGAATTGTTGTGGTGAAAATGATCTGAATCTCTGGGAAAAGACTCAGGTTTCCAATTTATACAGGCTAGCTGGGTTTGGCAAATCATAATACTGAGACCAGTCTGTTAGTCATAATTGATTTGGATCTTTCTTACCCTCTGCTTATTGAATTCTGTGGTCTGAAGATAAAGAGATAAAGCTCTCAATGTTAAAATTACTGAACTCCACTCATGGTTGTCAAAACCAGAGTTAGGATATTTATTCCGAAGCATATTGAGTTCATAATATGTGTCAGAGCCTTGTTTGACCTTTACAATGACCTGTAGATTTAGCAAGATTATAAACTCCATTTTATGGATAAGGAAACTGAGGTCAGAGAAGTTAAGTAACTTGCTTAAAATAACAGCCAGTAGAGCCATGTTTGCAAGCCAGAATCCTCTCAGTCTAGTACTCAAACTTTACCCACTAAGCTGTTCTGCCTCTGCAGAGGCTCCTTCCTTAGCTATCAGTACACCTGGCAGTGATATGTGATATAAGAGTATTCTTTCACAGGACAGAACCACGACACAGGGAGACCAACTTTGCACCCAGAACAAAGAAACACAGGTTTTAGGGCCAACAAGTTGTGTGATAGACAAATTATTCTATTCCCATAGGTCTTATTCCTTCTATTAAAATGAAGATGTTGGATTCAATACTTCTAGGGTCCCTTGCAGTTATGAAATTGTACTGCTTTGTCTTGGAAAAAGTTGGAAAGATATTTTTCTTTTCAAACTGCTATAGTTTTATTAATGTACCCTAGTTTTCCATAGCTACAGATTCAGAAACCCAACCTGAGATGTAGCACTGAATTAAAGAGTTAAGGAGTATGTTTGTTGGTTTGAAAATGCTAAGATGACTATAGATTAGTAAGAAAATTTTAGGTATAGAAGTCAATTTAAACAGGCATTCAGATGGAAAAGGAAATTATCCTAAGTACCCCCAATAAGAGATAATTCTACACTTTATTAAACTACTCTACATCCATCACACTGTACCACCTACTTCAGTTTTAATCTTATTGGAGAAGAGATGACAATATTGATACAGAATTCAAAAGTCTCATCACCAACCATTTATATTGTGTATTCCATCTCTTTTCACAAGTGTCAAAGGGAAAAAACAACAATACCACCAAATGCTAGCAACCTCTCATCCTTAACCCTTCAGATAGAAGGAAACGCTATCACTAATAAAAATAGTAAGTGTATTGTTTAAATTACATAACCCTTACATGGAAATGTCTGTTCTCTCATAACTTGGATGTTTAAGGTTGGATTATGGTAGCTCAAAGTGTTCATTAACATTACAAACACAGGGCTGTGGCAGTAGGCCTGGCGCATAATCACATGGATAAACTCCTTTCACTTATAGGATCAGGAGAACTCACGCTTTCATCTTCACATAACAATACAGACTTGTGCTTCATTTTATAATCACAGTATGATGACCATCTCTGAATACAGAAGAATCATAAGGTGTAGAACGTCAGTACTTCCTGGGTCTTGGGCTCATTATACCTCTGAGGGCATACCAGAATGAAACGGCTTGGTGGACCAAATATTACAACATATTAGGAACAGGTTGAAGTAAGATAAATAACTTCAAAAATTCGGTTGAGAAACAAAGCTCTATAAGACCAACATCAGCAAATTAGCTGATGATAAAGCAATATTGCCATTCCACCAAAGAAGCCTCTTTTTAGAACCTTCTACCAGCCACAGTCTGGGGTGATCTTTTGACTTCCTTAACAAATCTTTGGATCACCTTCCTTGTGCTCTCATCAGAGGTATCCTTGATACCTAAAGCATGCCAGCCTATCTTCAAATATTAAACAAGTCATGCAGCCTTGCCCAGCAGAAAGACTACCGAACTTCAGCTCACTGGCTGGTAGGTAGATCCCTCCATTCCTTCTCATTTAAATATGTTTTGTCCCCCAATTAACCAATTTCTAAAACACTTTGCAGATTAAACAAAATACCTTTTAGTAGTTGACTTTCAGGCCTGATTGGCATAGGTTACAATAAACAATGAACCAATGGCAAGTTTTTTTAATGAAAAGCCAAGGATATTTTTATGTAGATTGATTAGAAATTAGGCTATATTAATATTTACCATTAAATGAATGTTAATTTTTTTAGATTAGGTGATAATACAGAAGCTGGGGAAATCAGATCAGAGCAAGAGGGTTTGAAGGGAAAGTTGGAGAGGAAAAGGGGTGAGGACAGGAATCAGAACCTGAAGAGGAGAGTAGCTCTAAGGAGCCTCTATTGGATTCCTCTCTTTTCCCAACCAGCTGAGAAGGGAGCCATCGTAGATAACTGCACAGGTTGGTATTTATCAAGACAAACCAAAGTAGTAAAGCAGGAAGTAATTTAATCTTTCTAGGCTCCTATTTGACTATTTGATATGGAGGTGACATTTCAAGGTGATTCACATAATTTTTTGTGAGATTCTTTGAGGATGTAAAAATGACAAAGTTAGTAGAATTTAATTATTTTAGTTTATGTCAGAGACTTTTTAATACATATAGAATATACATGTTTCCAAAAGGATAATTTTAAAAACAGTTATGTGTAATGAATTTAATTTTATGAAAGAAAATTAACAGGTGTATTCCCATAAAAAAACAGTATCTCCAAAGCATATTAAAATCTCTGCTATAAGGAAATTTATCAGCTCACCTCCAAAGAACACAACCTATATTCAGTGTGCTTTTCCTAGGATTAATCCAAAAGGCCTTCATTAAGAAACGGAGAGCCCAGCACATCCTGCTCAAGAGGGACACATCATGAGATGCAGAGACTAGGATCTACATCAGACAAGGATGCAAAACAAAATATTCTCTTGATCATGCTAGTTATGAGTTATTTCTAATTCCTTAGTAAATAGATATCAAAATACATGGTTGGTAGACAGATAATAGAAACATAGATACATGACAGATACACAGATGTGTACAGATATTGTGCAATATATAGATCCTTAGTGTTTTGTTGAGGTCAGTAAAATATATATAGTGTGTTGTTTTTAAAGTCTCAGTCTAAAGAACCTCCTCCCGGTAATGAATTAGACAGTGCCCGGGGATGTTTAGAACCTTACCTATTATGATTAATTCTGGTGCCCCAAATGAATAAAAGCAGATAAGCATATCTCCTACAGAGCTCTATCTTGACAAGGCTACTTTCTGAGTGGGTCGACTGTGGGTTACACATTGTTAATGACCACCACATTCTAGAGTATGAGTCACTTTAAATGGTTCCACCATTAATCAATCTCTGACGAAGTGTTTATGCAGCATAATATTCACTCTTGGTGTTTAGGAGAAGCTCCTGGTAATATTCTGTCTCCTCCACATTCTATCTTCTTCATCCACCTCCTCCCCCACCTTTGTCATGGCTCACTCTTGAATGCTTGCCAATTAATTTCCGTCTATTCAGACCTGGAATAAGCCAAAGTAAATGGATTCCAGGAGTGACCTCACCTGGCTGTATTTACTACCCAGAGTCTCAGGGTCAGATCATATGAAGCTAATGCTTTTTCTAGGCCTCCCACATCTAAAAATTATTTAGTCTTTCTTATTGTGGTATCAGACTGCAGAATTCATCCTGTGTACACACTCACGTGTTTTTCTGGAAATATTACTCACTAGGTGTATTTTCCCATCAGAATATCTGTGGTGTGTTTTTTTTTCAACTGCATTAGCTAATATTTTGCCAAATGAATTTCAACTTATTATTTTCTGCCTGGGACACTTATGTATGTCTGAGGCTCAAGCTACTTGCTGGTCTAGCTGCAGATTTTGTTTTAGGACTAGGACACTGTTTTTCTGCAGCCCACTAATAAGCCGTTAAATGAAACCATCTTGCTCGCTGCAACCTGACCAACCTCAGGCCATTAAACACACCCATTGTCTTCTTTATATCCTGTTGTTTGGAATAATTCTCCTTTTCACATACTTAGATTTGGATTTTGTTTAAAAAATCCTGATAGAAATCCAAAGACTGAACAAAGACCTCACCCAGGACAAAATGATAGCAGAGAGAGTTTGGTGTTTTGGCCCCACCATCCCTCTCAGTGCCCTTTCTGCATCCTGGCTTGTGATACCCTGGTCCGTGTAGCATGGAAAAGAGCCATCTAACTGACTCTAATTTACTATAAGGACAGTGGCTCTTTCCTAGGGGTGATTTCGCCCCTTAGGGGCATTTGACAATGGCTGGAGACATTTTTGATTGTCACAGCTTGGGGTAGAGGGCAGTGCTACTGTCACCTAGTGAATAGAGACCAGGGCTGTTTGAAACACCCCACAATCTCAGGATGCACAGGACAGCCCCTACTACAAAGAACTATGCTATTTAAAGGTATTAGTGATGTTACCTGTTACTCTTTTTAGAGTTTCTTCATCTTTTAAAAGCCACCGCAGTGAGAAGCCTGCTCACCGCCACAAAGAGTAGCCCCCGCTTGCCACAACTAGAGAAAGCCCACGCACAGCAACGAAGACCCAACGCAGCTAAAAATAAATAAATTAAATAAAATAAATGTATTTTTTTTAAAAAGGGACTAGGAGAGAAACATACTTAACCTTATAATCTTTTCACTTGCAATTTCAGATGTAAAATGGGACACAAGACCCATCAGCTTTCAGAGATTCGAACATATCCAGAGGCTTCTGACACATGCCGTCTCTCTCTCTCTCTCCCTTCCTCCCTGTCTCTCTCTCTCATACACACACACACACGCAAACACACACACACCAGTGTTTCAATGTCTGCAGAGGATAGAAACATGGAACAGAGCCTAATACTGGCACTTAAAACTTTCTTGTTCTCCTCTATAATCTCCTCCCAGTCTAGAAAGGAACTAGCATCTCCTCTCACCTTGGTGGGAACGTTTTCTCCTAAATCAAGGGATTCTTCAGACTTTGTGATTCATATTGTAAATTATGTGTCCTATATCTCTGTATCAGCCTATAGCTTTTAATGCTTTAAAGAAGTTTTTGAAATGATACATTTATAAATAGGTAGATAAATATAGTTTTCTCTTGTAACTGTTTAGCTTTTGAAATTGATGTCAGGGCTTTCAAAACTGCTGATTCTGCTGTAGGTTATAGAAGACAATATAAGAATTCAGAAATAAGAATTTCAATTTTAGTTTTTTCTGTGTCATTCCCATCCTGATGGTCTTGGCTATAGAAAAACTTCACCACCATTAAATGGTGGGAAGAATATAAAAAGAAAGAGAATTTACTCTAAACTTTCTCTTCCATTTTTTCCATAACCCACCACAAAAATGTTTATTCTCATCTAAATTTTTCCTGTCTAAGCAGGGGTAGAGGGGGTTTATGACTCTTCAGAATCTGTTTCTTTAGAATATCATGCCGTTCACTGAGCTCTTGTATCAGGGTCTGGATACTGGATGAAATGTTCATCTCCCTCCACCGAGGGTCCCACTGCTCCCTCCTCAGTGCTTCCCACCGCCCCCTCTTCCTGTAGGGGCCAGCATCAGGGGCACTGGAAGCCTCCTTGTGTGTAAGTGTGACTCTGCAGGGCCTTTACTGACATGCAGTGAACAGGTCACTGCTTGGATCTTGGCCTTGACCTATGAGGAGAGCAGGCACCAGCCAAGCCTGACCTGACCCAAAACCTGGGCTCCATCCTCTGCTCTTCCGCTGACTTCCAAAGAACTCTGACCCCCATGAGCTTCTGCTCAGCCTATTCTCTTTATGATAAAATTACTGCCAAAGTTCTATTCTTCTATCAAAAGAAAACCAGAAAGAAGGGCATACTACAGCTTTAAACCCTGGCTTTTTTAATTAACTTTTTTAAAATTAATTTTTATTGGAGTATAGTTGATTTACAAGGTTGTGTTAGTTTCTGCAGTACAGAAAACTGAATCACTTATACATATACATATATCTAAATTCTTAATTGTCATCATGGAAATGTTCTCCCTCAAGATCTGTCTCTTTTGCATTTTGAGTTAATATCATTGGAATCAGTCATTCCTTTTAAAGAAGGGCTTCAAGTCTTTTCCAACTTCACAGTCCAAGGCAGAAGCCTTATTTTTTCATGACACTGAGCCCTTCCCCCACTTTTTGTACATCTGTTGATTATTTCTTGGGGATTTAAACCATTCTGCAGTATATTTTCAAGCTAAATATTATTTAGTCCACTCTTATAAAGTCAAAATCTGGCTCATCTAGCATTCACCGTCTCTCGCAGGGTCAAAGTCCTGACCTCCAGATGACTTGCTCCAGTTCTCATGTAAGGTTTGTAATAGTTCATGGTACACAAGAATTTTTGAAATTCTGGGCTGATGCCCCAAAATAAATAGGTGTGATATTGCAAAAATAGATGTAATCTTTTCCTATAACTAAACTATTTCCAGCACAGAATTCTCAGTCCCTCCTTATGGGTCCTAAATCATGAGAAAGGGAGGAGCCTAGCTGAGAATAAAAAGTCTTTTGATGCTAAATGATATTAAATCATACTTTAGTGATTTTTTATTCTAAATGATATGTTATTTTCTATCCCTTTATGTTCTTTTCCCACAATTCCTTTTTCCCACCACTTAATTATCAGTGATAGCTTTTTTCATTGCACTGTTACAAAAGGAGAGTGAACACATCTTAAAACCAAGGGATAGACTGAATTTCTGAATGAACTTTTGTTGAACACATGGTATGCAAGCAAAAGTAAGAGCCACATTTTGTGGGAAGAAAAGAGATTTTTGTTTGATATGTTTGGCTAGAGATTTTGTTTTCTGAAATTCCAAATACTTGATTTCTCTAAGTAAGAAGAAGGCTAAAAGCTAGATTTTAGAGTTTCAAAAATAAACAACAAAATTGAAGTGTTTACAAAATGATAATGTTAGCCATTCTCCCATCTAAAAGAAAAGGTCAATTAGAAAGTAGGAAGAGGGGAATTGGAAGAAATATGGCTGAGATTTCAATCTTAGATATAGTACCCCTGAGAAATAAGGCAGGAGGATGAAATTTTTAGTTGTTCTAAATTGTTGTAGTTCTAGACTTGAAGAAACAGATGCCAAGATGGGATTAGACATGAAAGAAATTTATTGGGTAAAACACTGGTGAGAGTAAGTGGGGAGGAAGCCAGGCGAGTTGTCAGACTGTGATAAGGGTCTGAGTTCTATGAAGGAAGGAGAGAAAGGACGGAAGGAGAGAGGATGCAGACTATAGTACATTTCTTAGAAGGTTTTGAAAAAGCCTACAGGAAGTCCTTGAGCCAAAGTCACCAATCAGATGAATGCCGTTGCCTTCCAGGTAGTTTCCTGACCTTCATATGCTGGCCATTCTCCCCAGTGACTGGGAACAGTCCCTGGGAAGTGTGGCCTCACTCAACCACAGTGATGCATTTCTGAGCATAACAGGTAGAGTTGTGGGTAAATATATACTCTCCAATGTCAGATATCTGAGAGGCACATTTTCCTGAACACCACAGAAACCCTCATGGTGTTAGGGTAAATCTTACAGCAGAGAGTAATTGTGCCTAGCTTCTGTTGACTGAAATAAATGCACAGCCTAACAGTTGAGCGTTATGTTTTATTTGGTAGACAAACTGAGGACTTAAGCCTGGGAGACAGCCTATCAGATGGCTCTGAGGGATTACTCTGAGGAGGTAAAAGGGAGAAGCCAGGACAAATAGGAGTTTTTGCAACAAAAAACAGGTAGTCAGAACATCAGAAGATTACTGTTAAAGAAAAACCAGATATCTCAAGTTAATCGATTTAGCACTTTTCTGTGTATGGGAAGATGCAAGAGTCTGGGCTCATTGAAATCATTCTTTTGATATGCTCCTTAACTATCTAGGGCCAGTATCCTGTTTTTTTTTTTTTCTATTCTGAATCGCCTCAGCGTGCACAGTTGGGGGGCGGCTGAAATGGATGACGGCTTGATGGCCAAAACATCCTTTATTTACTGCTATAGCAGGCAACATTTTTCACCCACACTTCTATCCTGAGAGAAGGCAAGCCTAGGAGTCAAGCTTCAAGTCCAATACAGCACCTGGGTGGTCAAATACAAATAACAGAAAAAAAGATCTTGGCAGATTGACTTAGTGTAGTAAGGTAGAGCAACCAAAAAGCTGGTTGGAAATGAGTTAGGGAACCCACAGGATTCTGGTGTCAGTAGGACACTAAATGACATTGTGACCCAATACAATGGCAGTGACCATGGATATTATTCACCAATGCCAGTAACAGTGGCATTTCAGTCACAGTGTTTGAAAACCAGGTGGGACTAACCACATGTCAGCTGATATCAGAGCACATCACCCAATGTTCAGTTTGGAAGACAAGCTACACCACAGCAAAGGCCAGTGTGGACGGGAACACCTTAGTACTTGCCATGGGAGGCGCTCAGTGAGTGGTAAAGACCCCGGTAATTTAGGATGGAGTGCAGATACAGATGCCTGGAAGTGGAGAGTAGGAAAACAAAACCTATGTTCTCATCTGGCACAGAGCAGCATGTGTTTTTATTGATATCTCTAAATTTGGAACAAAATGAGTGTTATACAATTGTTGGATGAGAACATGACTACTTAATTTTGGGGTCATTATGAAAATTGGTGCCACATATATACTTACACCATCAGAATACTAAGATCAGCATGTTTATCTGATTTCTTTAATGAACAAACAAGGAATGAATCACAATATTTATTTGCTTTTCCACACTATGTATCTTTCTAGTAAGTTTGAAACTAATATATCTGAGTTGTTTGTAAGTTGTTAACAGTAAGCAGAGCTGATTTCAAGAAAAAAAAAGATTCTAATAAGAGCAGACTCAAGTGTTTGCAGAAGAAGCTAAGTGTTAGCCCTATGGCAACGTGCTAGGTTTCATCAACTGGGGAATCGTTTCAACACTTCAGGGACTGCTATAACAGCAGAAATGAGTGGGAGATGGGGAGACCAAGGTTCTCCCTCTGAGAAGTAAAACTGTGAGGAAGTCAAGACAGGATGGGGAGCTGCAGTTCATGAAACGTGGGCCACGCCATTCTGGGGGTAAAAAACAGGAGGCGAAACACAACTTTTCCCCTGGCTCTACCCTACCCACAATTCCAGGGCCTCCGTTCCCCACTCAAAGCCCAATTCCTTCAGTAGAGATTGTGTCTTTCAAGATAAGCACTAGCTCCTGAGCTATCATATGCAGGCTTCACCCTCCTCCCTGCACCAAGGTGTCTTGTTGCTTTTTATTTCTGATAACAGTGAATGACCACCTCAGGACCAGCCTCCCTGCCTGAGTTCAGAAGAGGAGCAAATGCTTTCACTCAGGAGGTAAGGAAGCTACTGCTGCTCTATTTTGCCTCTGCTCTCATTTATATTATCAAAATTAATATTTCTGTTGATTTTTGAAGAGCTTTTTCCCTCAGCTCTATTGAGGTATAATTGACAAGTTAAATTTGTACATATTTAGGGTATACAATGTGATATTTTGATATATGTGTGTATTCAATATGAATTTTTTTTTACCACAATCAAGCTGTTTAACACATCCGTCATCTCATGTAGTTACTTTTTTTTTTTGAGAACAAAATCTACTCTTAGCAAATTTCATGTATATGATACAGTATTGTTAACTGTAGCCACCCTGCTGTACATTAGATCTCTAGAAATTATTCATCCTATATATCTGAAACTCCAAATGAAATAAAATCAGTATCTCAAAGAGACATCTGCACCCCCATGTTCATTGCAGCATTTTTCACAATATCCAAGATACGAAAACAACCTAAGTGTCAACAGATGAAGGGACATCAAATATGTGATATATATAAAAATATATATGAATATTATTCAGCCTTAAAAAAGAAGGAAATCCTGTCATTTGCAACAAAAGAGATGGACTTCAAGGGCATTATGCCAAGTGGAATAAGCCAAACAGAGAAGGATAAATACTGCATCATCTCACTCATATGTGGCACCTAAAAACGTTGAACTCTTAGAAGCATAGAGCAGAATGGGGGTCACTGGGGCTGAGTGGTGAGGGAAATAGGGAAGTGTTGGTCAAGGAAAAGAGTTTTAACAATCTGTCTCTGCTAAAGATGCCGTTGCTCAGAGAGCTTGGGCAGAAGTCTTGAGCAGGTCCTGCTGTGATGATAGAAGTCTGTGCCTCAGAGAAGCTGTGTGCTGTGTGATCGTGTGATACTCACTGGAATGTGGGTCTTTGAATGGGGCTGCACTATATTACCTATTCTTGTAGAGACTTTCAGGAAACAGTGCTTCCATTTTCATTCTGAGTCCTTCCTCCCCAGCACTCAATACAGCCCCAGTGGCAGATAGTGTGTTATGCTCAGTCATTCCTCCCTCAGACCTGTGACAAATTCCTCACATCAGAGTGTGTCCCTATGTTCCTTTCCCTTGGGATGAATGCCCCACCGTCAGGAACCTCTGCTCTCAGGCCTCCTGCAAGGAACCCTCAACCAGGCCATGTGTTCCTAAGACCATGGGTAAACACGAGCTCCAGCTGGGACCCAAGCTCCAATTCTTTTATCCTTTCATTCAAGACCATTTAGTGAGCTCCTTCCCCAATAGATACTAAACTGTGTGTAATATAAGAAGAAATGAGTGAAAGGCCTTGCCCTCAAGAAATCTACAATCTTAGCACACTGAGAAGCCCTGAATATAAATGAATTTTCTTGTAACGAGCAATAGAAGAGCAGAGAAACCAAAAATAATTTATCAGAGGCATCTGAGGAAGTTTATGGAAAATTTGACACTAGACTGAGCCTTGAAGGATAGGTAGAGTTTGGACAAATATTATCATTGTTGATGTTGTCATAACTTTTCTAAGAAGGATCTGTCCATGTTTAACATGAAGAGAAAAATCATATGACTCAATGACAAATCAATAATACTTTTTAAATATTTGAAAATCTGTTAACATTGTAGAAGGAGTATATTTACTCTTTGTAGCTCCAAGGAATAGAAGAGCATTACTGGGTGGGAGTTACAGAAGACAAATTTTTTAAAAGTTTAAAATTTTACCTACTTCTTTAAAAAAGGCTGCCTTATGAAGTACCTTATCAAGCACATTCTACCTATTAGGGGTATCACAGAATAATGGCTCTCAAAGAAGGATCTGGGAACCCCTGAAGTTCCCTGAGACATTTTCAGGGGATCCATGGGTCAAAATGAATTTAACAATAGTACTGTGGTAGGCAGAATGATGCTTTCCCAATGATGTCCATGTTCTAATTTCAGGAACCTGATAATATGTTACATTAATGGCAAAGGGAATTAAGACTATAACGAATTAAAGGTGTTAATCCTGGGACCTTAAAATAAAGAGACTATGCTGGATTTTCTGGGTGGGTCCAATGTAATCACAAGTGTCCATAAAAGTGGAAGAGGGAAACTGAAGGGGGGCCCAGAGAGATGGCAGTATGAGAAGGACTGAGCCCAACATTGCTGACCTTGAAGATGGAAAGAGGACATAGCCAAGGAATGTTGGGGGCCTCTCAAAGCTGGAAAAGACAAAGAAACCAGATTCTCCCCGAGAACCTTCAGAAGCAACACAACTCTGGCAACACCTTGATTTTAGCTCAGAGACACCCATTTTGTATTTCTGATCCCCAGAACTATAATACATTTTAATTTTTCTAAGCCACTAAGTCTGCAGTAGTTTGCTACAGCAGTAGTAGAAAACTAATACAAATATAAGATGTCATATGGCTTTTTCACTCTCATTCTCTCATGTGTGTTCAGTGGGGTTTTCCAGGGGCTATGTGAATGAAATAATACAACAGATTGAATACAGAAGCAGATATGAGTATCCATATGTTAAACAGTGCCACTCTTGTAAATTTCTGGAAAACACAGTTATTCCTCATAAAAATGTTATTTATCTTAACATGTAATAGGTCTAGATTTAATTTTCTAATATGTTAAATCTTCATAACTATAACCCACTTAAACCAAAGAACTCTTTGGAGTTCTCAATAATTTTTAAGAGTATAAAAGGGATACTGAAACCAAAAAAAGGGACCACAGCTATTATAATAGGAACTCCTAATTTTGGTGGATAGTTGTGTCTTTCCATTGCTAAGACTATATGAATATATAAAAGGGACCCAGCACAAATGAATTTTGATGTGAGAGACGAGCAGGGAAAATTGTGAATTAGTGAATGAGAGTCATGTTGTGAAGAGCAGGCCAGGGAGATGCACCACATGGTTAATTCTGGAAGGACATCGGTGTTAAAAGATGTTGAGGCTTTGTGGGAGCCCCAGTAAGATGGGAGAAGCAGAAAATACACTTTTATGCATGTTTTATATATGTGTTTGGTATCCTGCACTACCTTCTCTGCTAGAATATGAAAAAGAAACTCTAAATAAAATAATACACATATAATAGTGTTTGGAGTATATAATATCTGTCTGCCTTTACCCACATTGCTTGAAATAAATAGGGTAGAGGTAGGTGGAACCCAAATTAAAGGTCACCTGTCTCCCTACAAAATAAATCGACATCTTGAGGCAATGTCCTCTTGGAAGGCATAGGAGGGTCTAAAATTTTTATTCAGGCTAAAACTTTTATTCAAAAAAACTTAACTTACTCTTGAGAGCTGCTTTATCTCTCTGCAATACTACTTTAATCAGATGGAAAAATAGGTGATTTCCCAGTGTGGGTGATTCCAAGTTTCTAAGGCAAAACTATTTGCACTTGAACCTGAGAACCTCCCAGTGGATCACTGGAACTATAACAATACTCTACTGAGGCATAGACCACTTACAGACTGCTGTACTCTGAGTACCAGGAAAAAAGGCAAAAGTAGTTTTGAGCTGCATAGATAGAGGTCAAGGATTCTAAGGAGTAAAACTTATGAAATTTGCCATTAGAACAACCTCTCAACTGCTGTTAACTCTAATTCTGCATGCATATAACACACTTGCTGATATAATGCTTAGGTCGCAGAACCTACAACAGAAGCAGAAAAGTTAGAATTAGAAGGTCAAGAAAAGGAAGAACCCAGGGCAGGCACCCTAATAAGAGGTGCCATTTATTTCTTGCATTCCATATGCCTTCATATATATTTTCTGTAATCCTGATAATCCTAAAAGGTAAATGCTATTCTTCCATTTTACATGTGAAAGACATCTGACCTTAGAGTTTGAGTAACATGCCTGACACTCTACAACACACCCAGACCTGGGTAGGGATCCTCGCTGAGTACAAATCACAGAGGTCAATGTTTACATCCATACATTATAGCATTTTTCTTCCTCCCAAATGGGCTTCTCATCAAAAATTATTTAGAAACAAAATATATAGACAGGGTTTTGAGATAAAAATATCATGCATTCAATACTTAAATGTTGTGACTCCATAAATTCTAATTACCAAAATAAAAGATATTCATTAAAATGTGTTCATTCTTTCTATCCGATCGTTTTTGTTGCATCTTCCCTCATAGAAGGAATTCAGAGAAAAGCTATTTAAATAAAGAATCAGATGATTTTAATGAAGCCATGTTTTTAAAAGGCTGCTTTTATTTTAACTAATTAGATATATTTCAGAATTAGGTCAGAAATAATTCCTCTCCAAAGACTTAACAAAACCAGAATTTCTAGAGTTCATTAAGGAGAGGGTAACAGCCTCCAGTAAGATGCTTTGGAGAAAAGATAGGTTAGTGGCCCAAGGGGATCTGAGCTTCCTTCGAAAATCCCTCAAACAAGAGCAGGCAGGAGTGGGGCACAGGGGAGGGGGCAACATGGAGGAGGGGATGGCTGTGTGGGCTTATTTCTTTTTTTAAGGAAAAAATTCTCTTTTAGTGGCTATTTTCCTTCCTTGTGTCTCAGGAAACCACTAGTCATTTCTAAGTTCTCTACTTCCCAAACCCCTTCCCTTCTCCCCATCCTCTTCCTCTCCCCCACCTCCCCTCCCCTTTCCTTCTCTTTCTCCTCCCCTTCTACCTCTTGTAACTTGTTCTTTACATTCCTTTCCTCCATTCTTGTATTCTTTTTTTTTTTTTTTTTTTGCGGTATGCGGGCCTCTCACTGTTGTGACCTCTCCTGTTGCGGAGCACAGGCTCTGGACGCGCAGGCCCCGTGGCCATGGCTCATGGGCCCAGCCGCTCCACAGCATGTGGGATCCTCCCGGACCGGGGCACGAGCCCGTGTCCCCTGCATCAGCAGGCGGACTCTCAACCACTGCGCCACCAGGGAAGCCCCATTCTTTTATTCTTTGTACATTTTTCTCTTCATTTCTATTTCTTCTTTCCTTTTGTTCCACTGTTTTCTTGACATCTTTATTATTTAAGGAAATACTCCAAAGAACAATGCTTTCCTCCCAAATATCACATCATCCTAGAGTTTGGCCAGACCTTAAAGAAGGGGCCCTGAGCTGCCTTCTCCTCTCCTCAAAGAAATAAGAATTTCATCATGGAACCACAGATTACCTGCTTTCAGCTTATAACACTCTAGCATAAAATTCATCTTTATCCTTCAAGACTACAGATGGTACATTTCAAATATAATGACCTCCTCTATAAATGTAGCAAATTCAACTCTTGTTTTTGCAAAGAATCTCAAAAACACAAATAACTAAAATATGTAGCTAAATTTCTGTAAGCTCAATGAGGGCAGGGACCATGTTGTTCCTTTATGTATTTATTTCTCTGGCCATTATATATGCAGAGTCTACACCATATCAGGCACGTAGAAGACCATCCATATTTAGGCTAAAAGAATGAATGAGTACAAAATTCTATAATTTGACCATCTATAATTCTTAATTCAGACCAAAACACTAAAGAAATTTTAAACCAGAAGAACTTGGATAATAGTTCTGAAAAGGAATTGATTTGATCTTTTATTTATTGTTTTTTGCTCTTTATTTTAATGGAAGAATCTAAAGGGTAAAAATTATATATAATAAAATTTCACTTAACCAGAGAATGGGAATATATACTTAATTGTACTTTTGGGGGAAAAGAGGAATGTAAAAGACAAAAAGCAAATAGAGGGATATTGAAAAAAAAATCTGAACTCTGTGGATGTTTTGAAGTCAATATACAAACCAACTCCTACTCCAATATGCATCTATATCCAGAGATCACTGGCTAATGCACAGGGAGGTAAAATCTCCATAGTTCCATACCTAAGTTGCCTGCTCTAGAGAATTTCCCTTTCTCTGCTGTGTGCATGTATGTACATGCACTGCCTTGCTGACTGACTACATGAACATGAGTGTGTCACTTTGTCAAACGAATATAAAAATTCTCACCTTACATTACCTATCTCTATTTTAAGAGGGTTTTCCCCCAACCCTATCTCTCTGAATCCACCCAGAAAAGTACACAAATCTAAAAGAAGAAGGTGCTTGCTGGCTGTGAAATCTCCAAGTCAAAGAGAATAATGATTAATATTTCTTTTCTTGTCCTCAGGAACGAACAGAAAACCAGCACAGTGGTGTAGTACCTGCTTCCTAGTTTTCATAAAAATAAAATCATAGAGGGAAAAGACACTTGAATCTATCTGCCAATAAATTCACGAACAGTTACAGAAAAAAAGTTACTACAAGTGTCAACATGAAGAAAGAAGATAATTTGACTAGGGAAGCAATTAGTTTAAAGGTAAAATATAAGGACCTCTTGAATTCATAAATACATAAAAATATATTCTTTTTTCTTTTTAAATCATTAAAGCTAGTACTGTAAACAGAAAAGAGAACAAAGTTTTATTAAAATTTGCTTTGAATAACACTGCAATGAACATGGAGCAGATATCTCCTTCAGATAGTGATTTCATTTTTTTCCAATAAATACCCATGATTGGAATTGCTGGATCATATGGTAGTTCTATTCTTAACTTTTTTGAGGAACCTCTGTACTCTATTCCATAGTGGCGGCACCAATTTACATTCCCACCAACAGTGCACAAGTGTTCCCTTTTCTCCATATCATTGCCAACACTTGTTATTTCTTGTTTTTTTGATACTAGCTATTCTAACGGGGTGAGGTGATATATCATTGTGGGTTTTTTCTTTTTTTTTAATTGGGATTTTAATTTGCATTTCCCTATTAGCGATGTTGAGCATCTTTTCATGTGTCTGTTCGCCATCTGTATGTCTTTCTTCTTTGGAAAAATATCTCTTCAGGTCCTCTGCTCTTGTTTTTTTGTTTGTTTGTTTTTTTAACATCTTTATTGGAGTATAATTGCCTTACAATGGGGTGTTAGCTTCTGCTGTATAACAAAGTGAATCAGCTATACATATAGATATATCCCGTTATCTGCCTCTTGCATCTCCCTCCAGCCCTCCCTATTCACCAATCTAGGGGGATATAAAGCACCGTGCTGATCTCCCTGTGCTATGCGGCTGCTTCCTACTAGCTATCTATTTTACATTTGGTAGTGTATATATATCCATGCAACTGCCACTCTCTCACTTTGTCCCAGCTTACCCTTCCCCCACCCCGTGTCCTCAAATCCATTCATTACGTCTGTGTCTTTATTCCTATCCTGCCCTTAGGTTCTTCAGAACCGGTTTTTGTATTTTGGTTTTTTTTTTTTTTTTTTAGATTCCATATATATGTGTTAGCATACGGTACTTGTTTTTCTCTTTCTGACTTACTTCACTCTGTATGACAGACTCGAGGTCCATCTATCTCACTACAAATAACTCAATTGTGCTTCTTTTCTTTTTATGGTTGAGTAATACTCCATTGTATATATGTACCACATCTTCTTTATCCAGTCATTTGTTGGTGGACGCTTAGGTTGTTTCCATGGCCTGGCTATTCAAAATAGGGCTGTAATGCACATTGTGGTACATGACTCCTTTTGAATTATGGTTTTCTCTGGGTATATGCCCAGTAGTGGGGTTGCTGGGTCGTATGGTAGCGCTATTATTAGTTTTTTAAAGAACCTCCATACTGTTCTCCATAGTGGCTGTATCAAGTTACATTCCCACCAACAGTGCAAGAGGGTTCCCTGTTCTCCACACCCTCTCCAGCATTTACTGTATATAGGTTTTATGATGATGGCCATTCTGACTGGTGTGAGGTGATACCTCATTGTAGTTTTGATTTACATTTCTCTAATGATTAGTGATGTTGAGCATCCTTTCATGTGTTTGTTGGCAATCTGTATGTCTTCTTTGGAGAAATGTCTGTTTAGGTCTTCTGCTCATTTTTGGATTGGCTGATTTGTTTATTTGATATTGAGCTGCATGAGCTTCTTGTGTATTTTGGAGATTAATCCTTTGTCAGTTACTTCATTTGCAAATATTTTCTTCGATTCTGAAGGTTGTCTTTTCATCTTATTTATGATTTCCTTTGCTGTGCAAAAGCTTTGAAGTTTCATTAGGTCCCATTTGTTTATTTTTGTTTTCAGTTCCATCTCTCTAGGAGGTGGGTCAAAAAGAATCTTGCTGTGATTTATGTCATAGAGTGTTCTGCCTATGTTTTCCTCTAGGAGTTTTATAGTGTCTGGCCTTATATTTAGGTCTTTAATCCATTTTGAGCTTATTTTTGTGTATGGTGTTAGGAAGTGTTCTAATTTCATTCTTTTACATGTAGCTGTCCAATTTTCCCAGCACTACTTATTGAAGAGGCTGTCTTTTCTCCATTGTATATTCTTGCCTCCTTTATCAAAGATAAGGTGATAATATGTGCATGGGTTTATCTCTGGGCTTTCTATCCTGTTCCATTGATCAATATTTCTGTTTTTGTGCCAGTACCATACTCTCTTGATTAGTTTAGCTTTGTACTATAGTCTGGAGTCAGGGAGCCTGATTCCTCCAACTCCGTTTTTCTTTGTCAAGATTGCTTTGGCTATTCGGGATCTTTTGTGTTTCCATACAAATTGTGAATTTTTTTGTTCTAGTTCTGTGAAAAATACCACTGGTAGTTTGATAGGGATTGCATTGAATCTGTAGATTGCTTTGGGTTGTATAGTCATTTTCACAATGCTGATTATTCCAATCCAAGAACATGGTATATCTCTCCATCTCTTTGTATCATCTTTAATTTCTTTCATCAGTGTCTTATAGTTTTCTGCATACAAGTCTTTCATCTCCTTAGGTAGGTTTGTTCCTAGGTATTTTATTCTTTTTGTTGCAGTGGTAAATGGGAGTGTTTCATTAATTTCTCTTTCAGATTTTTCATCGGTAGTGTATAGGAATGCAAGAGATTTCTGTGCATTAATTTTGTATCCTGCTACTTTACCAAATTCACTGATTAGCTCTAGTAGTTTTCTGCTGGCATCTTTAGGATTCTCTACGTATAGAATCATGTCATCTGCAAACAGTGACAAGTTTATGTCTTCTTTTTTGAGTTGAATTCCTTTTATTTCTTTTTCTTCTCTGCTTGCTGTGGCTAAAACTTCCAAAACTATGTTGAATAATAGCGGTGAGAGTGCACAGCCTTGTCTTGTTCCTGATCTTAGAGGAAAAGCTTTCAGTTTTTCACCATTGAGAACAATGTTAGCTGTCAGTCTGTCATATATGGCCTTTATTATGTTGAGGTAAGTTTCCTCTATGCCTACTTTCTGGAGGGTGTTTATCACAAATGTGTGTGGAATTTTGTTGAAAGCTTTTTAAGTGTATATTGAGATGATCATTTGGTTTTCTCCTTCAATTTGTTAATGTGGTTTATCACATTGATTGATTTGCATATGTTGAAAAATCCTTGCATTCCTGGAATAAACCCCACTTGATCTTGGTGTATGATCCTTTTAATGTGCTGTTGGATTCTGTTTCCTAGTATTATGTTGCAGAATTTTGCATCTATGTTCATCAGTGATATTGGCCTGTAGTTTTCTTTTTTTGTGACATCTTTGTCTGGTTTGGGGTATCAGGGTGATGGTGGCCTTGTGGAGTGAGTTTAGGAGTGTTCCTCCCTCTGCTATATTTTGGAAGAGTTTGAGAAGTATAGGTGTTTGCTGTTCTCTAAATGTTTGAGAGAATTAGCCTGTGAAGCCATCTGGTCCTGGGCTTTTGTTTGTTGGAATATTTTTAATCACAGTTTCAATTTCAGTGATTGTGATTGGTCTGTTTATATTTTCTCTTTCTTCCTGGTTCAGTCTCAGAAGGTTGTACTTTTCTAAGAATTTGTCCATTTCTTCCAGGTTGTCCAGTTTATTGGCATATAGTTGCTTGTAGTAATCACTCATGATCCTTTGTATTTCTGCAGTGTCCATTGTTACTTCTCTTTTTCATTTCTTATTCTATTGATTGGAGTCTTTTCCCTTTTTCTCTTGATGAGTCTGGCTAATGGTTTATCCATTTTTTTATCTTCTCAAAGAACCAGCTTTTAATTTTCTTGATCTTTGCAATCATTTCCTTCATTTCTTTTTCATTTATTTCTGATCTGATTTTTATGATTTCTTTCCTGCTAACTCTGGGTTTTTTTTCTTCTTCTTTCTCTAATTGCTTTAGTTGTAAGGTTAGGTTATTTATTTGAGATGTTTCTTGTTTCTTGAGGTAGGATTGTATTGCTATAAACTTCCCTCTTAAAACTGCTTTTGCTGCATTCCATAGGTTTGGGTCATTGTGTTTTCATTGTTATTTGTTTCTAGGTATTATTTTATTTTCTCTTTGATTTCTTCAGTGATCTCTTGGTTATTTAGTAGTGTATTCTTTAGCCTCCATGTGTTTGTATTTTTTATAAATTTTTACTGTAATTGATATCTAGTCTAATAGCATTATGGTCAGTCAAGATACTTGATACAATTTCAATTTTCTTAAATTTACTAAAGCTTGATTTGTGACCTAAGATATGATCTATCCTGTAGAATGTTCCAAGAGCACTTGAGAAGAAAGTGTATTCTGATGTTTTTTGATGGAATGTCCTATAAATATCAATTAAGTCCATCTTGTTTAATGTATCATTTATAGCTTGTGTTTCCTTATTTATTTTCATTTTGGTTGATCTGTCCATTGGTGAAAGTGGGGTGTTAAAGTCCCCTACTATGATTGTGTTACTGTGAATATCCACTTTTATGGCTGTTAGCATTTGCCTTATGTATTGAGGTGCTCCTCTGTTGGGTGCATAAATATTTACAATTTTAAATCTTCTTCTTGGATTGATCCTTTGATCATTATGTAGTGTCCTTCCTTGTCTCTTGTAATAGTCTTTATTGTAAAGTCTCGTTGTCTGATATGAGAATTGCTAACCCAGCTTTCTTTTGATTCCATTTGCATGGAATATCTTTTTCCATCCTCTCACTTTCAGTCTGTATGTGTCCCTAGGTCGGAAGTGGGTCTCTTGTAGACAGCATATATATGGGCCTTTTTTCTGTATCCATTCAGCCAGTCTATGTCTTTTGGTTGGAGCATTTAATCCATTTACATTTTGGTAATTATCAATATGTATGTTCTTATTCCCATTTTCTTAATTCTTTTGCGTTTGTTATTGTAGGTCTTTTCCTTCTCTTGTGTCTCCTGCCTAGAGAAATTCCTTTAGCATTTGTTGTAGAGCTGGCTTGGTGCTGAATTCTCTTAGCTTTTGCTTGTCTGTAAAGGTTTTAATTTCTCCATCGAATCTGAATGAGATCCTTGCTGGGTAGAGTAATCTTGGTTGCAGGTTTTTCTCTTTCATCACTTTAAATATGTCCTTCCATTCCCTTCTGGCTTGCAGACTTTCTGCTGAAATATCAGCTGTTAACCTATGGGTATTCCCTTGTATGTTATTTGCTGTTTTTAATATTTTTTCTTTGTATTTATTTATTTATTTACTTATTTATTTTTTGTGGTATGCAGGCCTCTCACTGTCGTCGCCTCTCCCGTTACAGAGCACAGGCTCCGGACGTGCAGGCTCAGTGGCCATGGCTCACGGGCCTAGCCACTCCGCGGCATGTGGGACCTTCCCGGACCGCCACATGAACCCGTGTCCCCTGCATCGACAGGTGAACTCTCAACTACTCTGCCACCAGGGAAGCCCTGTATTTAATTTTTGATAGTGTGCTTAATATGTGTTTCGGTATGTTTCTTCTTGGATTTATCCTTTATGGGACTCTCTGCACTTCCTGGACTTGATTAACTATTTCCTTTCCCATATTAGGGAAGTTTTCAACTATAATCTCTTCAAATATTTTCTCAGACCATTTCTTTTTCTCTTCTTCTTCTGGGACCCCTATAACTCAAACGTTGGTGCATTTAATGTTGTCCCAGAAGTCTCAGAGACTGTCCTCAATTCTTTTCATTCTTTTTTTTCTTTATTCAGCTCTGTGGTATTTATTTCCACTATTTTATCTTCCAGGTGACTTATCTGTTCTTCTGCCTCAGTTATTCTGCTATTGATGCCTTCTAGCGAATTTTTAATTTCATTTATTGTGTTGTTCATCATTGTTTGTTTGCTCTTTAGTTCTTCTAGGTCCTTGTTAAACGTTTCTTGTATTTTCTCCATTCTATTTCCAAAATTTTAGATCATCTTTGCTATCATTACCCTGAATTATTTTTCAGGTTGACTGCCTATTTCTTCTTCATTTGTTCGGTCTGGTGGCTTTACGTTGCTCCTTCATCTGCTGCATATTTCTCTGTCTTCTCATTTTGTTTAACTTACTGTGTTTGGGGTCCCCTTTTTGCAGGCTACAGGTTCATAGTTCCTGCTGGTTTTGGTGTCTGCCCTCAGTTGGTAAAGTTGTTTCAGTGAATTGTGTAGGCTTCCTGGTGGAGGGAGCTGGTGCCTGTGTTCTGGTGGATGAGGCTGGATCTTGTCTTTCTGGTGAGCAAGACTGCGTCTGGTGGTGTGTTTTTGGGTATCTGTGTACTTATTATGATTTTAGGCAGCCTCTCTGCTAATTAGTGGTGTTGTGTTCCTGTCTTGCTCATTGTTTGGCATAAGGTGTCCAGCACTGTAACTTGCTGGTCATTGAGTGGAGCTTGGTCTTAGCATTGGGATGGAGATCTCAGGGAGTGCGTTCACTGTTTGATATTACATGGGGCCAGGAGGTCTCTGGTGGACCTATGTCCTGAAATTGGCTCCCTCACCTCAGAATCTCAGGCCTGACACCCAGCTGGGCACCAAGACCCTGTCAGCCACCAAGCTCAGAAGAAAAGGGAGATTAAAAAATGAAAGAAAGAAAGAAAAATAATAAAAGAAAATAAGTTATTAAAGTAAAAAATAAAAAAAATATTAAAAATTTTAAAAATAATAAATAAAAGAAAGAAGGAAAGTAGAGAACAACCAAACCAAAAATCAAATCCACCAGTGATAAGTAGCACTAAAAACTATACTAAAAAAAAGGAAAGAAAAAAATAAAGGACAGACAGAACCCTAGGGCAAATTGTAAAACAAAGCTATACAGACAAAATTTCACAAAGAAGCATACACATACACACTCACAAAAAGAGAAAAAGAAAAAAGGAAAAATATATATATATGTAAAAAGGAAGAGAGCAACCAAATCAATAAACAAATCTACCAATGATAATAAGCTCTAAATACTGAACTAAGATAAACATAAAACCAGAACAAATTAGATGCAGAAAGTAAACCCCAAGTCTACAGTTCCCAAAGTCCACTGCCTCAATTTTGGGTGCTTCATTGTCTATTCCAGTATTCCAGAGATGCAGGGTACATTAGGTTGATTGTGGAGATTTAATCTGCTGCCCCTGAGGCTGCTGGGAGAGATTTCCCTTTCTCTTCTTTGTTCGCACAGTTCCTGCGGTTCAGCTTTGGATTTGGCCCTGCCTCTGCATGTAGGTTGCCTGAGGGTGTCTGTTCCCTCCCAAACAGGACGGGGTTAAAGGAGAAGCTGATTAGGGGGTTCTTTGTCACTCAGGCAGGGGGGAAGGAGGGGTATGGAATATGGGGTGAGTCTGCGGCGACAGAGGCCAGCGTGACATTGCAACAGCCTGAGGCGCACCTTGTGTTCTCCCGGGGAAGTTGTCCCTGGATCACGGGACCCTGGCAGTGGCAGGCTGCACAGGCTCCCGGGATGGGAGGTGTGGATGGTGACCTGTGCTTACACACAGGCTTTTTGGTGACTGCAGCAGCAGCCTTAGCATTTCATGCCTCTTGGGTCCATGCTGATAGCCATGTGTCGTGCCCATCTCTGGAGTTCATTTAGGCGGTGCTCTGAATCCTCTGTCCTCATGCACCCTTAAACAATGGTCTCTTGCCTCTTAGGCAGTTCCAGACTTTTTTCCAGACTCCCTCCCAGATAACTGTGGTACATTAGTCCCCTTCAGGCTGTGTCCACGCAGCCAACCGCAGTCCTCTCCCTGGGATCAGAACTCCGAAGTCTGAGCCTCAGCTCCCAACCTCCACTCAGACAAGCCTCTCAGGCTGGTGAGTGCTGGTTGGCACTGATCCTCTGGGCGGGAATCTCTCCGCTTTGCCCTCCACACCCCTGTTGCTGCACTCTCCTCCATGGCTCCAAAGCTTCCCCCTCAACACACACACCGCGTTTCCACAAGTGAAGAGGCTTCCTAGTGTGTGGAAACTTTTCCTCCTTCACAGCTCCCTCCCAGAGGTGCATGTCCCATTCTTATTCTTTTGTCTCAGTTTTTCCTTTTTTCTTTTGCCCTACCCAGGTATGTGGGGAGTTTCTTGCCTTTTGGGAAGTCTGAGGTCTTCTGCCAGCATTCAGTAGGTGTTCTGTGGGAGTTGTTCCACATGTACATGTATTTTTGATGTATTTGTGAGGAGGAAGTTGATCTCCAAGTCTTACTCCTCCACCATCTTGAAAGTCCCCCTCTGCCTTTGTTTTTAATCGGATTGGTTTTTAGCTATTGAGTTGTATGAGTTCCTTATATATTTTGGATATTAACACCTTATCAGATAGATTGTTTGTAATATATACATGTATCAAATCATCACATTGTACAGCTTAAACTTATACAGTGTTACATGTCAATTATATTTTAATAAAGCTGGAAAAAAACAAGAATAAATTTAGATTGCATAGGCTCTGGAACTCTAGATGCATTCATACGTTTTTAAGTCCATGAAATACTTAAAATTTTCTGTTTCAATATCTTTCCCTATAAATATAGCTCATCATGTTAGCCCATTTAAACACTGTTGTTCTGAGACTTGGATAAGGAGCCCACTGTAAGGAATCTGAGCCCTTTGAGGCCAGAGAGCTCTTTTCTGTCATTGCCACAGGCAACACCATTACCTGGTACCATGTTCACTGTTCTTTTCAAAACCTAGTGATTTTGTTTCACTAACTTTAAGGGGAAAGGGCCAAATGAGAATGATCACTTAGCTTTTTAGAGAGCCAATGCAGTCATTTTATTAAAAATTAAACTGTAACCACCTTTACTCAAATTCAGTTCTGTTAGTCATGAATTGAGATGATGTCTTTTCTCTGAGTAACTCAGGAACTGTGAAAATGAGCTCCAGAAATGAAATTCAAATTTAGTTTAAAATACAACAGAAGACTGAATGAATGAAAATCAGAGAAGAGTGTCAACAGTGGAATAGCTGCCTGTTTTGCCTAAGACACCAACACCCAGGATTAAAGGGATTCTGCAGCTCTGGCCAGTCCCTGCTCTGATATAGGGCACTGGATCCCAGATAAAGTCTTCAGGAAACCTTGTTCTTGGGATTTTAGGACCTGAGACCCACAATATGCAGGAAATATATTCCCTTCCTTGGAAAGTATGGTAGTCCTATACCAAGGGCTACCGATAGAAAAACCTCTAAACAGTAAAAGGGCCCCACCACATATTGGAGCTTGCAGCTGAGATTGTCAGTGGCCCCTCAGTCCAGGCTCTCTTTGCTCTGGAGTATTATATTCCCAATTTTTAGTTACACAAATAGCTATACTGCATAATGATTGTAGTTTTCAGCCTCTTTTCCACCTACGGGTTGAAATGCAGTGAAATCTTCTGATAAAATTCAGTAATGTGAGGGGAAAAAATGAACTCTTAGTAAATTAGAAATAAAAGGGAACTTCTTTAGTATAACAGATGGTATCTGTAAAAAAAATTCCTACAATAAATATTATACTTAAAGGTAAAAATTTTGAATATTTCTCTTTGGGGTAAGGAATGAGAAGAGAATGCATGAGAGTACCACATCTGTTCAACCCTGAACTGGAAGGTCTAGTGATCACTAAAAGGCAAAGCAATAAAAAAATTTTTAAGTTATGCAGGTTGGAAAGGGAGAAACAAAACTACCACTATTCACAAATGATACAATGCTGTGTATAAAAATTCCAAGAATTATGAGGTAAACTATTAATTTTGGGGGGTTTTATTTTGTTTTTTTATTTATTTTTTTATTAGTTTCTGCTTTATAACAAAGTGAATCAGTCATACATATACTTCTGTTCCCCCATCCCTTCCCTCTTGTGTCTCCCTCCCTCCCACCCTCCCTATCCCACCCCTCCAGGTGGTCACAAAGCACCGAGCTGATCTCCCTGTGCTATGCAGCTGCTTCCCACTATCTATCTACCTTACGTTTGGTACTGTATATATGCCCGTGCCTCTCAATAGGGCTGAGCAAAGTCCCAGAATTAAAAGTCAATATATGAAATAAACCATATTTTCAGACAACAGAATCAAACAGAAAATGAAATCTTTAAAAAGATACCATTTATAAGCATATCAACAAATATAAAGTACTGAGAATAAATCTAACAAAAACATGCAAGATTTCTACAGGGGAAATTAAAAAACCTTACTGAAAATACTAAAATAGAATTAAATAAATAGAGAAAATACTTTGTTCATAGAAAGTAAGACAATATTACAAAAGTATAAATTCTTCCCAGATTAATTTATAAATTCAATGCAATCTCAATCCAAATACTAACTACTTGTGTGCATGCATGAATGTGTGTATCTATGTGATTTCACAAGTTGTTTCCAAAAAATTTACAAAAATGCAAAAGACCAAAACTAATCAAAACACTCTTCAAAATAAATAAAAAAGTGGGAGAATTTGACAAGAAGCTTCCTTATAAAGCTCTGATAATCAAGACAATGTTTATTGATAAGATATAAATAAAAAGATTAATGGAACAGAATAGATACCTGGAAACAGTCCCATGTGAATGTAATTTATAATAGATGTGACACTCAGAGCACTGAGAAAAAGAATTTTTTAAGAAAACTAATAAACTTTTTTTTTGGCAGTTTTAGGTTTATAGAAATTTGAGCAAAGTGTACAGAACAGAGTTCCCAAATATCCTCACCACACCCTCCAATTTCCCCTATTATTTACATCTTGTAATTGTAACATTTGTTGCAATTAATGTGACAATACTAATATATTATTAACTAAATTTCATACTTTACATGAGGGCTCACACTTTGTGTTGCACATTTTTTATGTGTTTTGACAAATGTATAATGACATGTGTCCATCATTTCTGTATCATACAGAATAGTTTCACTGCCTTAAAAATCCCCTGTGCTCTGCCTATTCATCCTTCCCTCTCTCCTAACTCCAACTCCTGGCAACGACTTGTCTTTTTTCTTAATTGAAGCATAGTTAATTTACAATTTTGTGTTAGTTTCAAATGCACAGCAAAGTCACTCAGTTATATATATAAACATATATATACATCCTTTTCTTTTTCAGATTCTTTTCCATTATAGGTTATTACAAGATAATGAGTATAGTTTCCTGTGCTATACAGTCGATCCTTGTTGCTTATCTATTTTATATACAGTAGTGTATATATGTTAATCCCAAACTCCAAATTTTTCTCCCCCTCATCCCCTTTAGTAACCGTAGGTTTGTTTTCTATGTCTGTGAGTCTATTTCTGTTTTGTAAATAAGTTTATTAGTATCATTTTTTTCAGATTCCATATATAAGTAATATCATATGATATTTGCCTTTCTCTGTCTAACTTACTGCACGTCATATGATAATCTCTAGGTCTATCCATGTTGCTGCAAACGTCATTATTTCCTTTTTTTATGACTGTGTAATTTTAACCACAGGTCTTTTTAATGAAAAACATACTTTCAAATAAATGGTTTCAGGACAATTAACTATACGTAGGTAAAAATTTTTTTTAATTCAATCTTTACCTCACCCCAAATACAAAATCAATCACAGATGGATTAAAAATCTAAATGTATAAGCCAAAACTATAAAGTTTTAGAGAAGAATATAAGAGAATGTCTTTATAACCTTGTGGTGTAGACAGATTTCATAAACAAGATACAAAAGCACCAACCATAAAGGAAAAAATGATAAATTTGACATTAAAATTAAGACATCTGTTCATCAAATGACATAAAAAGAGTGAAAAGATAAGTCATAAAGTGGGGGAAGAAAGATGTTTGCAGCAATATAACCAAAAGAGAACTACTAACGTATATATAGAAGATATAGAGAGCTATAAATCAATCTCCCAAAAGACAAAAAAAACATACACAAAAATGTTCATAGTAACATTTTTCATAATGGCAAAAAACTAAAAACAATTATAAACCCATTAACAGAATGAATAAATTGTGCTAAACTCATAAAATGGAGTACTACACACTAAAAATACATGAGATACAGAGATCCACAGAAATATGGATGTCTCAAAACATGATGGAGAAAATCATAAAAATACATATAGCATAATTCTGTTTATATAAAATCCAGAAACGGGCAAAAGTGAACTCTAATGTTTAGGAATACATAAAGAAATGGAGAGAAAAGTATACTATAAAAGTCATGGCAGGGCACAGTGGTGGCACAGTGGTTGAGAGTCTGCCTGCCAATGGGGGGGACACGGGTTCGTGCCCCGGTCTGGAAAGATCCCACATGCCACGGAGTGGCTGGGCCCGTGAGCCATGGCCACTGAGCCTGTGCATCCGGAGCCTGTGCTCTGCAATGGGAGAGGCCACAACAGTGAGAGGCCCACATACCACAAAAACAAACAAACAAAAAAAAAACCCTAAAAGTCATGGCAGCAGTTATCTCTAAGAGGGGAGTAGATTGTCACTAGGAAAAGATGCACTAAGGGTTTATGGAAAACCATTAGTGATCTATTTCTGGAAGTGTCTGTTCACTTTAGAAACATCTATAAGGTAGTCCATGTGTTTTATACATTTATTTGTATTGTGTTTTATTAAAAATGTTAATATTTAAAATGTGAGTTTAAAATAAAACCACCTAGTGATGGACTAGAAGGACACGGAATTCATGTCTCCGCTCACCTAGGGCACCTACCAGGCATCAGTGGGGGACCACGGACACCTAATGGGACGGGAGGAACCCCCAGTAACCAGCTTGTGGGATCTTGGTTCCCAGGCCAGAGGTTGGGCTCAAGCTCCTGTGGTGTGAGCTCTGAGTCAAAATCACTGGACTAACAGAGAACCTCAGACACCAGGGAGTATTAATCAGGGTGAGGCCTCCCAGAGGTCCTATTTTCAGCACCAAGACCGGACTCTATCCAACTGCATGCAAACTCCAGTGCTGGACGCCTCAGACCAAACAACCAGTAAGAAAGGAAAACAGCCCCACCCATAAAAAAAAGAGAGAAACGACCAAAAAATGGGTTACAGAAGAAGGAGCAAGGTAAAAACCTACAAAACCAAATAAATGAAGTTGAAATAGGCAACCAACCTGAAGAAGAATTCAGAGTAATGATAGTAAAGATGATCCAAAATCTCGGAAACAGAATGGAGAATATACAAGAAACATTAAACAAGGATGTAGAAGAGATAAAGGGAAAACAAACAGTGATGAACAACACAATAACTGAAATTAAAAATACTCTAGAAGGAATCAATAGCAGAATAACTGACGTAGAAGAACAGATAAGTGAGCTGGAAGATAAAATGGTGGAAATAATTGTCAGGGAGCAGAATAAAGAAAAAAGAATGAAAAGAATTGAGGACAGTCTCAGAGACCTCAGGGACTACATTAAGTGCACCAACATTCGAATTATAGGGGTCCCAGAAGAAGAAGAGAAAAAGAAGGGGTCTGAAAAAATATTTGAAGAGATTATAGTCGAACACTTCCCTACCATGGGAAAAGAAATAGTCACTCAAGTCCAGGAAGCACAGACAGTACCATCCAGGATAAACCCAAAGAGAAACATACTGAGAAACATATTAATCAAACTATCAAAAATTAAATACAAAGAAAAAATATTAAAAGCAGCAAGGGAATAGCAGCAAATAATATACAAGGGAATCCCCATAATGTTAACAGCTGATCTTTCAGCAGAAATTCTGCAAGCCAGAAGGGAGTGGAAGGACATATTTAAAGTGATGAAAGGAAAAAACCTACATCCAAGATTACTCCACCCAGCAAGGATCTCATTCAGATTCGATGGAGAAATTAAAACCTTTACAGACAAGCAAAAGTTAAGAGAATTCAGCACCACCAAACCAGCTTTACAACAAATGCCAAAGGAAGTTCTCTAGGCAGGAAACACAAGAGAAGGAAAAGATCTACAATAATAAACCCAAAACAATTAAGAAAATGGTAATAGGAGCATACATATTGATAATTACCATAAATGTAAATGGATTAAGTGCTCCAACCAAAAGACATAAACTGGCTGAATGGATACAAAAATAAGACCCATATATATGCTGTCTACAAGAGTCCCACTTCAGTCTAAGGACACATACAGACTGAACGTGAGAGAATGGAAAGATATTCCATGCAAATGGAAATCAAAAGAAAGCTGGAGTAGCAATTCTCATATCAGACAAGAGAGACTTTAAAATAAAGATTATTACAAGAGACAAAGAAGGACACTACATAATGATCAAGGGATCAACCCAGGAAGATATAACATTTGTAGATACTTATGCACCAAACATAGGAGCACCTCAATACATAAGGCAAATGCTAACAGCCATAAAAGGGGAAATTGACAGTAACACAATCACAGTAGGGGATTTAACACCCCACTTTCACAGATGGACAGATTATCCAAAATGAAAATAAATAAGAAAACACAAGCTTTAAGTGACACATTAAACAAGATGGACTTAATTGATATTTATAGGACATTCCAGCCAAAAACAACAGAATACACTTTCTTCTCAAGTGCTCATGGAACACTCTCCAGGATAGATCATATCTTGGGTCACAAATCTAGCCGTGGTAAATTTAAGAAAATTGAAATCTTATCAAATATCTTTTCCGACCACAATGCTATGAGACTAGATGTCAATTACAGGAAAAAAACTATAAAAACTGCAAATACATGGAGGACAAACAATACACTACTGAATAACCAGGAGATAACTGAGGAAATCAAAGAGGAAATCAAAAAATACCTAGAAACAAATGACAATGAAAATACCGTGACCCAAATCCTATGGGATGCAGCAAAAGCAGTTCTAAGAGGGAGGTTTATAGCATTACAATCCGACGTCAAGAAACAAGAAAAATCTCAAACAACCTAACCTTACACCTAAAGCAATTAGAGAAAGAAGAAGAAAAAAAACCCCAAAGTTAGCAGAAGGAAAGAAATCATAAAGATCAGATCAGAAATAAATGAAAAAGAACTGAAGGAAACGATCGCAAAGATCAATAAAACTAAAAGCTGTTTCTTTGAGAAGATAAACAAAATGGATAAACCACTCGCCAGACTCATCAAGAAAAAAAATGGAGAAGACTCAAATCAACAGAATTAGAAATGAAAAAGGAGAAATAACAACTCACTGCAGAAAGACAAAGGATCATGAGAGATTATTACAAACAACTATATGTCAATAAAAATGACAACCTGGAAGAAATAGACAAATTCTTAGAAAAGTACAACCTTCCAAGATTGAACCAGGAAGAAATAGAAAATATAAACAGACCAATCACAAACAGTGAAATTGAAACTGTGATTAAAGATCTTCCAACAGACAGAAGCCCATGAGCAGATGGCTTCACAGGCGAATTCTATCAAACATTTAGAGAAGAACTAACATCTATACTTCTCAAATTCTTCCAAAATAGAGTAGAGGGAGGAACACTTCCCAACTCATTCTACGAGGCCACCATCACCCTGATACCAAAACCAGACAAAGATGTCACAAAAAAAGAAAACTACAGCCCAATATCACTGATGAACAGAGATGCAAAAATCCTCAACACAATACTAGGAAACAGAATCCAACAATACATTAAAACCATCATACACCATAATCAGCTGGGGTTTATCCCAGGAATGCAAGGATCCTTCAATATATGTAAATCAATCAATGTGATACATCATATTAACAAACTGAAGGATAAAAGCCATATGATCATCTCAATATATGCAGAAAAAGCTTTCAACATAATTCTACACCCATTTATGACAAAAACTCTCCAGAAAGTAGGCATAGAGAGAATTTACCTCAACATAATGAAGGCCATATATGACAAACCCACAGCCAACATCGTTCTCAATGGTGAAAAACTGAAACCATTTCCTCTAAGGTCAGGAATAAGACTAGGTTGCCCACTCTCACCACTATTATTCAACATAGTTTTGGAAGTTTTAGCCACAGCAATCAGAGAAGAAAAAGAAATAAAAGGAACCCAAATCGGAAAAGAAGTAAAACTGGCACTGTTTGCAGATGACATGATTCTATACATAGAGAATCCTAAAGATGCCAGCAGAAAACTACTAGAGCTAATCAATGAATCTGGTAAAGTAGCAGGCACAAAATTAATGTACAGATATCTCTTGCATTCCTATACACTAATGATGAAAGATCTGAAAGAGAAATTAAGGAAACACTCCCATTTACCATTGCAACAAAAAGAATAAAATACCTAAGAATAGACCTACCTAAGGAGACAAAGGAACTGTATGCAGAAAACTATAAGACACTGATGAAAGAAATTAAAGGTGATACAAACATATGGAGAGATATACCATGTTCTTGGATTGGAAGAATCAACATTGTGAAACTGACTATACTATCCAAAGCAATCTACAGATTCAGAGAAATCCCTATCAGCCTACCAATGGCATTTTTCACAGAACTAGAACAAAAAAGTCCACAATTTGTATGGAAACACAAAAGTTACCAAATAGCCAAAACAATCTTTAGAAAAAAAATGGAGCTGAAGGAATCAGACTCCCTGACTTCAGACTATACTACAAAGCTACAGTAATCAAGACAATATGGTACTGGCACAAAAACAGAAATACAGATCAATGGAATAGGATAGAAAGCCCAGAGATAAACCCATGCACATATGGTCACCTTATCTTTGATAAAGGAGATGATAGTACACAATGGAGAAAAGCCAGTCTCTTCAATAAATGGTGCTGGGAAAACTGGACAGCTACATATAAAATAATGAAATTAGAACATTTCCTAAAACCATACACAAAAATAAACTCAAAATGGATTAAAGACCTAAATGTAAGGACAGACACTATAAAACTCTTAGAGGAAAACATAGGCAGAACAGTCTAGGACATAAATCACAGCAAGATCCTTTTGACCCACCTCCTAGAGAAGTGGAAATAAAAACAAAAATAAACAAATGCGACCTAATGAAACTTAAAAGCTTTTGCAGAATAAAAGAAACCTTAAACAAGACGAAAAGGCAATCCTCAGAATGGGAGAAAGTATTTGCAGATGAAACAACTGACAAAGGATTAATCTCCAAAATATGCAAACAACTCATGCAGCTCAACCTCAAAAAAACAAACAATCCAATCTAAAAATGGGCAAAAGACCTAAATAGACATTTCTCCAAAGAAGATATACTAATTGCCAACAAACACATGAAAGGATGCTCAACATCACTAATCATTAGAGAAATGGAAATCAAAACTACAATGAGATATCACTTCACACCAGTCAGAATGACCATCATCAAGATATCTACAAGCATTAAATGTTGGAGAGGGTGTGGAGAAAAGGGAACCCTCTTGCACTCTTGGTGGGAAATTAAATTGATAAAGCCACTATGGAGAACAGTGTGGAGGTTCCTCAAAAAACTAAAATAGGACTAGCATATAACCCAGCAACACCACTACTGGGCATATACCCTTAGAAAACCATAATTCAAAAAGTGTCATGTACCACAATGTTCATTGCAGCTCTATTTACAATAACCAGGACATGGAAGCAACCTAAGTGTCCATCGACAAATGAATGGATAAAGAAGATGTGGCACATATATACAATGGAATATTACTCAGCCATAAAAAGAAACGAAATTGAATTATTTTTAGTGAGGTGGATGGACCTAGAGTCTGTCATACAGAGTGAAGTCAGAACAAGCAAAAAATACCATATGCTAACACATATATATGGAATCTAAAAAAAAAAAAAAGGTTCTGATTAACCTAGGTGCAGGACAGGAATAAACATGCAGATGTAGAGAATGGACTTGAGGACATGGGGAGGGGGAAGGGCAAGCTGGGACAAAGTGAGAGGGTAGCATTAATTTATACACACAACCAAACATAAAATAGATAGCTAGTGGGAAGAAGCTGCATAGCACAAGAAATCAGCTTGCTGCTTTGTGACCACCTAGAGCGGTGGGATAGGGAGGGTTGGAGGTAGACACAAGAGGGATGGGATATGGGGTTATATGCATGCATATGGCTGATTCACTTGTTGTGCAGCAGAAAGTAGCACAACATTGTGAAGCAATTATACTCCAATAAAGATGTTAAAAAGAAAATTAGAAAATAAAAGAATTGACACTATGAAAATAAATAAATTAATAAATAAAATAAAATAAAGGCATCTAATTCTCACCCTTCTTACTTCTTTAATACATACATAAATAGGGGACAAGTGATAGCTGTTCTTTACAACAAAATTCCAATTAATGATTTCAGAAGGGAGAGAGTGATGTCAACAACATGGTTTAATTGTTTTCCATCCTCATCCCTCATAAAAGATCAACTTTGACAATGACCCACAGATCAGTGTACTTTTGTCAGAGACTGGGTGTCTAGCAGAAACATTCTAGCACACTGTTGGAGCAAAAAATCCAAGAGTAGTTGCATTGAATAGGGTAAGAAGAACAGTTTCATTTTATGCATGTTACCCCACCCCTCCAAGGCAGCACAGCCCAGTGTCAAATTCTTCCACAGGGAAAGTGAGAGCATAGTGAGTGACTATCTGGCTTCCCCGGCCCTGTGGGACACTCCTCCGAGACCTACTTTTTCACCCAACCCAGAACACTGAGGTGTTTGGCATGACTGAGGGGTTGGGGGAAGCTTGGAGCACAGCAAGCAGGACTTGGAACTCATCAAAGGGCTGCAGATTCTATTCACTACATTGCAGACTCCATCAGGAAGCCCATTCATAAACCACTTTGGATGCCTTGCCTGCAGACTCCTCCAACTGACCCAGAGGCATCCCCAGTGTTCCACATACCTCACCCACACTCATATGGCCAGCTCTCTGCACATGCCTGCATGGGCTGTGAGTATGAGCCTTTGCAGATGGCTTGAAAGCACACACAGAAGGCCAACACAGCTCTGCAGCATTGGGAGAAGGCACACAAACTTGAGCACTTGACAGCACTTCTCCAAGGAAAACAAAAGAGAGGCTCTCAGCATTCAACCTGGCTTTGCAGGATCAAGAGAAGGCATACAATCTTAAGAATAACGCAAGAGAGAGGAATAGGTGTGGAGTAGGTACATCCTATCCACAGAAAAGTTCTGAAAAAGGCTCAGAATCCCTAGTTGGGCTGACTTGTGAAGGTATTTCTCTCCTGAAGCCAGTGAGTAAAAACTGGAGGAGGTGATTCCTTCTTCAAATTCAAAGACAGCAATGCAAGACTTCAAGGAACACACACAAAAATATAAAGAAAACATGGTACCATCAAAGGAATAGAATAATTTTCTAGTAATCATCCACAAATAAATTGGAGATCTATGAACTTTCTGATCAAGAATTCAAAACAACTGTTTTAAGGAAGCTCAATCAGCTATAACAAAACACTGACAGTTCAATGAAATCAGGTAAACAATAATGAATAAAATGAGAATTTCAACAAAGAGAAATCAAATAAAGGAACCAAACAGAAATTCTGGACCTGAAGAATACAGTGAATGAAATTAAATATAGGCAGTTGTGAGCGTCAACAGCAGACTTGATCAAGCAGAAGAATCTCTGAACTTAAAGGCAAGTCATTTGAAATAATCCATTCAGAGAAGAAAAAGAAGAATCAAAAGTAATGAAAAAGAGACTATGAAATTTATGGGATACCATCAAGAGATCTGATGTATGAATTATGGGGATCCCATAAAGAAAAGAGAGAGAAAAAGTGGCAGAAAGATTATTTAAAGAAGTAATGGCTGAGAAGTTCCCAAATCTGGGGAGAGAATTGGACATGAAGATACATGACACTCAAAAATCCCTAAACAGTTTCAACTTAAAAGGTTTATACTGAGACACATTATTATTTTAAAATTTATTTTATTCAAGTATAGTTGATTACAATGTTATATTAATTTCTACAGCAAATGATTCATATATATATATATTCTTTTTCATGAGCTTTTCCATTATGGTTTGTGACAGGATATTGAATATAGTTCTCTGTGCTATACAGTTGGACCTTGTTGTTTATCTATTCTCTGTATAATACTTTGCAGCTGCTAATCTCAAACCCCCGATCCATCCCTCTCCCACCTCCTTCTCCCCCTTGGCAACTACACGTCTGTTTTCTATGTCTGTGAGTCTGTTTCATAGATAAGTTCATTTGTGTCATATTTTAGATTCCACATATAAGTGATATCATATGGTATTTGTCTTTCTCCTTCTGACTTACTTCACTTAGTATGATAATCTCTAAGCCCATCCATGTCGCTACAAATGGCATTATTTCATTCTATTTTATGGCTGAGTAGTATTCTATTGTGTATATGTATGACATCTTCTTTATCCATTCATCTCTTGATGGACAGTAGATTTTTTTCATGTCTTGACTGTTGTGAATAGTGCTGCTATGAACATAAGGGCGCATGTTCTTTTTGAATTATAGTTTTGTACAGATATATGCCCAGGAGTGGGATTGCTGGATAATATGGCAACTCTATTTTTAGTTTTTTGAGGAACCTCCGTACTGTTTTCCACAGTGGCTGCACTAATTTACATTCCCACAAACAGTGTAGGAGGGTTCCCTGTTCTTCGTACCCTCTCCAGCATTTGTTTTTTGTCTACTTTTCAATGATGGTCATTCTGACCAGTGTGATGTGGTACCTCATTGTAGTTTTGATTTGCATTTCTCTAATACTTAGTGATGTTGAGCATCTTTTCATGTGCTTGTTGACCATCTGTATGTCTTCTTTGGAGAAATATCTATTTAGGTCTTCTGCCCATTTTTGACTGGGTTATTTGTTTTCTGTTGAATTATATGAGCTGCTTGTATATTTTGGAAATTAAGCCCTTGTCGGTTTCATCATTTGCAAATATTTTCTCCCAGTCTGTAGGTTGTCTTTTTATTTTGTTTCTGGTTTCTTTTGCCATACAAAAACTTGTAAGTTTGATTAGGTCCTATTTGTTTGTTTTTGCTTTTATTTCTACTGTCTAGGGAGACGGACCTAAGAAAACATTGGTACGATTTATGTCAGAAAATGTTTTGCCCATGTTCTCTTCTAGGAATTTTATGGTAACATGTCTTATAGTTAAGTCTTTAAGCCATTTTGAGTTTATTTTTGATACACAAAATACAATGAGAAAGTAGTCAAATCATGCCACTACAGAAAGTCATCAAATCACAAAAGAAGATAGCAAAAGAAGAACAAGGGAACTACAAAAAACTCAGAAAACAATAAGATGGTATTAGTAAGTCATTACCTATAAATAATTACTTTAAATGTTTGATCACTGAAATGTTATTTAAAATAGCCATATATGGAAACAACCTAAGTGTCCACTGATATATCAATGGATAAAGAAGTTCTTTTTGATTTAAGGTCATGGAGATGTTTTCCTACACCCTCTACCCAATATCCCCAACCCCATCCTGGACAATTTTGAAATAAATCTGAGACATATCATGAAATCCATAAATATTTTAGTATATAGCTCCAAAAAAATAAGGAATCTTAAAAAAGATAAATCCACAATACCATTATCAAGCCTAAAAAGGTAAAAATAACATTAATATTATCAAGTAAAGCAGCAGCTTATTTCTGAGTAGAAATGATTAGGACTGAATGTGGTAATGGTCTTAAGAAAAGACCTAATGAGCTGTGGGAGTTCAGGGAAGGGGGGGGGTAGTTTCCAGCATTAAAGAACAACTTACCCAGGGGAAAGGATTATGTTTAGGACATCTTACAACTGTTTGTTTTCAGCTTTTCTCGGAAAAGTGGCTCTGAAATAATACACAGGGGGAAGTCCCTCTTCTACATTGAATACTTGTGGATATTGTGTTCTTTCCCTTAGTAAGTAGGAAATAACAGAGAGAGGAATTCAGTTAACAGCAAGGAAGTTGTACATTTACAATTTAGACAAATTCTGAGCATTCAAAGCCAAATTCTAATAATTCCAATATGGAGCTTATCTTCATATTCATCTTCCCAGTTAAAAGTATTCTCTTTCCCCTGGTTTAAAATCTTATCTCTAGGGCTTCCCTGGTGGCGCAGTGGTTGAGAGTCCGCCTACCGATGCAGGGGACACGGGTTCGTGCCCCGGTCCGGGAAGATCCCACATGCCGAGGAGCAGCTGGGCCCGTGAGCCATGGCCGCTGAGCCTGCGCGTCTGGAGCCTGTGCTCCACAATGGGAGAGGCCACAACAGTGAGAGGCCCGTGTACCGCAAAAGGAAAAACAAACAAACAAACAAACAAAAATCTTATCTCTAGCCATTGAGGGTATCTTTAAATTGCTTGCTTGAGACAAGGCTGTCTGTAATCATGTATTACCAAAATATACCAAGCATTTTCCCATGCCTTCCAGTCTCTCTTTAGTGTTTCTGAAAGATTTATTCAGTTCAGGTCTGGCACTAAAATTTAAAATCTAAAGATAGGTGAGAGGATGTTTTTCTTTACATAATTTTCACCTTTTAGGAAGTCAGAATGCATGAGGTTAGAAAGCAAAATTAAAAAAAAACAAATAGGGCTTCCCTGGTGGCGCAGTGGTTGAGAGTCCGCCTGCTGATGTAGCGGACACGGGTTCATGCCCCGGTCCGGGAAGATCCCACATGCCGTGGAGCTGCCAGGCCCGTGAGCCGTGGCCGCTGAGCCTGCACGTCCGGAGCCTGTGCTCTGCAACGGGAGAGGCCACAACAGTGAGAGGCCTGCGTACCGTAAAAAGAAAAAAAAATTAAAAATAATAAAATAAAATAAAATAAAATTAAAAACCTATTCCAGTAAATAATGATAGTATTGGATTATAACCTATAGATAAAAAACTCATGAATCCATACTGATATAAATAATCAAGTAAGTAAATAAATGGGGTAGAAGGGAGAGCTCCTCCTTGCAGCAGAATCCCAATGAATAAACATAAAAGGAATGATAGAAAATCACCTTTAGGTGATCACCATAACAATACTTTTTGCAAAGAAAACCATTGATAGATGTTAAAATTGTTGAGTGACATATAATGAAAAATAGAATATTTGCTGAGTCTCAGAGTATCTCACTGTATATTACTTAATTACAAAGGGAAAAAGAGTAACTTTACAGTGGGGAACCATGGCAGGATTCTGGTTAACCAAGGTTAGCATCATCAATAATAAAATATACTAGCATCATAAACTCTCAACATGATGTTCCTAGAAGTAACAAACAACATTTCTACGGTATTCTTATTCAAAATACATAACTTTAAAGAGGGATAGTTTTCAACATACTGACCAATACATCTCAAAATTGTCAAGGTTATGAAAGACAAGGAAATACTGAGGAACTATCACAGATTGGAGGAGACCAAGGGCACATGACAGCTAAATGCAACATGAAATCCTGGATTGGATCCTGAAATAGCGAAAGGACAGCAGTGAGAAAACTGGGAAATCCGAATAAGGCCTGCATATTAAATGCATCATTGTGCCAATATTAGTTTTCTGGTTTTGATAATTGTATCATAGCTATGTAAGATGTTAACATTGGGAAAATCTCAATGGGAAGTTTTTGTGCTATTTTTGCAACATTTCTTTAAATCTAAAATTGTTTCAAAATAAAGAGTTAAATATTAAGGGGGAAAAAAAATCTCTTCTAACAGTACACAAGTATATCCTGGCTTGGGTGAATCCATTTACAAACATCTCACCCTTTGGATGGCTGGGCCATATCAGAACAGAGGAAATTTTTTTTTAATTAACATCTTTATTGGAGTATAATTGCTTTACAATGTTGTGTTAGTTTCTGCTGTATAACAAAGTGAATCAGCTATATGTATACATATATCTGCACATGCCCTCCCTCTTATGTCTCCCTCCCACCCTCCTTATCCCAACCCTCTAGGTGGTCACAAAGCATCGAGCTGATCTCCCTGTGCCATGCAGCTGCTTCCCACTATCTATTTTACATTTTGTAGTGTATATATGTCAATGCCACTCTCTCACTTCTTTCCAGCTTACCCTTCTCCCTCCCTGTGTCCTCAAGTCCATTCTCTATGTCTGCATCTTTATTCCTGTCCTGCTCCTAGGTTCATCAGAACCCTTTTTTTTTTTAGATTCTATAAATATGTGTTAGCATATGGTATTTTTTTGCTCTTTCTTACCTCACTCTGTAGGACAGACTCTAGGTCCATCCACCTCACTACAAATAACTCAATTTCATGTCTTTTTATGGCTGAGTAATATTCCATTGTATATATGTGCCACATCTTCTTTATCCCTTCATCTGTCGATGGACACCTAGGTTGTTTCCATGTCCTGGCTATTGTAAATAGTGCTGCAATGAACATTGTGGTACATGACTCTTTTTGAATTATGGTTTTCTCAGGGTATATGCCCAGTAGTGGGATTGCTGGGTCATATGGTTATTCTATTTTTCATTTTTTGAGGGACCTCCATACTGTTCTCCATAGTGGCTGTATCAATTTACATTCCCACCAAGAGTGCAAGAGGGTTCCCTTTTCTCCATATCCTCTCCAGCATTTATCGTTTGTAGATTTTTTGATGATGGCCATACTGGCTGGTGTGAGGTGATACCTCATTGCAGTTTTGATTTGCATTTCTCTAATGATTAGTGATGTTGAGCATCCTTTCATGTGTTTGTTGGCAATCTGTATATCTTCTTTGGAGAAATGTCTATTTAGATCTTCTGTCCATTTTTGGACTGGGTTGTTTGTTTTTTTGATATTGAGCTGCATGAGCTGCTTGTGTATTTTGGAGATTAATCCTTTGTCAGTTGCTTCATCTGCAAATATTTTGTCCCATTCTGAGGGTTGTCTTTTCGTCTTGTTTATGGTTTCCTTTGCTGTGCAAAAGCTTTTAAGTTTCATTAGGTCCCATTTGTTTATTTTTGTTTTTATTTCCATTTCTCTAGGAGGTGGGTCAAAAAAGATCTTGCTGTGATTTATGTCATAGAGTAGAACAGAGGAAATTTGCTCTGCAGAGCAAGGCATTTTCCTGGAGATCTCTAACTCACTAAGTGCTGTGAAGCCCTCAGAACAAGCAACAGAATAGTAAATGTTGGGAAATGTTTCTTTTATGCTCCACGCAGGGTTTAGAGCACCTCTGGGAGTAGTTTTTGTTTTTTCTCAAATAGTTGGAGACATAAGGAGCCATTCTTAGGCATGACTGTGGACTAGAGGAAGCCTTCTAGGCCATAGGCAGACTTCTCTTTCTGGTCCCTGACTCTTTTGTTTTCTTTTTTAAAAATTTTTATTGGAGTACAGTTGATTTACAATGTTGTATTAGTTTCAGGTATACAGCAGAGTGAATCATTTATACATATACATATGTCCACTCTTTTTTTTCTTTTTAAGATTCCTTCCCTGTATAGGCCATTACAGACTATTGAGTAGAGTTCTCTGTGCTATACAGCAGCTTCTTATTAGTTATCTATCTTAACCTTGAGCATCTTGTCACACTAATATAATGTTCCTTTCCTTTCATGGACAGCCTGAATATTTTAAGGGCTTGGGAAATTACACTTCAGGCCAAAAATGATGATAAACCTTACACTGACCCCCATGAGCAGGAAATGCTCCTGGCCCCACCAATATCTTGAGGTAGGGGCAGGACTTTCAGGTCGACCACCTTGGAATGAGACCTCCGACTTAGTTCATGAGGAAGTCTCCCAACAAAGCTCTGTGCCACCCTGAACCCTCACAGCCATGGTGGAGTCTGGGAGACAATTTGATCTGCCTCTGTGGACTGTTCAATTTAGATGTGTGAATCATCCAAAGAAAGCCCTATATATTTATCCCCAACTGCTCTCAGCCTTGTTCACTAGTGCTGTCTCTGGGGATGGCATATGTGGAAACAATATCAGGAGGTCCCCCTATCTTACTAATTGATAAAAAGATATTTGAGAACAAAGACTGAGATTGCTATGACTACTGATTTTTTAATAGTTCAATCTTTATCATGCATATCTGACCTCCCTACTCTTCTTCCCGCTACCACTTGTTGTTACAATAGTATGGTTAATCTACAGTCCTTATTTGAATTTCACCAGTTATCCCATTACTCTCCTTTTCCTGTTCCAGAATCCAATCCAGGAAGCACATTGGATGTAGTTATGTCTCCTTGGCCTCCTCCAGTCTCCAAATACCTTTGGGTGCTTTCTCTCCTTCGACCCCAGCAAGATTGTAATTTACAAAGCTGAGTTTCATTGACTCTTAGTGAGGCACAGACCAGTGGAGTCTATACAACAAGCTGCCATGCTGCAGGTGAACATGGAGCTGTCATGCTGGACTGCTTTGCTTCTCATACGTCTCCACTTTGCCTAATAGGAGAGCTCTGAAATCAAGGAGGTCTGGGTACTTAGGCCAAAATTTCAAGCTATAAGCACAAGGTAGTTTTGAAGTCTCATGATTAATCTTTAAAGTTTTCAGGGATTTTATATTTTACTCAAAATTCTGCATATTTATTTTTAATTCAGAAAGAATTCTTCCTTAAATTTTATAACAAAATTAACATGCCAGGAAGTTGTACCATGTTTATTCCCTGACTTGAAATGTTCATTGTTAATCCCTGCATACTTCAGTCTGAGAAGCTCAAACAGTGTCATTTTACCATTTCAAAAGTATGACTGGATTACACAAGCCATCACAACTAAATGCTGGTGTCCAGCCACCACCTACAACACTGTCCCTATAGGCGAATGCCTTCCAAGTTGCAAACAACTGACTTACAAATTTTGGCTCACAATCTACTTATAAGTTGGTAACTGTTTGTTCTAATACAATATCCTTGCCACAGGGTATGTCATCACAACAAATGATTCTTTTAATTTCTGTGAAAACGCACGACTTCTTCAAGTTATATGTTGATTTTTTTTTTTCCTCTACATATCAAATGGCCTTCAAGCAGAGTTTCCCAGTATGACTATCTAGTTGGGAAAACAGTCTGACAACAACAAAATGAAGATACATGCAAAAGCAAGATTGAACAGATCTCATTTATAAGCAAGGGCCTTTGATTCTGTACTCTGTCCTTCAGCTTCAGAATTCAATTTTCCTACTCAATTTTCTGCTGTTTAAATGATGCAGTCATTTCGTTGCTTGGTAGGCTCCAGCTCTGAAAGCAACAAAGTTGGTGAAAATCTCACAGGAAGCCAAGCTCTTCTTTGTCTTTTGTCAAGGCCCTTTGTAGTTTCAAAATGATCAAAAGCGAGTACAGGTGAAAAGCAAACACTGCGGTGAGTGAAGCAAAGGACAAGCCCTGGAAATTTTATTCTCCTTGGAAGACAGGTTTTACTGAAGGGAGAGTTGGTTGTGGGGTTGGGGGTGAGTATTGTACCCTTGAGGTCACTGGAGTTGAATTTTGAACTTCCCAGACCCATTTTAGAATTGGGTCAATGCTGTTATTGGTTCTTGGCTATGGGGAACTTCTGTCAGAGGGGATATATTTTCTTCCCCTTAAATGATTTTTTCTTCTAATCCTGCTGCTTCCCCTCCTTCAGGTATCATGCTTGAGGAGAGTGACATCATCTGTGTGGCAGTGCTTTCCAGGTTCCTTACAGATGGAGGTAATTGCAGATGGAAAACATACCACAGGAGGAGAGTACCGGTAACCATGAGAATTTAAAAGCTGGCATGTGTAGATCATAATGCTCTCTGAAAATCTGACTTCCTGAGTAACTTTCAGTTCTTTCAAGATGGAATGTTCTCTCTTTTCACTTATGATTTGGGATAATTGGTTACCTTAAGGGAGTCTTGAGACATATTGTATTGAAAGAGCCTCGCCTGTGTGCATGACTCATGCCAAAATAGAAGTAGATTAAACTTCATGTCACTGGCATCAAATTCCTAGCCTCTGAGAGTTTATCTTTTATATTAGGGGTCTGCAAACTACAGCCCTCCAGCCAGATCTGGCCCATGGCCTTGTGCGGTTTTTTGTTGTTATTCAGCCTACCAGTTAAGAATTTTTTTAATACTTTTAAATGGTTGTGGAAAAACAAAAGATGAAAAATATTTTGTGACACATGAAACTTACTTGAAATTCAGATTTAAGTGTACATGAATATAATTTTATTGGAAACACACCCATGCCCATTCATTTATGTATGGCTTTTGGCTGCTTTCGTGTAACAGCTTCAGAGTTGAGTAGTTGCAATAGAAACCATGTGGCCTGCAAAACTTAAAATATTAACTATTTGGCCCCTTTTGGGAAAACTTTGTCAACCCTTGTTCCATATCCACTGAGAATTCGCTTTTGCTCAGTGATGTGCAGCAAGAAGGTGGGCATGTCTGGGGCCAGAGGCACACATAAGGGAGTGGGGGGCAGGTCAGGGAAGCATGAGGACCCTTAGAGGACACACTTGCCAGGCACTGGCTGTCTGTGGCTAAAGCTGCTCTTTGCTTTGCTCTAAAGAATTGTATGCATATTTTTAATAAAAGGAACAAAGATCCCAGTAAAAGTTGGATAAATTAAGATACAGAAAAGGAGAGAATAGCTGTCTCTGTACCATAGTCATGCATTTTTCTCTCTCTGACTCTTACTCTCTGCTTCACTATCTTTTGTGGTTCCTCTTGGAATGAGAATTGTAAGAGGAGGAAGAGGAAGAGAGACAGAAAGAGAGAAAGAATTTTAGATGAAAGCAGAGGAATCAGGTAATTGAGTAGAAGACAAAGGAGCCATCAAAGTGAGAATGGTAGAGATAAAGATTATGGAGTAGTGAGAAGGGCCTTGCAAAAAAGTTCTGAGCCATGGATGGTGCCATCCTCTATTACTGCTACAAATTAAGCTTTCTAAGAGGAGGCCATAGAGACTTTATTAATTTATTGATTGACTGGAATAAAGATCAAGAAGATAAGGATGTAGAAAGAGGGTGGAAGTGAGACATGACATCAAAAATTAATTTTGCTAGATGTTTTGTCATAAAAAGCAGGGTTTTTTTTAACTTGTTGCCATTGGACTCTAGATTCAAATAAAAGCTTGTACATGAGCCTACTATATAGATGAGATAAAGATGGACCAGCAGGGATTTAAGCTGGCCTGACCTCCAGCCACGCACACCCCTCTCCCTTCATCAGGGATTTCCACAGGGATTTCACTGCGCGTGCGTGCGTGTGCTCTCTCTCCCAAGAATAATCACCACTTTCTCTTTTGGGGGTGGGGGAGGGGTCATTCTGACGTTATGGGAGTCATTTTGAATCTAATTAGCAGGAAGAGGGAGGACATAAACATGCGTTTGCAGTCTTTGTCCACCCTGGACTTGTATAACTGCCATAAAGTGGTTTGCAGTTTGGTAATCACACAGATAAATTCACAGCTCACACATTTTTAAACTGTGTTGTAATTCTCCCATGAAACCCAAAAACACTAAGGAAAGGGTTAGCTTATGATGCATATGAAGCAGACGTAGGTTTGTTTCATTTGGTGTTGGGCAACTTTTTAGGGCATCAGACACCTAGAAGAAGAGGACCATTAATCCCTGATTTTAAAATAACAGCATTAGCAGCACAGGGACTACCAAGCCCTGGAGTGAACAGAACTCTTTGTAACCTTAATCCATGGCAGCTTTAGATTTATAAAGGCATTTGCCATTTTTGTTGAACAAGTCAGTGTGAACAATTAAGGATCAATTTGTTGACAAATGTGCCAAGATAACAATTGGTCTTCCTTTTAAGAGTTTTCCATCCTTTTTCATTCTGTGGCACACAGGTCAACTTGTTAGAAGACCAGAAGACATGGGGTTTTCTGCACCCTCCTTGCCATTTACTTGTTCAGACCACACAAACCAACCACATTAGAAAACACACACAAATGTGCCAAGAATGCCTGCCTCTCTCTCCATCACATTTGTAGCCACCTTTTCCTAATGGAGCATGGAATTCCATAACCTCAGGGAACATCAGGACTACTTCAAAACACTCCCAAATGTTCTATAAAATGGATTTGGACCTCGCTTATTATTTTGCCTTGAGAAATGCATTACCAACATTTGTGCTCAAAGAGGTTGTTCTACTACCCTGAAACATTGCCTTGTAAATAAATGTACAGTGAGGAACAGACAACTGAAGCCCTCTACCCCTCTAACCTCACCTCTTCCCTGTGGTTAAAGGAAGCATTATACTTCCCATCAGCTCTACCCCAAAATCAACAGGAAGAAAAACGTTAAGCACAGAATATGAATTATCTACTATTTACATAAAGAAGACTCCCCTAAGGATCCCGTTAACATTTAATGTATTTCAAAAGACAACCACATGACTTCCGGGTAGGCAGATATCTAAATCAACAGATGTTCAAGTTAACATAGGGAATCACAGCCTCATGCTGAAAATAGGACCTCTATAATTCAGCTCCAGTGTGGGCTAAAATCATGGAGTCCACAAAAAGCTCTCCTAAATAATTCAGTCAGGATGATCATTAATGACTTGTAGGGCTCATGGTCTCTGAATAACAGTTCTTTGTGAAAGGCAGAAGTTGGAGGGAAATGTTATTACTCTTGCATAGGTTGTTAAACTTGAACAAAAATATAAGTAATATCAGCATGAAATGACTGTTTTTCTTGTGCAGAAACTCTTATCAAAATCAAAAGCTTACTTTGGAGCAGTAATAAATCTGCTCCTGATTTGCTCTGCCCGGAGTTTGAACAGTTATCAGATGATTATGCCTCAAATAGGTTTTCAGGGCTCCATTTCCCTGTACCAAACAGCAAAGGGATATTTCATGCTCCACTACTTAACTGAGCATCCTGTTCCTATATGAAAGCTTAAGAAGGTCAGAGAAATTTAGAAAGATTAAATGCATTATGACTCTGGAAATAAATTGTTAGGGCAGAGAAATGCTTGGAAACCTCATGACTCTTTTGCAGTAATGTCTAGTTTAGAGGTTGTATGGGGTAGGAGAGTTGAGTGTTTGAGGAGGAAGAGTTGAATGTGGAGGAAGGAAGAAAGCCATAATGTACAGAGTTAAATGATGGTGGGTTATTACTTGACAGTAAGTTTGAAATGGTTCCAAAGAATAGTAAATGAAAAGGCTAATGTGGGAAAGGTTTGACATTATTAGTGAACATGATGACTGATGGGAGGCTTCCTCCAGGAGGACCTAGACAATACACTGGCTTTAAAAGCAGACCTGAGTGTTGCACAGATGAAGGGAGCTCAAGCTTAAAGAGGTCTTTACAATTTTCAGTAATAACTAGGCAGAAAGACTCATAATCCACAGGACAATGGTATTTTTGTAGCCTGTAGGAGGACAGCAACTCACAGTACTGTAGCAAGGTAGAAAATGCAGAAAGAGGCTAAGCAAAGTGCAGAAGGCAGTGAATTCAAACTCAAAGTAATCACAACTCCAGTAGCTGTATGTTGCTCTCTGGTAACGTCTCCGATAGTCAACTGATAGTCAAGTTTTTATGGAATATAAACCATAGACCCACCACAGAGCAAGGTGCTGTGAGACAAAAGCCCAAGGGTTTAAGGTCTAGCTCAGAACACAGAGCCATTTAATGAACCAAAATGTATATAATAATATATCAGATTATGTGTATGTGATACTAATAATTTGAGGTTCAGAATAAATATAATAAAGTGTCAATTATTGCTATAGACAGAAAATGGGCTGAGTTCACCGGGGAAGGCTTTAAGAGAAGTAATTTAGGAAAGATTTCTCAAGAATGGATGCAGTGGTTCAATACCCCCTCTTTTAATTTTGATTTTGAAACATAATGGTCTTCATTTCTGTTGCCCACATTGTAATAAAAGCCTAACCTAATGGTGTGACTCTAAGAATGGGAACTGCAGACAGAGTATAACGATGTAAGCTTTGTGAGGCTGTGAGATAAATATTTCACTTGGATGCAATTTGCAATTTTTATGCATATAGCTTTCCTGAGAGTGTGATTGAAATTAGAAAATCTAGAAGAGAGAGGGAGAGGTCTATTCTCAGAGAACAAAAAAATTCTAAAATTCTTTTTGTACAGAAAGAATACTGCAGCTTCTTAACCCCTGAATGTCATACATTTTGAATATGTATGACAAAAAGATTAAACATTAATAATGTGCAATGAAAATTAATTTTATAAATGTATGTATTACCTCAAATTCTAGTTTTCTTAGTTTAACTGAAGTCATATTTAATAAAAAGAAAAAAATTTTAATGAAGAAAAATGGAACACTTGATGGTAGTTTGCAAAAGATGGAAAGGAGATTATGATGATAACTTTGGTAATGTTCTAGAAATTATTTTTAATAGACTTGATTTTTTAAAGACTTTATTATTTTAGAACAGTTTTAAGTTCACACAAAATTGAGGAGAAGGTACAGAGATTTCCCATATGTCCTTGCGCTACACCTGCAGAGCCTCCCCACTATCAACATGCCCCACTGGAGCAGCACATTTGTTGCAACTGATGAACCTACATCGACACATTATAATTCCCCAAAGTCCATAGTTTACCTTAGGGTTGTCTTTTGGTGTCGCACATTCTATAGATTTGGACAAATGTATAATGATACATATCTATCATTATAGTACCATACAGAGTATTTTCCTGCCCTAAAAATCCTCTGTGCTTCACCTATTCACCCTCCTCTCCTCCAACCCCTGATAACCACTGCTCTTTTACTGCCTCCATTGTTTTCCCTTTTCTAGGATGTCATATGGTTGGAATCATACAGTATATAGCCTTTTCAGATTGGTTTCTTTTGCTTAATAATATGCGTTTAAGATTTTCCATGTCTTTTTAGTACTTAATAGCTCCTTTTTTTCAGTAGACTGTGGTGAGTAATAAAATACTGTCACCAGGCAAAATCCTGCAGAACCCACTTCAGGCAGAAAAAAAAAAAAAAAAGATAGGCTTAATTACCAGAGCTCAGACACAGTCCAGTGTTAGCAATACAGAAAGGATCTGCAGTTAAGTCAGTCAGAAGCATCAGCTTTCAATGCAGTAAAAAGAGTCAAATAACAAGTCAAACAAGCTGGCTGATCCCAAGTCCACAGGTGAGGTGACAGACAACATGATAGAGGAGTGAAAGAATAGAAATGGCAGGCAGATCCTAATACCCTCCCTCCTAGGAGACCTCACAACTTCTCTGTTGCTTTCATCACTACACCTTCAAGGGATGGCTTTCCTAAGTTCTTCTGCTTTCATTCTGTCCACTGTTCAAATCTTATAATTCCACCTTATCTGTTCCTCTTGTACAATTATCCTGCAACAAAAGAATCACATTCAGGGCATTGGTGGCCAGAACAACTGGTAGAAGACTCCTGTTAAATCCAAGTCTTCCCTGCTCTCCTCTTGACTTTTACAGTAAATGTCCAAACAACTGTCAATACCTCCTATGTGGTTTGTAGAGGTCATGCATGGCTGTCCTTCCTATGGATCTGCCTATAGGTTAACTTATCTGTGCTCTTAAGTCATGACTTCTACTTATATCTCTCAGAGACAAGCTTTTCCTGTCTCATGGCCACCATCTTACATAGATCACTAGGGTAGTGCCCATTAATAACAGGAACTATTTTCTTATTTAAATTTTCATGACAAACATCTAACTGCCCAGAACATAGTAAGTTCTAGATGCCAAATACATGTTTCTTGACTGATTGAATGATGTTTTCTTCAGTTACTTTAGCTTTAAAGAAATCAGTTTTCAGTGGCTTTCTTCTCCAGCTCCATTAACAGCCTTCACATTGAAATAATTAGCTATTGCCTGGGGTCTTGGGAAGGAGAAACAACTTCCAGACCCTGGCTATTAATTTAGGAGGATTCATATTAGATACAGAATTAGTGTCATGCTTGATTCAGCCTTTCATGTCTTGAAACATGCCTCAGGCCACATCTGAATGCACCGAAATGCAGCAGGAATTCTAGAGCTGTGCTGAATCTTGGTCATGGCCATCAGCAGAGGAGAACACACAAAGTACATAATCCCATGCTAGACACTGTGAGGGTGAACAGAGAAGGAAGAAAGCCACACGAAGCCCTTGAAATGTTTATACTCATAGGGATAAGCCAGACATGCAAACATATCGAAAGTTCAAGCAAGGTTTTGAGCTCCCCAGAAGTTTGATAGTCAACTGATCTTAGTTCTATAACTTAATAGGGACAACTATGCAAGTAATAAAGGACCAGCATCTACAGTTGTCCCTACCTTTTCCCCTAATATGTTCTCAATCCCTATTCACCCATCCACCTTAAATCATTTTAATTTGTACTATCACCCAACACACACACATACATACACACTTTCCCCAATTGCCCAACTATACACTAATCTATCTTGACTAAAGTGTGAAAAAAATTATTTTCTTCTAATTTAGTCAAACTAATGTGAAAGTTTTTAAAAGAAAACTTTATGGGAAAGAACTAAGAGAACAGAAAACAAAACGAAGAGTGTAGAAACAGATGAATTTCACAGAAACATATGTATACGAGCCAAATTTAACTCAGTTTAGTACATTCAACAGGTTAGATTGGCTGGCCCCAATTTCCTTCACTTCATGAGGAGGGAATCCTTCCAACACCGACCATATTTGCACATCAATAGTAATTTCCATGACTAGGCCTCACTCAGTGATGCAGGCACCCCCATCAGTGCTCCCTCCAGAAGATGATTTGCAATGGCTGCATGTCCTCCCATCAAAAACAAAACAAAACAAAACAAAAAAGAACACTGAAAACAAAACAAAAATAAAGTACACATTTTTGTAACTCCGTTCACCACAAAACTTCTTGAAAAACAAAGCTAAACTCACTGCCTTCCCTCCATTTGACCCCTTGCCAGTCATCTTTATCCCACTGCACTTTGCCTCCTGCCTCTAGCACTTCTCTAGAGCTGTTCCCAGAAGGTCTGAAGCAACCTCCTGATTGCCAAACCCAATTCCCAGTTCTCTAGACTTGTTGTTTGACCCTGTTGGCCAACTCTTCATTCTTGGACCTCTTTTCCCTCGGTTTCTGTAATCCTTCTGGTTAAAATCCTACCAGATAATGTTTGTGTTTGTTAGTTTCAAAATTGACTTGAAATGGCTGATAAATAATATGAGTTTCTGTTACATGCTCTCTTTCTACCACTCTGGCCATTCTCTTTGTTTCTTTCTCTGCCTCTCCGTCTGTCTCTCTCCCTGGTAGTAACTTTGTGTTTACCTATTTCTTAGATGTAGTTATTTATTCTGCCTTTATCTGCATCAGTTCCCCACTTCTCCCACAAAATTTCTTCTACTTCTGTAGCTCCAACTCTCACTTAATGAGCAGAAGCCTTCTTAAACTGACCTCATAAACCCTTTATTCTTGCTCCTGTTTCCCACTGTCTGCTGTCTACTGCTACATTCCCTGATGGGCTTTACCATTGGCCTGGAGGGTTAAATGGAGAGGGCAGTCTACACACCCTTTCTGCAGCCACAGGTCTTTGCATTTTAAAAGTTTACTGACTCTTTAATGCATACTTTGAATTATACCACTTTGATCTCCTCAGTCAGTATTCATCAGTCCTTTCTATAAACCATCCTGACCCTGCATTACCCTTGTCTTCTAAGATCTCTCATAGTGTGTCATGCAAATTACTAGATTATAAACTCTCTGAGGATGGAAATCAATCCTGAATACTTGTATTTGCTTAGTACAGTGCCTTGCATTAATTCATTCACAGGTTCACTTAGTTTTAACAAGGAGCATTCATTGACCACCTATTCATGCTAGACACATTTTGGGCTTTGGAAGTACAGTGGTGGGTAAGACAGATACAGTCCCTACCCCCAAGAGACTAGTTCAAGAAAACAGCCATATAAAGGAAACAGGCTAATTGCAGAGCAGCAAGTACTATGAAGAAAAGAATGTAATGAGATAGAGACTGCTGGGGCTAACTTTATACATGAAATTCAGGAAGGCTTTCTGACATCTGAGCTGAGATCTAAGTAAGAACAAGCAAGCCCCCCACACACACACGCACACACAAATCCTGAGAAATAACATTCCAGATAAAGGGAATAACAAGATTAGAACAGAGAGGTAAGGAGGAGGGAGATTGTGTAGGACTGTGTAGTCCTTGAAAAGGATTTTGGATTTATTTTTAATTCAGTGGGAAAATATGAGGGTATTAATCAGAAAAGTGATGTGAATTCCAGTTTTAAAGTTCAGATTTATTTTTAATAAAATGGGAAAATATAGGAGGATACAAATCAGAGAAGTGATGTGATCTGAATTCCAGTTCTGGTTACTATGTGAGGAGCAAACTGAAGAGTGGCCATAGGAGATTAGGTAAGAGGTGACACAGGAACCCAGGTGAGGAAAAATGGTGATTTGTATTAGTTTGGGACTTTTAGAAGATGATGGAAATGGTTATATTTGTGATAGATTTTAGAGTTTGCTCTAACAGGATTTGAGTTAAACAAGATGGGGACTGAGAGAGTTATCACACAGTAGTTACCTAATAAAAGTTTGTTGATTGCCTCATGGCTGATGACTTCAGGTACTTCCAAGGTAAGTGATCTTCTAAGATCCTACAAGTATGGTTTAACAGTACAAAAAAAAAAGTTAGCCAGAAATATATATATATGATTCCTACCAAGGGAAGAAGTGGTATTTCAATTCCAGCCTAAGTCCAAATGCCACAACCCCTACCCCCATTCCCACCACATATTTCTATATTTCTCAGGAAAATAATTAAGCATTTTTAAGTGGATTTAAAGGAAATGTAGAATGAAATTTGTGAATATGTGTATGTAGAGCTATCTGCCTTTGTCTTTGGGCAGGTCTTTTTATGTTTCTAAGCACACAAAAGACCTCAGACTCTTTAAATGAATTGACAGTTTAACCTGAATCATTTAAAGGATCATTTGAAGATGATAAGAAGCTTTGCTTTGACCAGCTCATAAATGCACTTTTAGTAGTTCTTTAAAGTTGTGAGAGTTTTCTCTACAAATGAACAATTTTTATATAAGTTATTTTAAGAATCTCCTAAATGGCTCCCAGCATGTCGCAAGGATAAAATAAAAATGCTTAGAGGGAAAACTTTAGTGACTTGAAAAAACACTTAAATAAGAGTTCAATTTGTAGTAGTTTTCAAAGCTCACCAGGCCTACAAATATGCCAAGTTTGCACTGACTCTTCCTGCAGTAACTAAGCATGCCTCTGCTCTCTTAGGCACCTTCAATTCCAATGATGTATATATGTATCTAAGTATGTATGTATGTATCTGTCTAATTGACTGCCAAGTTTGCACTGACTCTTCCTGCAGTAACTAAGCATGCCTCTGCTCTCTTAGGCACCTTCAATTCCAATGATGTATATATGTATCTAAGTATGTATGTATGTATCTGTCTAATTGACTTTTTGGAGTTTTTTAAAAAACAATTTTAGATTTACAAAAGAATTGCAAAATTTTACAGAATTTCTATATACCATTCCCCCAGTTTTCGCTAATGTTTACATTTTACATAACCATAGAATATTTATGAAAACTAAGGAATTAATCTTGGTACGATTAACTAATAAACAGAGCTAATTCAGATTTTACCAGTTGTTTTATTTTTTTCCATTGACTCTCCTTTGTCTATACCGTGGGATCCTAAATTATACTTAAATCAGCAAAACTCCAGCCCCACAGGCCAAATCTGGCCCACTTTCTGGTTTTGTAAATAAAGTTTTTATTGGAATACAGCCATGATCATTTACTTCCTTATTATCGCTGTCTACTTTTACACTAAAATGATGGTGATGAATAGATGTAACAAAGACTATATGGCCTACAAAGCCTAAAATATTTACTATCTGTCTCTTTACAAAAAAGTTTGCCCACTCCTGATTTAGATGTAATGTCTCCTGGTCTCCTCCAATCTATGACAGTTCCTTAGTCTTCTCTTATGTTGCATGACCTTGACGCCTTTGAAGAGTACTGGTCAATTCTTTTGAAGAATATTCCTCAACTTGGGTTTGTCTAATGTTTCTTATAATTACCTTGAGGCTATGTATAATTGGGAAGGCTACCATAGGGGTGATGTGCCCTTCTCAGGGTTTCTTTTCAGGGATCATGATAGCTATTAATACTGGGGATGTTAAGCTTGATCATCTGGCTAAGGTGGTAACTTACAAAATAGTAATTTTCCTTTGTAGTTACTAAATATTTTGAAAGAGATATTTTGAGATTATGCAAAAAACCTGGGTTTTTTTTTTACTTAATAAGAATTTTATTTTGATCTCATTTTATAGGTTGAAGAATGCCTAATCTGATATAAAACAAATGGTTAAAAGTGAAACACACTTGGATATTACTGCTGATCTCAGAAAGAAACTCCATGGGGCTAAGAAAGAAAAATTAGAAATAACAACTAAGCACAATGCAGAGGTAGAATTTATTTTCTTCTCAAATAATGTTAAAAGTAGGGTATGATTATTATTATTTTTTTCTTTTTTTTTTTATTAGTTTCTGCTTTATAACAAAGTGAATCAGTCATACATATACATCTGTTCCCACATCCCCTCCCTCATGCATCTCCCTCCCTCCCACCCTCCCCATCCCACCCCTCCAGGCGGTCACAAAGCACCGAGCTGATCTCCCTGTGCTCTGCGGCTGCTTCCCACTATCTACCTACCTTACGTTTGGTAGTGTATATATGTCCATGCCTCTCTTTCCCTTTGTCACAGCTTACCCTTCCCCTTCCCCATATCCTCAAGTCCATTCTCAAGTAGGTCTGTGTCTTTATTCCCGTTTTACCCCCAGGTTCTTCATGACATTTTTTTTTTTTAAATTCCATATATATGTGTTAGCATACGGTATTTGTCTTTCTCTTTCTGACTTACTTCACTCTGTATGACAGACTCTAGGTCTATCCACCTCATTACAAATAGCTCAGTTTCGTTTCTTTTTATGGCTGAGTAATATTCCATTGTATATATGTGCCACATCTTCTTTATCCATTCATCCGATGATGGACACTTAGGTTGTTTCCAGCTCCGGGCTATTGTGAATAGAGCTGCAATGAACATTTTGGTACATGTCTCTTTTTGAATTATGGTTTTCTCAGGGTATATGCCTAGTAGTGGGATTGCTGGGTCATATGGTAGTTCTATTTTTAGTTTTTTAAGGAACCTCCATACTGTTCTCCATAGTGGCTGTACCAATTCACATTCCCACCAGCAGTGCAAGAGTGTTCCCTTTTCTCCACACCCTCTCCAGCATTTATTGTTTCTAGATTTCTTGATGATGGCCATTCTGACTGGTGTGAGATGATATCTCATTGTAGTTTTGATTTGCATTTCTCTAATGATTAATGATGTTGAGCATTCTTTCATGTGTTTGTTGGCAGTCTGTATATCTTCTTTGGAGAAATGTCTATTTAAGTCTTCTGCCCATTTTTGGATTGGGTTGTTTGTTTTTTTGCTATTGAGCTGCATGAGCTGTTTATAAATTTTGGAGATTAATCCTTTGTCAGTTGCTTCATTTGCAAATATTTTCTCCCATTCTGAGGGTTGTCTTTTGGTCTTGTTTATGGTTTCCTTTGCTGTGCAAAAGCTTTGAAGTTTCATTAGGTCCCATTTGTTTATCTTTGTTTTTATTTCCATTTCTCTAGGAGGTGGGTCCAAAAGGATCTTGCTGTGATTTATGTCATAGAGTGTTCTACCTATGTTTTCCTCTAAGAGTTTGATAGTTTCTGGCCTTACATTTAGGTCTTTAATCCATTTTGAGCTTATTTTTGTGTATGGTGTTAGGGAATGATCTAATCTCATACTTTTACATGTCCCTGTCCAGTTTTCCCAGCACCACTTATTGAAGAGGCTGTCCTTTCTCCACTGTACATTCCTGCCTCCTTTATCAAAGATAAGTTGGCCATATGTGCGTGGGTTTATCTCTGGGCTTTCTATCCTGATCCACTGATCTATCTTTCTGTTTTTATGCCAGTA